>NC_135724.1:24589772-24889772 GCF_964656455.1 Halichoerus grypus
TTATGAATGCAACATTTTAACTTGGCATGACTGCACTATGGACACTCATATAACCATTTTGGTATATTTGCTTTATTATTATGTATTCATCTTTTTTTATATTATGTATCCCTCTTACCCATCTTTTTTTTTTTTTTTTCTAAAGATTTTATTTATTTATTTGAGACAGAGAGAATGAGAGAGAGAGAGCACGTGGGAGGGGGGAGGGTCAGAGGGAGAAGCAGGCTCCCCGCTCGGCAGGGAGCCCGATGCGGGACTCGATCCAGGGACTCCAGGATCATGACCTGAGCCGAAGGCAGTCGCTTAACCAACTGAGCCACCCAGGCGCCCTCCCTCTTACCCATCTTAATTTTTCATTTTTAAGGTTATCTTTAAAAACTCATATTGTTTGTTGAACTTTATTTTATCTCAGGAAGGTATGTGGCTCTATTTTATTGATGCATGTGATGCAGTGTTATATGTAGAGCACTAGTTCTTCGAGAAATCATGAAAACGTGGAGTGGATATTTGAGTTTATTTGATCCACCCCCTTGATTTTTACATATAATGAAGTTGACAGGTAAGGTGGCTGATGAAGCTAATGAGTAACCTTTCTGAGACCAGAATCCAGAGTTTTTGACTCCTGCAGGCACTTTCTGTTCCACTGTTAAGACTTTTATAAATGAGAAGTATTCCCATGCCTTTGATTTTGTTATCTTTGAAAACTAGCCACCACCACCATTGACCGTATCTGTAATACACTCTGCCACTTTTTAGTCTTCCCTCATGTTTTACTTTCACACTCTGTGGTGGCATAACACTGATATTTCTAAATTTTGGTTTTAATCCTTTGAACTTGTCTGTTGTTTTTGTTAAACTTATGTTCCATTTACATACTGTCCGGTTTCTTACCCAATAGTAAGTCAGAAGAGGATGTTTGTTTCCTCCTTATTGGTTGACTTTGTCCTTAGCCAACACTAACACGCATTTCATGAAGGCTTTTGTCTTTATCCAAGTGTTCCATTCTGCCCTAGCAGAGCGGCACAAGGTCAAGGCGCCCGTCTTTTTTTTTCTTCACATGAAATTAATAACTTGCTCCAACAGTAGTTTGTTTTAGGACATTTCCAGCCCAGATGGTGGAAAGTTCTTGGGATAATATGGCAGCCAAAGCAACACTTTGGCTTTTTAAAGTTTACTTTGTTTTGGCGATTGTGTGATGAAAATCTTCTGAAGATCATACAAGGACATTAAAACAAGAAAGATCTGTTGGCTTAAAACATTTTTCATCTTTTAAAAACCACCACACTCAGCATGGTAGCATTTTGGTTTCTTTCAAGTACTGGCCTGTCTGGCTCTTTTCCCTGATTATTTGGCACTTAGGATAGGCCAATTAATACATTTTAAATTTTGTTTTCACAGAACTCTAAAATTGCCTTGAATTCCTTTATTTGAGCATTATAGAAAGTTACACAAGAAATGACATTAGAGATCATCTTGCCCAATGTACTTATTTAAAAATAGGAAAACTGAGACCCAGAGGGATTATTTGTTGAAATTAACAGAGTGAGTTTAATGGAGAGCTGAGAAGCAGATCCTAGGTCTCCTAATTTTGGATCAGTGACTTTTACAGCACACCACAATATGATTTAATTTTGTTTGCTCTTATTTCAGTATGTCATCAGATTTGAGTCAAGAAAAGTTTAATTTTAACATTTATGACAGTCTTCTATTTTTAGTTCTTGATTAATTTAATTTTAGAGCATATTGCTTAAATATCCAAACACATAAAAGTGTACATGAACAGTCTCCTGCCTACTCTGGTCCCCCATCTCTCCAGCTGTCCCATTTGCTTCCATAAGTAACCACTGTGCTTAGTCTCTTATGTATCCTTCCTGAGGATGTTCATGCAATGTAGATGCAGTTATGAACACAGATTCTTATTTCTCCCTGCATTCACACAAAAGCTGGGAAATCATACGTACTGTTTTGAACTTTCCTCTTTGTCCATTTGACAGTCTATCCTGGCAGCTTTTGTACACAAGCATTTAAAGAGCTTTCTCATTTTTGTTATGAGAATAGTCAAATACCCCAAAGTTTACCCTTTCAGAGTATATCATTAGGTGGTTTTTATAGTATATTCACAAAAGTTGTGAAATTGTCATGACCATCGAATTTCAGAACTTCATCACCCCGCAGAGAAACCTTGTACCCATGAGCAGCCACTCCTCATTTCTCCCTCTGTCCGGCCCGTAGTAACCGCTAATGTGCTTTCTGTCTCTGTGGATTTGCCCTTTTGGGACATTTCCTACGAATGGAATCCTAGACTGTGTGGTTTTTTATGTCTGGCTGCTTTCACTTAGCACAATGAGTTTAAGGTTCACCCCTGTTGTAGCAAGTCCCAGGACTTCATTCCCTTTTATTACTGAGAAGTATGCCACTGTACGTATATACCACATTTTGTTTATCCGCTCATAAGTTGGTAAACATTTGGGTTGTTTCTGTTTTTTGGCCATTGTAAATAATGCTGCTCCGAGCATTCCTGTACGAGATTTTGGGTCGACTTACGTTTTCTGTTCCCCTGGGCATGTATCTAAGAGTAAAATTGCTAGTCATCTGGTAATTGTGTGTTTAACTTTCCTCGGCGGCTTCATCATTTTACATTCCCATTAGCCTTGTGTGTGAGCTCGATCTAATTTTCTACATCCCTTCTCATTCTTCTAAAAAAAATACAGCATTATGACCTGTGGTAGGTCAGTATCAGATTATACGTAATCATTCCCTTCTTGTTGGACGTTAGAGTTGTTAACATTGTTTTGCTCATATCCTTTGCTCATTTTCATATTGGAGCCTCTGTTGTATCTGTTTCTAGGACCCATTTTGTATTTTAGTCCTTTGTGACATGAATTTAAAGTATATGTTTTTCTAAATTTGCCTTTTGACATATTTCCTTATAGTATGCTTTTGTTTTGCCATAATAAATTTTTAAACACTATTTTTAAGAATTTGAGTTTATCTGTCTTTTACAGTTTTTAGGCCTTCTGGATGGGCTTTTATGCTCATTGTTGACCTTTTTGGCCCTTTCTCTCACTATTTGCCTTCATGCACATTTCATTGAAGCCCCATTGGCTTCTTTGGTGTTCCTTAAATATGCTAAATATCCTTAAATAAAAATGTTCGCAGCTCAGAGCCTTCGCATGTGCCGGTCCCTCTCCCTGGCAGACTCTTCCCCTTGCCTCCTTACTTCTTTGAAGTCTTTGCTCAAATGTCAACTTCGTGTTGAGTGTTATTGTTTAAAATTGTAACACACCTGTGATCGATTGTCAGTGGTCCCCCAAATTCATTCTCCTCCTCTTTATTAGAATTTAGCTGGGCAGAGGCTGTCCAGGTAAAGATGATGTTTCTCAAGCTCGTTTGTCAGCTAGATCTAGATGTGGGTGTACCAGAGGAAGTGACATATACAACTTTTGTGTTACTTAAAAAGAAGTGACTTGCCTTGGAGTGATTTTTCTCCCTTCTCTCTGATGGGAAATGATAACTGGAACAAACTTGGAAGTACATGCAAAGGGGGACAGAGCTTCCTTTCCAGCATGGCCTTTGTATGACTTTATTAAGTAGATCCTGCTTTATCTGATTGTTAAGTGGCAGAGAAATGAACTTTGATCTGGTTTAAAACATAATTTTGGACTATTTTCATAGCAGTTTAGCATAACTATTCCTTACCCTTCCACCTTAACGAGGTACTCCTTATCCAACCTTCATGCATTGTTTTCTTCATAGCACTTATAACCTTTTAATTTATTACATAGCATATTTATTTGTCTGCCCCTCTAGAATATAAGCTCCAGGAGGCCTGGCATATGGTAAGTAAGTGCTCAGTGAATATTTGGAATGAATGGTTGGAAAGGCCTTCTATAAAGCATGTTATAAGAGAATCTTCCATCTTGTCCCATAGGGTTTTTTTTTTTCTTTGAGATTTAAACTTCTGATATATTTGGGATTTCTTTTAGTATAGGGTCTGAGGTATACATTCAAGTTTTTTTTCTTACAGAAGGCTATACAGTTGTTCCAACAGTATGTATGTATCTCACTGTCTTTTAGTATCATATGGATGAAGTCCATTTTTAACTTGTTTAACAATTATTTACAAATAAGAAATGCCTGCTCGTCTCCTCAGTAGATTTCTTCTAAGAGAGATCGTTGTATTCTCCGTCATTATCAACCCTGAGTGACTGTAGTATATTTGAGCTGCTTTTTATTCTGTGCACACATAAAAAGATGCTAGATGCTCTTCTTTTTAGGCATTCTTTTTGTTTCTCTAAATCTTATATTTTTATGCATATTAAATGGTATGTTGATATATGGGATAGCTTGGTTTTTGGCTCATAGTTATAGGCTCTTTTGTGAATAAGAATCGCAAATGCTGTGTGCTATGCCACTAAGCTTTATATTGAGTAAAAAGTTTTTTTACTGAAATATGTATTTGCTTTTTATGGTTATTAAAAATTAGAGGTGCCTGTGAGTGTTAGACTGCTGTCTGTTTCTTATGCAGGAACAACATTTCTCGGTGTAAAATCTTTCAAATAGTGTTTAAATGCCTTTAATGACTAAATGCTTTTAATGAGACTGAATCTGTGACTGCGCACTCTGCCAGTATTTAAACGTTGAACTTACATCTTTGATGGGCAAATGTGATGGTTAATTTTGTGTGACAGCTTGACTGAGCTGAGGGGTGCCCAGAGGTCAAACGTTATTTCATTATTTCTGGGTGTGTCCATGAGTGTGTTTCTGGAAGCACTTAGCATCTGAATTGGTAGACTTTGTCAGAAAGATCATACTCACCAGTACTGGGATCATCCAGTCTGTTGAGGGCATGAATAGAACACAGAGGTGGAGGAAGGGTGAATTTGCTCTCCTGCTCGAGCTGAGACATCCATCTTCTGTCCGCGGACACTGGTGCTCCTGATTCTTGGGCCTTTAGACTTAGACCAGGGTTTTTCTGGTTCTCAGGCCTTTGGGTTTGGACGGGAACTATACCACTGGCTTTTCCACCCCCATCCCCCTTGCAGATAGCTTGTAATGGAACTTCTCAACTTCCGTTAATTGTGTGAGCCAATCCCTTACAGTACATCTCTTCATATATTGTGGATTCTGTTTCTCTGGAGAGCCCTAACACAGTAAGTGTGGCTAACTTATTGCTATGATCTGAATGTTTGTGTCCTCCCAAAATTCATATGTGGAAACCTAACCTCCAAGGTGATGGTATTTGGGTGGGGGGGATGGTTAGGTCATGAGGGCAAAGCCCTCATGAATGGGATTAGTACCCTTGTAAAATATACCCAGGAAAGTTCCCTTGCCCCTCTTCCACCATGTGATAACACAACAAAAAGATGCTCGCTGTCTGTGAACCAGAAAGCCAGCTCTCATCAGACACTAAATCTGCAGGTGCCTTGATCTTGGACTTTCTAGCCTTCAGACCTGTGAGAATAGATTTCTTTTGTTTATAAGCCACCCAGTCTCTGTTAGTTTGTTATTGCGGTCCACAAGCACTAAGACACTCATGTTAGATTGTTTTTCCCTAGTTGCAATCTCTGTTACTTTGATTGTTTACAGTGACATGAGAGAGAGGAATCATTAAGAAGACCCATGGTCAAAATGAGGTTAGATACTATCCTCAAACTATCACTATCTACTGGAAATTTCCCAGTAGAGATAATCAGTTTGGAGCAAATGTTTCTCCCATTCATTGTCTTCATACCCTTCCCGTTCAGAAAGTTTAAAGTAATAAAAATAGTCACCTATAATCTCATCTCTCAGGATTGCTTTTTTAATTTTTTGTTAGCATCTGCGTGCATATTCATTCGTATGATACATAATGTTCCGCTGTCTTTGCTCAACGTTGTGTCATGAAGCAAATATTTCAATAAAGTATGTTTCAAAAGTAGATGGGATAACATGTTTTGTGAGGCTAGCTTAACCCTGATATTAAAACCTCACAATTACGTAAAAAGAAAATTACGTAAAAAGAAAATTTTATGTAATTAAGTATAGGAGAAAAATCTTTTAAAAATAATTTGTAAGTTGGGGTGCCTGGGTGGTTCAGTTGGTTAAGTGTCCAACTCTTGGTTTTAGCTCAGGTCATGATCTCAGGGTCATGAGATCGAGCCCGTCAGGCTCCATGCTCAGCGCAGAGTCTGCTTGAGATTCTCTGCCTGTCCCTCTCCCTCTGTCCCTCCTCCGGCTCATGCTAGCACTCTCTCAAATAAATAAATAAATAAATAAATAAATAAATAAATAAATAAAATCTTTAAAAAATAATTAGTAAGTTGTATCCAGCAATTTATGAAAAGGATAGTACATCATAACCAAGTGTGGTTTACCTGAAGAATGTGATATGGTTAACACTTGAAATTCAATCAACATAATATGCTATATTGACAGAATAAATTAGAAAAGCCATATGAGTGTTGTCTCAGTAAGTGTGGAAAAAGCGTTTGACCAAATTCAGCATCCATTCATGAAAAAAGAAAGTGTTCTTGATTTAGGTTGATATCACTGTCTCTGAGTTCTAAATCTAGAAACCTGTCTTTTTTGATTAGTCTTAGTCTTTTTTGCCTACTTTAAGCATCCAGTCTGTCACTGAGTGCTATTAGTTTTATTTTGTTCCATGTCATTCAAGTGTGATTGCTCTTTTCCATTCCTGTTGTCACTGTTTTCATTGAGGTCCTCATAATGTTTCAGTGAAACAGTTTATTGCATATGCTTTGTTTCTTGAATTAAAGCATTTCCCTACTTCAGTACATCATCCAACTTCTGATGCTCCCCCCCCCTTCATCCCATTGTCCCTGATTTTGGACACATCAGGCATAGGATTGAGTCAGTCACATACTTCACTTCAAGGGTCATTACTTCAAGGGTCATTATCATGACTGGTTCATGTGAGGCCCATCCCTCCCAGCATTTGGTGTTAATCCATTCACTTATTCCCATTTATCCCCATTCCTTACTCCTCTTCTTTCCCATCAACAGGCATTTTAAGTGTGTCTAATACATTTTATATATATATATATATATATATATATGCCATATATATATATATATGCCATATATATATATGCGCAACTAAATGTTCTATGTACATGCATTTTTTTTAAGTAGGCTTCATGCCCAGTTTGTTAGGATCAGGAGGTAGAGCTGGCATGGTGCCTCTGACTCTTGAGGTTGTAGTTGAGCTTATTGCTGAGGCTGTGGTCTCATCTGAAGCCTCAGCTAGGAAGGGGAGGACCTGCTTTCTAGATTTCTCACTTGCTGTTGTCAGGATTCAGTTACTCTAGGGAAACTGGACTTCAGTTCTTTAGCTGTTGATTGGAGGCCTCCTTTAGTTCTTTGCCAGGTGGACTTCTCCATATGTCAGCTCACATCTGGCTTCCTTCAGAGAAAGCAAAAAAAAGAAAAAAAAGAAAGGAAAGGCAAGAGAGGGTGCCCAACACAAGCCATAGTCATTTTGTAAATTTACCTCCACCTGGTAGTGGCATCCTCTCACTTTTATTGTGTTTATCAGAGGTGAGTTACTAGGTTCAGCCTGCACTCAAGGGGAGGCAGTACACAAGGGCATATGAATAGCAGGAAGCAGGAATTATTGAGAGTCATTTTAGAGTTTGCCTACCACAGTTCTCAAACAGTTTCTGTGAGTTTTTCTTTGGCATATATACATATATTGGGTCATAGGTTGCTCTCTAAAGATGACTGCTCTGGTTAATATTCCCATCAGCAGTACGTGAGGGTTTATATATCACCATATGCCTGCCAATACTTTATATTTTCCAGGGCAGAAAGGGATATCACAGTGTTTTAAACTGTTAATATACTTTGCTCTTTTTTCCTAGTGGAGTTCTTGTTTTTTTTTTCTTGGCCATTTGCAGGAGTTGTTTGTAAAGTTCTCGATGAGTTTCTTGTTCTTCATCTGCCTGTTACCTTTGTCCAAGGTTTCATTTGTTGAGCAATAATCCTTAATTTTTATGTAATTAAGTGCATTTTTTTACTTTATGGTTTGTGCTCTCAGGCTTTTATTTAAGAAGTCATTTCATGTGCTTATGTTCCAAACTTAGCATCGTATGTTTTCTTGTGTTAACTTTAGCTGTACCATTCACATCCAGGTCTTTAACCCATCTGTAGTGGGGCTTTGAGTATGTTGTTAGATAGGGACCCATCACTACTTTCTTTGTAAAAGGAGCCAGTTGTTCCTAGCACCGTCCTCTGTACAGTCTCTCTGTCCTCATTGATTCGTGGACCCATCTTTGTTGTATGTTATTTACGTCTGCACCACAGGTGTGAGCCATAGGTTTGGTTCTTGGGTGGGTTTCATTCATTTGCCTGTTTTTTGTGTGTGTGTGTGCAAATACCATGCTGTTTTTATTGCTATAGCTGCATAGCATGGCTTGATACCTGGTAGTGAAAGTCCCTCTCTTCACTCTTTATCTTCAAGGTTGACTTGGCCATGTTTACTCTTCCATAAAAAGTTTAGAGTCACTTTAGGACATTCCTGAAAAAGTTCCTGACTTGACTTTAGGATTAATTTGTGAAGAATTACTATTTTCATGGTATTAAGTCATTCCATTCAGATCATCCTATGTGTCCTTTGTTTTACTGCTGATAAATGGATGCTGGTCAGAAAAATGAATAAAAGATATCCTCTCAGTCAATCAGCAGCATTGTGGGTCCTTCATGAAATTCCCTTTATGTTTGCAATGAGTATTCTTTTGTATTATGATCAGGCATTACATGACCTCAACACATTTCTTCCTTTTTTGCTATTCCAAATTACATATGCTTTGTATGCTATGCTGATGAGTCTATTCAGGAAGACCCAGTCAGTCAGTTACAATAAAAATCAGAGCATTAAAAGATCCCTGTGTCTTGGGGCGCCTGGGTGACTCAGTCAGTTGAGTGTCCTACTCTTGATTTCAGCTCAGGTTATGATCTCAAGGTTGTGAGATTGAGCCCCATGTGGGGCTCCACACTGGGCGTGGAGACTGCTTAAGATTCTCTCTGTCTCTCTCAAAAAAATAAAAAAGTTACAAAAAAGAAAAAATCCCTCTGTCTGTGTCCATTTATTCATTGAGTGTCTGTTATGTACTAGAGTTGGGAATATAAATAACTAAAAAATGAAAGGATCCCTAGCTAGAAAAGAGACTCGTCTTGGGACACCTGGGTGGCTCCGTTGGTTAAGCGTCCAACTCTTGTTTTTGGCTCAGGTCATGATTTCAGCTCAGATCATGATCTCATGGGTCATAACTTGGAGCTCCATTGCACGTGTGCACATGCTCTCTCTCAAATAAATAAATCTTAAAAAAAAACAAAACTCGTCTGCATGTAACTGCTTGCCAGTCATGCTTTAGGGCTTAACTTAGTGTCACTTTTTCAGAAGAGCTTTACAACCAGAATCCCCTAAATCCTTTCATGGTGTTACTTGCTGTTTTTCTTTATGACCCTTTTTGGTGTAATTATTTCTTGAGTTCTCTTTTCTTTACTAAACTGTAAGCTCCATAAAGGCGGGAGCCTTATCACTTTGTTGATGGATATGTCTCTAATATGGGGCATAATGCCTGTCTAGATATAGTAAGAATAAGTTCTTTGTAAATATTTGTTGAATGACCTACAAAGTGGAATACAGTGTAATAAACAATTTGATAGAACTTTTATCCATAGACCTATGGAAGCATACAAGGGGGATCACTTAGTTCTGTTTAGGAATTTTGGTGAATGGATTTGTAGCTTGACACGAAAATGTCCTGTTGAGTCACTATTCTTATGTGCTGTCAGCTTTCCCTACCTCCCAACGTGAAACCCTCTACCCTTCACTCCTGTATAGCTTTACAGAATTTGGATTTGGGACATAGAATAAGATGTTAAATTATAAATTATAAACCACTGCAGTTGATTCTTTATTATTGTTGCAGTAACTGAATATATGATCAAATGTCCTGGAGGTGGTCACCTATCTAGATAGGCTCTACCCTGTAGCAAGATATTTTGTTCTTCAGGATTTGGCTTTAAGCCCTGACCCAGCTAAATGTCTAGCCAGTTGACCATAGAGTATGGGCTATATGAGTAAATGATAGCTGTGATGCAAAATCTTTCAGGTGCTGGCAGTCATCATCATTATTATGAAGAATTAATGAATCATAACATGATATGTCATGCTTGTCTTTCATTCAGTTCAAGGAGTAAGAACAAATATAAGAATTGTGTTTTATGTGGTTAATATTTACAACACTAATTATGGAAATTTCAGGAGAGAGAATTGTTCTATGATACTTTTGAAAGTGAGATTTCTGAGTAGAACTGGGATTTATTCATTACATAACAACATCAGTTGCATGGACCTCTTGTGTTTTGTATATTTTATTTTTAAAAGAGATTTCTATCGGGCACCTGGGTGGCTCAGTCGGTTGGGTGGCTGCCTTTGGCTCAGGTCATGATCCCAAGGTCCTGGAATCGAGCCCCACATCGGGCACCCTGCTCGGCAGAGAGCCTGCTTCTCCTTCTCCCTCTGCCTGCTGCTCCCCCTGCTTGTGCTCTCTCTCGGTCAAATAAATAAATAAAATCTTTCAAAAAAATTCCTTAAAAAAAAAAATAAAAGAGATTTCTATCAGCAATAAGTCCTTAAAATATCTGGTAGAATTTAAGCTTGCCCAGTTCTAGAATCAAGACATGTTTAATTTGCTTAATGAGTCTCATTTAAGTAGGTGTTAAGTGTTTTTTTTGGGGGGGAGCTTTCCATGAGTATTTCAGTTGTGTCAAATATTTTAATATTCTTTTGGAGCTGTTACTCTTTTTGCTGTGTTGTTGAGATTTCCACTTTCCTGATCTGTTACTTTTCCCCATGATGATCATGTTAAACTTTTGCAGTAACTGAAGATTTCTTGAGGCATTTATTCCTGTTTGTGCTTCCTGCTCAGCCAAAACTTTGTTTCCTTTTTATTTGATCTAAGATTTATTTCTAAAGGGGGGCTGATGATCTTGGGAGAAACTTGCTTAATAAAACAGGTATAATGTGTTCACTGTCCGTATATTGCTGAACATGCAGAGTTGGCCTTGAGGCAGCAGACACTAGAGGTAGAGGTTGTTAGGATATGCCATTGTTCTCATTGTAAAGTGATTATCACCACGAAAAGGCATTGTTTTCTTCCCTGCACTGGGACTTCTCTTCAGTTTGGCAATCTACATATTTGGTTCTGCATTATAAATAAACAGAGATGAACATAGAGCTTTAGGGTGGATATTCCAAGCCGAACACTGCTGGTAACTGTTTCCATTATACATTAAGAGACTTGTCATTCAGCAGGAGATGGGAACTGGAAAATAGGAAAGTCATGGGATGCCTAACCCAAGTACAAAAGCTAATGGCTGGGAAAGGGCTTCATATTTTTGCTTGACTTAATTTTTATGTTAAACATATTAGTATTTTTTTTTATAACCCAGAAACATGTTGAATATTTAGGTTGAGTTTTTAAATGTATAATTTAGAAAAGAGCAATCCTAATTTCCAAGGGGATCATTATTCTGTTTGTTTCCTATTTCTCCAGAGATATTACATATGAAATCTCAGTAGAAGCTGTATCAACAATGGTGGTTTTCCTTTCTTGCCAACTCTTCCACAAGGAAGTTTTGCGACAGAGTATCAGTCACAAGTATTTGATGCGAGGTCGATGGTATGTTCCTATTTTACATTTTTCTACTTCTTATTGTATAAATCTATATTTCTGGTCTTGTCCTCTAACCTCACTGTTGTCCCAGCTGTCCAGCCAGACATTTCCTTCTGTGATTCTGTCCGCACTCCAAACCCAACACGTAAGGAACCAGATTCTGCTTTCCGATTTAAACTGTCCATCCTCCCTGCCCCTTTCATCTCCACGGCTTTTCACCTTCTCTGGTGGTTTCTTTGTAGAAGTGAAACTTTGAAGTCGTCTTTCTTCTTTTTCTGCAGCATTCTCTATGTCTAAGCACTCATCTTGGCATGCTTGTCCACGAAATTATTTTCAGTCTTCCCCTTTTCACAGGTCCCTTCGAAACTACCACATCTCCACCCAGTCACCCTGTGTTTGGACCAGTCCAGCAGCCTCTTAGCTGACTGCTCCTACTTTCATTTAGTCATAGATATTTAGTGTGTGTTAACCATGTGCCAGGCATGCGTTAGGATGGGGGGCTCCGCTCTTCAGTAGCAGCTTACAAGCTCCCAGTGGGGGGCTGGGAGTAGATAAAACACACACACACACACACACACACACACACACACACGTATCTTCTATTGGCACATTCTTCACAGAACTTGAGAATGTAAAACAATTCCAAATAAAGTAGCTTTGATTAAAGTTCTCAGGGAGTGGGAGGAGCTTTGTCTTTTTCACATCCTTCTTGTTGCCTTGGTTATCTATGTGGCACCTTCTTGCTCCCTGGATTGTACCTGTGATACAGTCACAGAATCCTGTAAGGCTGTTTGGAACATATTTGAAAATCACTGGCAATAGAGAAAGAGCCTGAGCTTTGGCTCAGGAGTCTATTACAGAGTTTTCTCTAGATTGCAGGAATTGGTTTATCACTTTAATTTGTGGACACATATCCCTTTTCACTTGTGTTCTCTTCTCCTTTTATTCCATTACTTGAAAGAATAAATATATATAATATTTTGTATGCATGCATAAATTGAATAATTTCATGCTTAAAATGTATAGTGTTTTATATTGTTGCTTTTTAATTCTTGCTTTTCCCTACTGATTCTGTGTTACTACCTCCCTTCAAGTACCAGGTACTGAATAATACACTGAATTTATAATATGTCATCTGTTATACAGATTACCAGTAAGGTAACTGGCACTCAGGAGTTGAAGTTATTTGACCAACAACTATGGCATAGAAACAGGAAAGCCAGAATTAAGCCTCAAGTCTGATCTCAGAGCCCACAGTCTTCACTGTTATGTGACAGTGCTACATTTCTTTGAATTGTGCTAATCACTTTTTTATTAAAAGATTATATAGATGATATTTATCATTATACAAAATCAGGGGACTTCCATAACTATGAGTTTGATTTTCTTCTTTTTTCTTTTTGTGTAGTCTTCCGTACACCAGCAAACTTGTGAAAACCTTATTGTATAACTTTATCAGACAAGAAAAGCCGCCCCCTCCAGGAGCACAGGTACTCCCACAGCAGTCGGAGGGGGGAGGACTGCTCTATGGACTTGCGTCAGGAGTAGCAAGTAAGTCTAATCAGATTTTGTCAGTTCTTGGATGCAGATAGAATTTGTCTAATTAGTCATAAGAAATTCTGTCCACTTGGCCACCACTGTTGGCTCTGTGGAGCTGGCTAAATGTGAAATACTGGAAGTAATTTAAAATATTTTTTCCATTTAGTGCTGTGATTGATGCAGTGAAATGTATGCAAATAATTGTTTACCTGTAAGACACCATTTTTCAAGAATAGTGTTTGTAAATACGCATATCGCATGAATTTTAGCTGTACACAATAAATGCGGTTAAGCTCTTGGAAACTTTTTACTGCTTGTGCTTTGAGGAAATCATGCTATTTTAGAGGCTTTATTGGTTAGGATCTTACATGACTAATTAGGTGTAGTTTTCTTGTTATACGTTTCATTTGCTCAGCAACAAATTAGCACATTTTGAAGAGTTTTTTATTAAATTCTGAAGCACAAATGTGGGTTTTATCAGATTGGAAGCAGATTGCATTCACTGCAGAAAATCCTTTCCCAGCTGACAGTAAAGCCTCGTTTCTGCTTCACGGTGTTGGACATGAAGACACGAGGAGTGGCAAAGGTTAGCCCTGGCTCTCCCTGGTGTTAGTGTGGCGGACCCGCGTCACGCGAAGTCCTAGAAACTGAACTTTTGCTTTCTTCTGAAGGAGAAACAAAAAGCAGCCTGGTACTTTGGCAGTTGTAGGGTCTGCACGGGCGCTCTTACTAAGCTAGCAGTACGCGCCGTACCACGTAGTGCACAGGTGGGCTATTTGAAGGAATGCTACCCGGAGCCGAGTTCCACAGTGAAATTATGGCTGTGGCGTGCTCGCCACACTCAGGGAGGAACATCAGTATGATGGGAAAATGTAGTCCGGTCCTGTTTGATAATGGACCGGGTAGTGTGTCTCGGGAACGTCTTTGGGTTAAGAGACCTCTGTTGACTTTTGGAATTGATCTGTGGGCCAGGCTGTCTAGATTTGCCTTCCCCTGATTTCTTTTAATATGATGGGTTGAATACGTTTGTGGTCCCTCATTGCTTTGTCTTCGGTGCTGAGCAGGCTCCCCAGAATGCCAGGCCTGCAGAGGTTCGTGCTCTGATTTGCCCTTGTTTCAGATGAGGAGGCTGTGTCCCAGGCTTGTGCATCCGCGGCCTCTGAAGGCAGCACAGCCGTGGCTGCTTGCGTCCCATGGGAAGGCTTCATTAATCCATCAGTGTTTTCTTTTTCGATCATTAAACTGGAATAAGGATATAAAGCTAAGTATTTCCCAGTATTTCAAGATGGTTGAAGATTTTTTCTTAAGGATTTTTATTTATTTGAGAGAGCGAGAGTGCATGAGCAGCGGGGAGCGGCAGAGGCAGAGGGAGAAGCAGACTCCCCGCAGAGCAAGGAGCCCAATGGGGGACTCGATCCCAGGACCCTGGGATCATGACCTGGGCCGAAGGCAGACGCTTAACCGACTGTGCCGCCCAGACGCCCCTGGTTGAAGATTTGTGGGAGGAGATAGTATAAGTTCATTAACTGCTTTCTTCCAAACAATGGCAATACTTTGCACTTTTTTTTTTAAAGGACAAACATAGATTCATGCATTGTGTTTAGTTTTTCTTGGAGTTATGTGTCATCAGAAGAATGTCCAGTATGGTAATGTGGTATCATCAGTACCAGGTGGCCAAAGAACTTTTAAACTTCAGATCTGTCCCACCTAGTTAGCAGTGTATCAGAACGAAGTCCCTTAATTTTCCTAGCTTCCAGTTTTTTTGTCTATTGAATGAGGTCAGGATTGCTAAGATTATTTCCATATAATTTCCAATGATTTTATGGCTTTTTCCTTTACCATTAAAAAATTTAATATTCAGGGTCTGGGGGAGGTGGTGGTGAAAAAGATTTAATATTAGTTAAGGACATGAAAATGGACTTAGAGGGGCACCTGGGTGGCTCAGTCAGTTAAGTATCTGACCATGACCAGGTCATGGTCTCGGGGTCCTGGGATCGAGTCCTGCGTGTCTCGCTCTGTGCTCAGTGAGAAGTCTGACTGTCCTCCCTCTGCCACTTCCCTGCCTTGTGCTCTCTCATTCTCTTCAATAAATAAATAAAAATCTTAAAAAATAAAAATAAATAAAATGGACTTAAGATTTTTAGTGAACTATAGTCACAAGACATTTTATATAGCTTCTTACATCTTCATAAAACTATTCATATAAATGTATAAATCATGATAAGAGTGATTTTTCATTATTTTACAGTATGCGACTCAAACAGCAAAAGAATGTTCTCTTCTAAAGCACAGCTATGTATTATTGGGGGGGGAGGAAAAATGGTCATGTAATTTTGAATTAAGTCACATTCTGTGAAAGTCCATCAGGTTGACAAGGAAATTTAACTTCAGTTGTATGATCACTTTTGAAGATCTTTTGGTTGGTAGTAAAGGAATTTTCTTACTTTAATATTGGCTTGAGAAGAAATATGATTTGGAAGCTCCTACTGAAAAAAAAAATGCCAAAGCCAAATGTAAATTATAAACTCTTTTGGATTATATTTATTTTCATTGGGATTGCGTTTTTTCTGGCAACTCAGTAGAAAGCATTTCTTTTCATAGCAGTATATGTGTGGTATGTGTTGCTTGAATAATTTCCTTTGAAACAGAGTGCCTTATTTTGGAAACTTTTCTAGTTTTGGATAGTGAAGTTTCATTGGCACTGGCAGAGGAAGAAAAGGTTCCTCGTGCTAGGTGAGTAGTGAACCACACATCTGGACCCTCCCAGGAGTTAGGCAAGGCCTTCTTCAGTTTATTCTCACTTTTTCAGATATATTTCTGGTTGAATATTCTACTGTTTGTTGCCCAGACTCTAGTAAGAACTCTGTTACTCTTTACATGCCTGACACTCTCCCCCTTTCATGTCTTTACTTGGATTATCTCTTTCACTTAGAATCCTATTTCCTCCTCTCTGACTTTTTTCTGCCGGTCCATCCATTAAGGGCCATCTCAAGTACCACCTTCTCCATGAAGACTTCCTTTTCTCTCCTAGCCAGGTGTGCTCTTTCCCTGTGGCATACTTAACTTGGCTTTGCGTTATGATTACTGCGTACAAACCTCATTCTCCATACCTGGCCTCTACATACAATACAATGAAAACTAACATGTGGATAACACTTGAGAGTTTATAGAGCACTTTTCAGGTATTTCACTTGGTTCTTGTAGCAACCTTGTCAAATATGTGGTTTTACCTTTCTATAATACGACTGATGAAGAGATGTTCCTAGTTATGATTTTTCTAAGATCACCTAGGAAAGATGTGATGTTGGTTTGCACTTGAGCTCAGTTCCTTTGACTCTTCACCTTTGTTTTCTGGTCCTCTCTCATCATAACCTGAGTCCTGAGTGTGTCAGCTGGTGCTTGACTTAATGTGAGCATGTTCACTGCTGTCTCCAGCAGAGCACCTTACATCTGGACTGTCGGTAAATACTTGCTCTATGTACTGAAATAGCAAACACTAATAACTTGTCTACACTCCAGATAGAGTGAACTTGGTTTATAATAACACATCTATCATTTATTGAATGCCTTCTGTTTTCTAGTCACTTTAGTAGCGAACTTAATACATGATTTCACCTGCTCTTTATTTTTATTTTTTAACATTTTATTGTGGTAAATTTCAAAGATGGATAAAAGTAGAGAGAGTGGTAGAATGACCACCTATCCATAACCCATCTTTAAGAATTCTCAACATTTTGCTGTTTTTTCCCTTATTTATCTGTCTCCTCTTAAAAAACAAAAACAAAAACAAAAAAACTTTATTTGGAATTAAGTTCATACGTATATGAAAGTTCCAGAAATAAAAGTATTGCAAGAAATTATATACCTTTTCCAGGTTGATTTATTGTTACCATTTTATCCTGTTAGTTTTGTGTCTGTATCCCTTTCCTCCTCCTCTTTCATTCTACACACACACACACACACACACACACACAATTTTTTTTTAACCATTTGAGGGTAAGTTACATGCATCATGGCCCTTTATCTCTAAATACTTGAATGTGTATTTCCTGAAAGGGGACATCTCTTACACAACCACAGCACACTTATCAACTTCAGTAAATTTAATATTCAACTACCCTTAGAAACAGTTGTTTATTTCTTTGTCAGCAAAAATAAAGAAATGGAGATTTCCTCTGCATTTGAAAATCTACTTTTTTAATACAGTACCATTTGTGTTGCACCAAAATTGAATTTTTACAATGAGGTGTTCTTGTAACTAGGCTGCTGTCAGTTTATCTATCCGAGACTAGCTGTTACACCAGGTAGCACATCCCCTGCCCCTTTCTGTTTATTACTGGTCCCGCAGTATGTGGTGAGTGCTTGCATGATGTTTGAATATAAAGTATTAAATGAATGAGGAATTATTAATATATTTTAATGACCCCTAGAAAGTTTTTTTTTTTACAGTTAATGAGAATAATGAAAATTACTTGTATGGATTTTGTTCTTTTTAAAAAAAATTGTTTTCACATGCGTCAAGTGTGGTTTATGTCTTTCACTGGAAGTGGTTAGGATCAATTATACATTAATATCTTACTTTACCTGGGAGAACCTGTAATACATACCAACAAGCCTC
This sequence comes from Halichoerus grypus, assembly GCF_964656455.1. Taxonomy (NCBI): domain Eukaryota; kingdom Metazoa; phylum Chordata; class Mammalia; order Carnivora; family Phocidae; genus Halichoerus; species Halichoerus grypus. Next base: position 24,607,614 of record NC_135724.1, read on the forward strand.
TTCATAATTTTGCAGTACAAGAAAAAGTGGTTTCCTTCCTCTTTATAGCTTTTAAGTTTAGATATATTTCTCTAAAATGATGGCCAAATGGAAAAAGAACCAATCGATACGTCACTTTACTGTTTAGGAAAGAGTGCTACAGTTTTAATTCATGTGGTATTTTGTAATGAATTGTAGAATTCCAAGATTAGGAGAAATGAGGATAAAGGTCATGTAGTGGCTTCCAAACATTAGCGATCCACTCGGCATACTTTTAAAAGAAATGCACATGCGTGTGCTTACACCTTGGAATTTCTGAGTCATTACACCTGTGCTTGGGCTGGGTCATATACATTTTCAGTAAACATTCTAGAAGATTCTGATATAGCTGGTCGATTTCAGCACCACTCACTTGGTCCAGGTCCCTCTCCAGTGCTTGGATCTGTTTTGCTGTGGGCCCATCATTGCAGATAGTTGAGCCAGTACTGTTACCCACTGAGCAACATCTTGTGAGGCAACTCTGATGGTTTCAGCTGACCGTCTCCTCTTGTATTATCTTGATTTTTCTTTTTGTTGCTCTCTTCATTGTTTTCTGTTGCTGTATGAGTTTATCCAGTTTCTCCTGAAGTCTGACCGTTACTACAGTAGTCCAGCACGGAATGGATCAGAGCCCTAAACTCCCTGATTCTGGACACTGCATTTTAAAAAATTAATCTAGACTGAAATCTCACTCTTTTGGCAGATAATATTCAGTTATTAATGAATTTTTGTTAGCTCTCATCATCTCATCTTTTTTATACCTGCAGTTTTATGTCCTGTCTTCCCCCTTCAGTTTTATACATACAACGTTCAGTGTATGTCAAATATGGTTTTGTTAGGTATGGTGTCATCCATAATTTCAGCCAAAGATAAGATGTGCCCTTATTTTCAGCCCTGGATCATCATTAAACAGAGGTTTGGGACTTCCTCCTTTATACAGGATTATGTCCTTGTCACCACATTGAGACCGGATGGACGCGTTGTGATTCCTTTGTGGAAAGCAGGCTGTTTCTGTAAAATAACAAAGAAAATTAAGGTATCGAGGGGTTTTGTGACTTTTCTACAGAGACTAGATTTCATTTCCTAGAATCTCAGAGAGGATTAGCTCGGTGAGGGAAGTAGCCGGTTTTTCCCAGGTGGCAGATGTTAGAGTTCATGAGGATTCCCACAGTTTCCCCTGACTTGTAGGACTTACCCCCAAGGATCTTCATGAGCTCGTAGCCCCCCAGTGGCAGGAGGTGCTGGCCAGGCCTCTTGCAAGTTCACACCAGGGCCCTTGGATTACACCACAGGCACCTCTCCACGGACTTCTCTCGCATTCCTGGAAGTCCTTGTGGATAAGGGGAGATTTCCACAGCTTGATATTGAGACTCAGATGATTTGGGATGGAGTCCCAGCTTAGTATGGATCTTAGACAAATTCTTTAACTCTCATTATCCTACTTTATAAAGCTGATAAACAAGACTATTTTCTACCAGGTTATTGTGAAGAATAAATGAGATTTTGTATATAAAATCACTTCTAAAACTATACACCGTCTATCCTCATGTAAATAACTTTTTCTTTAACCTGCATTGAAGCTCTGCTGCTTCTTGTTAAAATCAAAATAACTTAAAAGAAAATAAATTTAATTAGATGAAGTGAGTGATCAGAAAATCTCTGATAAACTTATCTAAAATAGTTTAAAAATTTAAGGGAATATCTTTTTGGTCTGTTCAGACTTTAAAATTTATGTAAAAAATGTTTTGAAACACCAGCGATGTTTTTGCTCTTTCTCCAACTGGCTTTTCATTTTATGTGGTGCAAACTTTGGCCAGTGCCAGTCAGAAAGGAAAATTTGATTGTTAAATAGATACTGCCCACAAGGGATTTCTCCTTGCTTCCTAAATGAACTTGCCTTGACAACAATTGCTGTTTTTTATTCACTAATTTAACTGAAAGAATTATATTTTCTTTTTGATAGTTTGTTTATGAAATTAGCCAAAGAAGGGCGCCTGGGTGGCTCAGTTGGTTGGGCAGCTGCCTTCGGCTCAGGTCATGATCCTGGAGTCCCAGGATCGAGTCCCGCATCAGGCTCCCTGCTCAGCGGGGAGTCTGCTTCTCCCTCTGACCCTCCCCCTTCTCACGTGCTCTCTCTCTCTCTCTCATTCTCTCTCAAATAAATAAATAAAAAATCTTAAAAAAAAAAAAAAGAAATTAGCCAAAGATTTTAATACAAAAAGACTTGATGCTGACCTAACCTGAATTGTAATAAGTATTTCAGACGTTCAACTAATCAAAGATATCAGCAGTTTTGGTAGTCTTAGTTATAGCTTGTAAAGCAATTGATACTTAATTCTTTACTCTGTAAGCGTATCAGCTCCCCTGTTAAAGATGTTCTGCAAAGCAAGTGACCGAAGACCCTTACCTCTCTGATCTGTGATGTGATGGAACAGGGTGTGTGGTGGTGACACATAGATCACCTTGCTATAACAAAATACTACAGCCTGGATGGCTTGAACAATATTTATCTATTTCTTTCAGTACCAGAGGCTGGAAAAATCTAAGAACAAGGTGCTGGCAGATTTAGTTCTTGGTGAGGGCCCTTAACCTGGCTTGCAGATGGTCAAGCTGTATTTTCACATGGTGGAGAGAGAAAGCTCTAGTGTCTCTTCCTCTTCTTATAAGGGCATTAATCCCAACATGGGGGCTCTACCCTCATGACCTCATCTAGACCTAATCACCTCCCAAAGGCCTCACCTTCTGTTACCATCACACTGTGGGGGGCTTTGGTATATGAATTTTAGGGGGGCATTCAGTTCATAGTAGGTATTAAGTAGGTATTAAGTAGGTCATCCTGGAATTCCCCTCACTGAAATTCTGTGTGGGAGGCCGCTGGTCTCTTGTGGGTTGATAGCTAAGGCATCTTTCAGTGCCAGTCATTCTTTGTTTTAAAACCATAGTCCTGCTTATGGTGTGGCCAAAGCAGATCACTCACAGCCCGTCCCAACCTCACAAATGTGTTTGTGTGTGTGTGTGTGTGTGTGTGTTTAAAGGGCATTCCAGAATGTATAAGGAGCCCCTCCAAAAATAATTCTGTGATTGAAACAGATTATTTTTGGGTACTTGGCTGGCTCAGTCAGTAGAGCATGTGACCCTTGATCTTGGGGTTGTAAATTCAAGCTCCACTTCCGGTATAGAGATTACTTAAAAATGAAATCCTAACAACAACCAGAAACAAATTGTTTTCTTTTCTGATTTTGGAAGCTACCATTTACATTGACCTTTGGAGGGACTGGCTCTAGATTTTGATAATTGGAATTACAGAAGAGGAGCAAGTGTGAGGCTTGCTGTTGGTATCAGGCTGACTTGGAACTGAATGTCAGTCTTGCAGTCTATCAGCTAGGTGTTCTTGGGCTGTTTAACCTTTTAGTGACTCAGGTTAGTCATGGTAAAATGAGGATAATGCCTTCTTTTGTAGGGCTACTGAGGCGATCAAATGAGCAAAAGTGTAGGAAAGAGCCAGGCACCTAGCACCAGGCACCTAAGATCATTATACAAAAATGGTCATGACTAGATAATGAATATTACATAGTAATATTTAAAAGATAACTTTTGTTTAAAAAATTGTTTTGGAAAAAGCCAGTGATTTTATAGTGATTTAGAAGTTTACTCAGATTTCTAATGTAAATAAATTATGAAAATATCTGCTATTTGTTTTTTTTTTGTTTTTTGTTTTTTAAAGATTTTATTTATTTATTTGACAGAGAGAGACATAGTGAGAGAGGGAACACAAGCAGGGGGAGTGGGAGAGGGAGAAGCAGGCTTCCTGCTGAGCAGGGAGCCCGATACGGGGCTCAATCCCAGGACCCTAGGATCATGACCTGAGCCGAAGGCAGCCGCTTAACGACTGAGCCACCCAGGCGCCCCTGCTATTTAGTTTTTAATAGAGACTTCAGATAGTCACTAAAAGAATTACTGGTTATGTTGAATATTTAATATTGTGAGAAAGAAAAATATAACATTTATTTAGTTTTTCTTTTGATGCTATCCTTCTTTGACCTTGTCTTTTCTTATATTTTCAAGCTTTTTAATGACCCTGATGCCTAAAAAAAAAAGAGTAAAGCAAGGAAGGGTTGACCTTGAAATTTCTTACATTTTTTTCTTTATAAGACAAAGCTGTAATGTGATTATAACTGAGTATTTAATGTTTTAAAGAGCCAACCCTAATTAAATGTGTTCTGCCAAACTGCGCTTTCCATCACAAGTACTGAGGTTTTACACAATAACTTCTGATATATGGCTTTTCCATTTGAATGAGCCATCAAAAATGTTTTTTTTTCCTTTGCTCGCGGTGGTGGGTGTCCCAGCCAAATTATAAGGCCAAAGCCGTGATTATTTGTTTAGGCAAATACTGTAGTAGAGAAATTAATAAAGTAAAATTTGAAGATTAAAACTCCTATCTGTCCCGGTTACTTTTATTGAGAAAGTTATTGAATTCATTACGAAAGGTATGCTATGTGGTAGTTGTAATTTATTTTATGTGATGGTTATTTTTCTGTTCAGTTTTGGCTTTTTCTGGGCTGACTCACTGAGAGAAAGAAAAACTACAGTAAGAGAAAAAGTATGTGACACGCAGAAACAGGCATAGTTGTGAAAACATTTCTAATTAAAGCACTTTGAACTTTCAGAAAAAGAAAGTGCTTTATAAACAATAATTACATTCTCAGTTCATTTTTACTTGGAATGATTTGGGAGATTTTATATACCAGGTGAAAGGATGGCTTTTTCCTCCTCCTTTATTTTCAGGGCTGAACTAATTTTGTGACTTATAAAATAGAGTTAATATCATTTTGCTGGTTCCTTGGAGAGGTTCCTTGCAGGGATACACGGAGCATTTAGATTAGTATCTGTTACCCAAAATGCCCGTATTTAGTTGTAGAGCAGTAACATAAGCTATTTCACTTTTAATTGTTCCCTGAAAAAAGTATTATTTCAGATTTTAGACTTTTCAAAAGCTGTTTACTAAATGGTATTGATTGGAAGTAATATAGTGTCAAAATAACAGTTTGACTTCTCTTTTATCCTCATAATTTGCTGACAGCCACTCCTCAGGCAGTTTCCAGAAATGGCTTTGAAAGTCAGTATGCCAGCCCTCTATGCTCATTTCCTTCTCAGCAAATTGAAAGGGAAGATTGAGGCCTCTTTCATACTACAAATAGTTGGGAAACAAATTCATTCATAGTCACCAGGAAAATTATAGAATAAAGCAGTCAATTTCAGATGAAATCCTAGGAATAAATTTCTTAGGCTTGCTATATGTGTTGTTTATTAGGCACTGATTTAATCTGTTTTTAAGACTTCTGTGACATAATTTATTGTATTGTGGAATTTTAAAATATGAAAGATTAAAAAATAAGAATATTAAAATTGTGGAATTCCAGTTTTTTGAGAAGGTAAATCTTATTTGAAAAATGAAGCAGTTAATATGGATTTGCTTTAAAACTTTAATTTTATCACAGTCAAATGAGTGTAACTTTTATTAAACAGCTGTTTTAATTTACATTAATTTCAACATGGATGTTGGAGCAAATTCAAAGGCTGATCTATTTAAGGTTACTTGCTGACAGAATTTGTGAATGGTAGTAAAACGCTCATAAATTATAGTTGGTATAGTTTTGTTTTTTTTTTAAGATTTTATTTATTTATTAGAGAGAATGAGATAGAGCATGAGAGGGGGGAGGGTCAGAGGGAGACGCAGACTCCCCGCCGACCAGGGAGCCTGATGCGGGACTTGATCCTGGGACTCCAGGATCATGACCTGAGCCGAAGGCAGTCACTTAACCAACTGAGCCACCCAGGCGCCCTATAGTTGGTATAGTTTTGAGACCACCTTTTACATGAATAAATAATATTTTAAAGTTTAGCGTTAGGAGTTATTCAAGGACTCCCTTTTAAAATGTTTCTGAGCTTACTTTGAAATGCATTAATAAGGGGCACCTGACTGGCTCAGTCGGTTCAGCTCGGTCATGATCCCGGGGTCCTGGGATCAAGCCCCCAGTCAGGCTCTTTGCTCGGGGGAGTCTGCGTCTCCCTCTCCCTCTGCCTGCTGCTCCCCTTGGTTGTGCTCTCTGTCAAGTAAATAAATGGAATCTTAAAAAAAAAAAGAAATGCATTAATAAAATAAGCTACATTGATGGGTGAATATAGGGATGCATAGATGGATAGGGATGTTATTACAAATGTAACAAAGTGTTCATGTAAAATCTAGGTGGTGGGTATATGGGTATTCACTATATAATTCTTCCAATTTTCCTGTATGTCTGATAGTTTTCATAATAAAATGTTGGGGAAAGAATAGAATCACTAGGAGGATGAATTAGTGTTGTACATTTAAGCTTGTGCATTAACAAGCTGTATCTTCGCCCCTGAGCCTTCTAGAATTGCTAGGTAAGATTCTGAAGACTCAGGTGTAGACCAGACCCAGATTCAAACCCTTACTGTAAGTGAGCTAATTACCCTATAATCTTGTGAAAGTCTTGTATCTCTCTAAGCCTTTCCCTATTCATAAAAATGAAATGATGATTCCTTGCAGAATTATAGTAAGTATCTCTTCATTTTTCTTCTCTTGTACTTGTTTATAGTCTTTGTGAGTCAGACCCTGGTCCTAGAAGGCCCACTGCATCCAGTTGGTTGAATGGTGGGGAGCAAAAGGGAGGTACCATTCATTGTGGTGCCTGGGAGTCTCCAGACTCACTTCTGCAAGCCATAGGGGTCCTGTACTTGACAGAGGCCAGGCAAAAGAAAGGGAGGGAGAGAAGCAGCCAGCCATCCTCCCCAGCGGGATAGCGGCGGGGAGAGAAAGATGTGAGCTGGAAGCCAGGCCCTGCCTTCTACCGGTTGTATCACTTTGATTAAATTACTCACCTTCATTGAACCCTAATTTCCTCATTTTCAGGATGGGACTTAGAGTATCTTTACCCTGTGGGCTTTTGTTACATTTAAATAACATAAATATGACAAGTAGTGAGTAAGTGTCTAAAACATTGCTAAATGCTAAACATACCATTTACCATTTATCTTCCTCATCTTTTCTCTCCTCTCACCTGCGTCAATTTCTCTAGTTTTCTAAATACCTTATGTACTTTTGTCTTACATGTTTCCTGTTCCCTCAGCCTTTCTGCTTAAAAATTAAGGCAATTCCCCCCCCCCATTGCCTAGATGATTAAAAAGGATGATGGACACATCTAGCAGCATCCTCTTTAACATCCTTAACCATAACTTTGTCCAATTGGAAGCCTTGCTGGCTCTCAGTACCATTTTGGGGGCCATTTGGTGCAAAAGCAAGCCAAGTTGAGATAATTTTGCAATTAAAAATTTCATAAGTTGCTGAATTACATATTTTCATAGTCTGACGTATTATGCTTTCACAATCCTGATGCTATGGATTGAGGGTAAATGTGGGAACATTTTAAACTTGTCTTTTTAAAACTCTTTCTAATATTTCCTATGCCTTTTTTCATGTTTGTCAATTCTTAACCCCCAGTTTATCTTAGAAAGTATAGAGAGACTGACAGATACCAGCTTTAAGAGAGGAGGTCTTTTCAGTAGTAATTATTCTGAAGTATAAAGCTTTCCAGGGATGTTTCTAAAAGTGAAAATAATTTTGCCTGCGTATGTATTTATATTGCTCACGAGATGGTGCTGTTTGAGTAAATAACAGTTTGTGGGTTCACCTGTTGTTTACTTTTCACGATCATTTCTAGACTGTCCCCGTCTGCTCCGCTACCACAGGAGCCTTCCTACCTGAGCAGGAAGCCGTTGGAACCATGGCTGTACCTGCGAGCCATCCCACTGGAAGCAGAAAGAAAAGTGGCTTCTCTATTCTTTTCCCCTTCCCGTCTCCTGCCAGTGTCTCCCATTGTCTGCTCTAATCTGAAGCTAGCAGGCAAAGGAGTTTGGAAAATAAGAGCTTGCAGGTTTTGGCCCCCTACGCTACGGATCATAGATGAGAGGGGTGGAAATGAGAGCCAACAGACAGTGAGTGGCTACTAGTGTGATCCTTATTTTACAGAGATTATTTAATTTTCCCAAAGCCACACAGCCAGTAGGTGGTGAGACAGGGCTTTAAAATTATGTGTGATTTCAAAGCCAAAGATGTTTTCATGATACCATCTATCTTTGTCCATTCCATATGCTGTATGTGTGTAAGCTAGCTATATATCCCCGTGAGTGTGTTTATAAAAAATCTTTAAAACATTACTGCACAAAGAGCATTAGAAGTGATGAATATTTAAACAGATAAGCTATAATTCTATCACTGTATAACAAATCAGCTGTTTCCATTTTTTCTCATTCTTTTTCAGTCCTTATCCCTCTGTATATGTATATATTTGCATATAGCAAATTAAATGTTAAAGTAGGAGACACCTAAGATGTGCAAATAATACCCAAGTTTTATTTTGTCGTTAGGGTACATTATGAAAATAAAATAGCATTAGTGTATACTTGAGAAGTTTGATTCCTAACGAGGAAAGGTACAATTTAAATCCGAGCAGTAACTTTTGTTAATTTCATTCCTGACTTGGTCAAATCAGGAAGCAGGCAGATTCTTGTCATACTACAGCCAAAGTTATTTACCTCCTCCTTTTGCTGTATGATTAGTAACACAGGCTTTGAGGCATCCTATTGCGTGTGTGTGTGTGTGTGTGTTTAAGGATGTCTAGGGGCTCCTGGGTGGCTCAGTGGGTTAAGCAACCAACTCTTTTTTTTTTTTTTTAATTTTTTAAAATTAACATATAATGTATTATTTGTTTCAGGGGTACAGGTCTGTGATTCATCAGTCTTACACAATTCACAGCGCTCACCATAGTACATACCCTCCCCAGTGTTCATCAGCCAGCCACCCCATCCCTCCCACCCCCCTCCACTTCAGCAACCCTCAGTTTGTTTCCTGAGATTAAGAGTCTCTTATGGTTTATCTCCCTCTCTGGTTTCGTCTTGTTTCATTTTTCCCTCCCTTCCCCTATGATCCTCTGTCCTGTTTCACAAATTCCTCGTATCAGTGAGATCATATGATAATTGTCTTTCTTTGATTGACTTATTTCACTTAGCATAATACCCTCTAGTTCCATCCATGTTGTTGCAAATGACAAGATTTTGTGGGGTTTTTTGATGGCTGCATAATATTCCATTGTATATATATACCACATCTTCTTTATCCCTTCATCTGTTGATGGACATCTAGGCTCTTTCCATAGTTTGGCTATTGTGGACATTGAAGCAGCCAACTCTTGATTTCTGCTCAGGTCATGATCTCAAGGTCCTGGGATCGACCCCCACATTTGGCTCCATGCTCAATGGGGAGTTGGCTTGAGATTCTTTCTCCCCATCTCCCTCTGCCCCACCCCCCGTGCACACATGCATGCGTGCTCTCTCTCTCTCTCTCAAATAAATAAATCGTAAAAAAAAAAAAGTGTCTTGGTAAGTCTCCCAGTGTTTCTGCCAGTTCTCATGTTGTTCATAAAACTCACTGGTTTATCTGGACACAGTTTCCCCTAAGCTGAGTTACAGAAAGGGCTCAAAAAGGCAGGGTATATCAGACAAATGAGCTGTTCCCTCATTTCCAGTAGAAGGGGCATGTTTAGGGGACATTGCAAAGGATTTATTCAAATATGGTATGACACTGACTGCTAGTTTGTCTCCTACCCCGTTTTAGCTGACTACGTGGATGCCAAGAATAGGTCACATTTCTCAGAACCTTTTGCAACCATGTATGGTCTGCATTTTGGCCAAGGGAATGTAAACAGAGGTGATATAGGCAAACTTGCAGGTAGAGTTCTTAAAGAGAATGCGTGTACTTATCTCTGTCTTGCTGACTTGAATGAAAATGTGGTGGCTGGAGCTGGTTTAGCCATGTTGGACCATGAGTAAACTTAGGAATGCAGACCACAGTGGAACAACAATAGAAAAATCATGACTTTTGACCAACATGGAGCAAAATGCAAGCTCCGCTGCACTTACTTTTAGACTTTTATTGAAGCCATTATTACACAGGTCTGTTACTTGTGACTTACCCTAATCCTAATTTACACTTGAGTGATAATGTATAGTGGATGAAGACAAGGCAGTAGTATAATAAATTCGCTTCTAGGATGGATTATTGGTAGGAGTTATCATCAGAACATAGTGACCAGAAAACAGTGGGATGAGATAGAACCTTGTATTTCTCCCTCTCTGCAAAGCACTTTTTGTGCCCATTCCCCCAGCATTTTTGCTATACTCTTCACAAACTACAGTGTTTTTTTAATATTTATTTTTTTTGAGGTGGGGGAGGGGCAGAGATAGAGAGAGGGAGAAAGGGAGAGAGAGCGAATCCTAAGCAGATTCCACGCCCAGCATGGAGCCCAACATGCAGCCTGAGATCACGACCTGAGCGGAAATCAAGAGTCAGGGGCTTAACCGACTGAGCCACTTAGGCACTCCACAAATGACAGCATTTAAGTTCAGAGTATAAGAAAGAACAAAACAAAAACAGTTACACAAAGAATCTTTTTTGTTGTCAAACAGATTTGAATTCTGCCAATCATAGTAATTCATGCATTGTTGAGAAAACCATTAGAGCTATTAACAGTGCTTTTTTAGCCTAGTTATAATAGCTGAGGCAAATGAGTACACAACCTTAAGGATGTAGGAGGTTGTCAGAAGCCACTTGGCACACACTCAGGTTTTATGTTTTATCTTATAAATGAATGCACGTTTAAGTTATACTTCAGTGAGCACATCCATGTTTGTTTCATTTCTATTAAGATGCAGTTCTATGCCAGTTCATTGACTTAATTAACTTCCTTGAAATCTTTGTGTAAAATTAATAGTCAGGAAAGAATACCATGTCTGTTTTCTGACCTTGCTTATTCCTAGCACATCATGGACCATCTCCAAGAGCTCATGCATCCCAGTTGGAGAAGTAGCACATGTGATTGGAGCCTCATGGCATTTCTTACCACACTGGATTTTCCTTTCTGCCCTGAGTGGTGTGATACTTTGCAAAAAGTCCGAAACCTGGATTTAACCCTGCTAGTTGTGTGACCTGGGGGTGGTTGTGGAGGGTGTTAAACCTCTACTTTCTGGTAGCTTTTGTGATCAGCAGTTTTATTTTGTTGTGTTTATGTCTCTGCTGTTCTCTTTACTCATGAAATTCCTGTCACTCATACATTGGACCTTCTCATTCTGTTCTTCGAATCTCTTTCTCTTAGAATGCTGTTTCTTTGCATTCGGGTAATAGTGGATTTATCTTTTAGTTCACTAATTTTCCTACTGTATTTGATCTTCTGTGAGATCCTTTCATTGAAGCTTTCTAATGTTTGAGTTATAACATTAGGTACATACAATAAAGTACAAAATCTTAAATGTACAACTTCATGCAGATTTAAGTGAGAGGTTGAGTAAAGTGAGGCCTGGTATGATGGAAGTTGTTCTGTCAAGAATCATTTAGGTGGGGTGGTGTTCGGGAAGCTAATTAGGGTGGGTTGAGGGGAGCATGAGAGTCAGAGCATAGGCAGATAAATAAGGCAGCAGCTGGAAGGGGACATGGATTCTAGAGAAGTTTTTTGTTGTTGTTTTTGGCTGGGAAATGGCACAACGTGTTTGTATACTGTGATAGAAATGATTCATTTCAATTCTGCAGGTATTATTAAATGCCTCCTTTTCATAGAGGTTACATTCTATCAGGAGATGGAGAAATTGATACTCCCACCGATAGGACAAGGGTTATTTCATTCCTTTTATAACAGGAGTGAAGGTAGAGTATGTACATGTCGATGCAGATGGGTTTGTAGATCTTAAGGTGGAAGGACAGGGGAGTTCTCTGGTTCCATGGGAGTGAGCTGAGCGTGGAGATTGGGGATTATTGGAGGTGGTAAAGAGAGAGCTGTAGGGGAGTAAATTCCCCTAGGGGACTGGAGAAATGTAGTAGGATTGCTGGGCTGAACTTAGGGTTCACTGGAAATTTGTGGTGATGAACTTAGAGCAATGGGAATGGTTGTGTGTTGCTCTTCAGCTATGTAGATCTGCTCTGGGACATGGAGTCGGTGGAAAGTTGGGTTTCATCAAGGTTGGTATTTTGCTAGGTGAATTTGATGGAGGAGGAGAGGAGTGGGGGAGTTGGGAAGGAGAATACAGGGGTCCAGGGGAGCGATCCTGGTGCCATCCATAGAATCTTAGCTGGGTGAGGACGGAAGCAAGGACATGGGGGTGGTGATGGACATTGAAAAGGTGATAGACACGATAAGGTCAAAAGTTGTGTGAGTCTGGTGCTAGAGGAGATGACCTGGAAAGCTGGGAGGTGGTAGCCCGGGAGTGGAATGCATGGAATCAGAGTTGTACTAGTGGTGCAGTTATTGGTAAAGAGAACACGTGGCAGGGTACGGCCATGGGAATGGCTAGTTGAGGTCGGAGAGAGGAAGTGAATAAGCAGATCAGGGCCTTAGAGGCATATTACTGGGTGGCTTGACTGAGAGTAGGTTGAAATTTTAAAAATGAGGACCGGAGTAGTGTTGAGGGAGAGACAGGGAGCCATGTGCTCAAGTTACTAGAAAATGAGCAGAAGGGACAGTGATGTCTGTAGATGACTGTAGCAGGGCTTGATGGGATGTTGAAAGGTCACTGGAATGTCTGGAGAGAGGTAGTTGAGAGTAGTAATGAAGAGTCCTCTCTGTGGTGCATGGGTTGTAGAGAGAGAAAAAGCAAGTTACCACTTGATAAGTCTTCTGAGAAAGAACTGTCCTCAGCTGTGTGATGCAGCTTCAGATCTCTTGGCTGATCCAGGTAAACAGGGATGTAGGGCATAATAGAGTTAGTCCTGATGGTCGCTTAGGGGAAGGTAAGTAATCAGTTCTAATTATAGCTTTGGACAGTTTGTCCTAGTGAGGCTTTTGGCCTCATGGCCCAGGAGGAAGGTGACTCTGAGCTCTGTGAGCCTCCCTTATATCCTGCTGGCTGGTTGCATCCCGGGGGGGAGAGTGTCTTGTTGGTGGTCTTGTGGTCTTACCAGTTATGCATCACTGTCTTCTGGAGGGCCAACCAGAGAATCCACAACCTCTTAATTGATCATTCTGAAGCTAATTTAACAAATTTGTAACTTAAAAAGCTTAAAGTGCATCATTTAAGACCATGACCAATTCGAAACAAAAGGGGTAGTGCAGGAATTCCAAACACCTGCTGTGCGTGGGTCTGCGTGTGCAGGCGTGTGCCAGAGGAGCCCTGTGGCGCAGACACGCAGTGCATAGCAGCCCGGCTTTGATAGGCTACTTAGGGTTTCCGTAAGCTCTAGTAATTCTTTTTTCTAGTTTATAAAAACCAAATACAGTATCCCATGACTGATTTAGTACGTTAATAATAGGTCAGTATCAATCATAGGTAAACCTGAAAATGAATCTTATATAATGGTCATGCTTTTGTGTGAACATCAGAAAGTACTTGAATTCTTGGCCTGCTTGAGGCCCTTCAGAATGGGGCAGTGGAGTGAGCATTCCTGGAGAAGCACTGTCCTGCGGGGCCCTGGCAGCCCGTCCTCCTTCCAGCCTTACCTCACTCCACGCCTTCAGCTGAAGCTCTGGGTACACAGAAGGGTCGTGCCTGACCAGCTTTGTGTGATACCATTCTGTGCACTGAAATGCCTTCCTCCTCTCCACCTGCATAGCTCTGTCACTCACCTGCACACCCCAGGTCACAGGCAGCTGCTTTGGGAAGCTCTCCTGGAAATGCCCTAGCAGAACTAGATCTTTTTTCCCATGCAACTGTTTAACACTCTCCGTACATCGTTTTACAACAATACTCCTATCTCCTCTCTTAGGGTGGTGGGCCCCCTGAATGTAGTGCCAACAGTGTATTCGTTTTGAAGAATCTGAGCCTGCTTGCCAAAGAGATAATTTAGGACATGTTTATTCACCATAAGAAAGGGGCAAAATGCCCAAGAGAGATGGTTCCTTAGGGGGAAGTCAAGAAAATGCAGATGCATTACCAAGATGGACAGAAGGTAGGAGAACCAAAAAGACAATCCATGCAAACACAACAAAAAAATACAGGGTTCTGTGGATGAGGTTGAAAAGTAGAGAAGTCTGTCTAGATAATTTGGGGCCAGACTCATTTATGAACCACAGAATGCTGTTCCTTGCAGCAAATCGATTGAATTTAGGCCTGTTCTATCCCAGGTGCTGAAGATCTGATCTATGGTTAGGTTTAAATTTGTAATTCACAACTAAGGCCGGGGCTGGCTTTAGTGTTTTGGAGCCAGAGAGACGTGAGGGTAGTGGGTGAGAGTTTTATCTGCCTTAGACTCAGAGCAAATGGGTGCAGATCTGCTTGGCTTTATTACTTGAGTAAGGAACTTAGCTTTGAGTTTAATTCATCTGTAAAATTGGGCGAATTAATGATAATGCTTGGTGAGGTTTTAATGTGATTAGTATAGGTCATCATTAAATGGCAGAAGCTGCTCTTTTTCTTCCTCCTTAGTTTCCTTCTCTTCTCTCATGCCCCCTCCCCTCAACAGTCTCTGGAGTATGGTGGTCTTTAAACATTATTGATCATCCATCCCATCAGTATAACCTCTTATAGCAGCCCCCTGATTTAAGTGAATTGATTTATAAATTATATAATGCATTGTTATACTAATGTATCATGTACATTGTAAGACATCTACAAATTGATGTTTTCTGAAAAATATAATTCAATACAAATTTTAAATATTTAAAATTGTGTTTAACAATATAGAAAATTTTTTTTTTTAAAAGATTTTATTTATTTGTTTGACAGAGAGAGACACAGTGAGAGAGGAAACAGAAGCAGGGGGAGAGGGAGAAGCAGGCTTCCCACGGAGCAGGGAGCCTGATGCGGGGCTCGATCCCAGGACTCTGGGATCATGACCTGAGCCAAAGGTAGACGCTTAACAACTGAGCCACCCAGGTGCCCCGAAAATCTTTTTGATATTACAGAAATTACTAATAATCATCTGGATGAATATTTAAAAGTCTTGCTAATCACGATGGCTTCATAATGTCATCATTTAATATCGAAAAGAACAGTAGATATTTATAGCCATGTTCACTGTTAATAATGGTGGATATAGGGTGCCTGGGTGGCTCAGATGGTTAAGCGTCTGCCTTTGGCTCAGGTCATGATCCCAGAGTCCTGGGATCGAGTCCCGCATCGGGCTCCCTGCTCTGCGGGAAGCCTGCTTCTCCCTCTGCCTCTCTCTCTCTCTCTTATGAATAAATAAAATCTTTAAAAAAAAATAATGGTGGATATAACTGTATTTCAGAGTCATTTTTTTTCAGAGATCTGATGAGTATTGTCTTTGTTTTTATTTTACAAAATGCCTCCAAAAGGGCCCACACAGGTAGTAGAAGATTTGGCTCTGTTGTCTTTTGTGGTGTTGTTTGTTTATAACTTGAATGTTTACTATGTATTCTTTCTATCTGTGATTTCTTTGCCAGAAAGTTTAAAACAGTTCTATGCCTCCATTATTTTTAAAATAGATGTTTATGAGAGTCAGTTTAGTTAAGCCTAGATAATTAAGCCTACTAACCCACGAAATGTGTCTTTATGCTGCAAGAGAAGGAAGGAGTGAGTTGCCTATGTCACCCCTGTTGCGAGCAGGACCCCCGTTTCTGTTCACAGTTCCTGGGTTACTGGTATGATAGACACGTGACTTCCTGACGGATGGGTTGAGTGTGGGTACCAGTGCCAGTCTGGATAATGCATGCTGCTAAAGCTTAGTGTCTTCATATTTCTTAGATAAAACACAGGGTTCTACTATTGTTTTTCCCTCACTCACTTGCAGACTACTAGTGTTAGTGTGTGTATTAACTGCATGTTGAATTATATCAAATGCCTTGGGGATGTTTTTTCAATTTCATGAGTACTTTCAGACCATTTGATCTACAGTGTTCACTCTTGGTTGCATATCCCAGATTTACCACTTGTAACTTTCATTTTGCCAATCACTTATATCTTGGGAACTTTTTGGATTCATGAATTTGGAATCCTCTTTTTCAAATATTTATGGATGGCTGTCCTCTCATTTTAAAGATTCTAGTTTCCCAGTGCCTTCCAAGTTCACATCCTGCTCTTTGATGGTAGGATGTCTTTAAGGCATTTAAAATTCATTTTAAAGTTGAAATGATCAGTTTTGAGAAGAAATTCTTTCCATCTTTCCTTGAATGTCGTTTTCAACCAGGAATTGGTAGTTAGAGATTCTTGGTTTATAATTCCCAGAAAAGTAACACCTGGAGACCTACATGGAAAAAATGGCAACTCCTGAAGGTAGGAATAAATCTATACTGTATACTATAAATCTCTACTGCATCCTACATGTGCAGTCATTTGATTTATATTTACTCCTTCACCAGTGGAAGTTGAATGCTAACATAGGCAGTCAGTCTAAGATTTTACTGGGTAGAAACTTATTTGTAGATTACAAATTGATTCTCTTTGGTTACTGATACTGTTTAAGTTTATTCTCTGTGTTTTTGAGTATTAATCCTAGTGTTAATCAAGGTAGTTTCTGATAAAATCTTATACATGATTCACACTTCAATCTTGAATTTTATTTGGAGAAGGTAAAGAATTTCATGTGATTATTTTTACGTAAAAAGTAAATTTCGTCTGCAAAAGTGAAAAATTAAAAATTACTCATTGTTTTCTTATTTAATATAAAAATTGTACTAGGTCCTGGGGTGTACAAAGGAATTGAACCACAATGAAGAATGGAAGCCCCACATCTCAGGGAACCCACAGTCTAGCAACAAAACAGCCAGTAAGCCAGGAGTATGCAGTAATATGGCCATGTGCAAGAGACCAGAGAGGTCTATAGTAACAGTGAAAATTCTAGACATAATAAGGCCCTATGATTTTCACAGGGGTGACCTATTACATGGTTGGATCGCCTCAGCTGAAGGAGAAGTGAATGGGTGTATTTGGTTAAAGCCTGTTGAAAGGTACTTCTGTTACTCTTCTGTCATTAACACACACCTGCATTTTACGTTTGTTGGAAATGCCTCATCACCAACATATGGAAGGGTGGCCAGGATGCTGGCCGAAGCATCATGGGCAGATGTTGTGGGGACAGGGCATTTTTAGTTTGAAGAGGGGGACTCTTGTGGAGGTGTACCTGCCAAAAGCTTAGAGATGTGATGTGTATCTCCCCAACTTCAACCACATCCATGCAACCACTATGATTTTGTGTTATGTGAGTACAACTTGAATTTTCATTCACTTATTTCACTTTATTTATTTATTTTTTCCAGGCTGCTTTTTTTTTTAAGATTGATTGATTGATTGATTGATTGATTGATTTGACAAAGAGAGACACAGCGAGAGCAGGAACACAAGCAGGGGAAGTGGGAGTGGGAGAAGCCGGCTTCCCGCGGAGCAGGGAGCCCGATGCGGGGCTCGATCCCAGGACCCTGGGATCATGACCTGAGCCGAAGGCAGACGCTTAACGACTGAGCCACCCAGGCACCTCCACTTACTTCACTTTAAAATAGTTCATTTTTTCAAAACCTTAAGTATATTTTTACTCTATCCTTATACCAGCTGGTAAGGTCTTTGAAAATTGAGATAGATGAAAATTGAGATTGATGAAAATTGAGATTATTTATATTTCTAATACACATAACTATTGAACATTTCTTTTTAAACGCCAGACTTAACCATCCCTGTGGTCATCAGTGCATTTTTGGGGAAACACTGCTTTAGGGGCAAACTGATTGAATGAAGTTACTGGGAACTAGATAGGGTCCTGTTCTGGAAGGGAGAGCTCTTGGTCCTCTGAGCTCACAGGGCCCCTTTCTCATTTCATGGGTCAGTTAATTTGCCTAATGTCTTTGCATGAGATAGGATTTTTCTCTGAGGATACTAGATTTCATTTTGTTTTTCTTTATGCTTTATGTGTCTGATGCATCTTAGGATCTCATAAATGTGTATTTTAGGGATGTGTGATTGTGGAGTTTCACTGAGATAGATGAATTCTATTACCTTTCATTGTTTTTCCTTTCAAAAACAGGTATCTTCATAAATACTGAATTATTTCAGTGGACTTTTTTTCAGTTTTTCTTTGACAGTTCTATTTCCTTATAGGAATAAAACTTTAAAGATTTTATTTATTTATTTGAGAAGGGTGGGGAGAGTCAGAGGGAGAGAGAGGATCTTAAGCAGACTCTGTGCTGAGTGCAGAGCCCAACGCAGGACTTGATCTCATGATCCTGAGATCATGACATGAGCCGAAATCAAGAGTCAGATGCTCAGCTGACTGAGTCACCCAAGAGCCCCAGGAATAAAACTTTTTTTTTTTTAAAGTTCCATATAGCTTATATAATGCATCACAGATTTTGACAGACTTCAGACTACAAAGGTGGATAAAATGTTTTACTGTCCTATCAGTTTTTAAAACATTTTCCTCTGTTCCTTTACGGTGTATTTATTTTTTTCTCTTTTTTGAGATGGTCAAAGCATTCCTTTTGGGAGACAGGTTGGGGGTAGTAATATCATGTTGTTTTGTGTTAAGAAAATTGAATTTGACTCAGAATTGTTTTAGGAACTAGCAGTCATCAGATATTTTAAGAGGGCTTTGAATGTAAACACATGTAAAAAAAAAAAAAAAAAAGTGAAACTATTAGTGACCTTCCCCCCTCTCTCCCAGTACTGTAGTATGACCAGCTGTAGTTCAGGGTTGTGTATATTGTTGTTTTATGTTCATTTTAAAAATGAAAAAAATAATTGTTGCCAGGGATCATGTTTTTTTTTTTATTACAGTTTTTTTCCAACATGTAGTACATCATTAGTCTCAGATGTAGTGTTCAATAATTTAGCAGTTGCGTATAACACTCAGTGCTCATCATGATCATGTTTTCTTAACATAAAGTTTGTTACGTAGAAAAAGGAGTCACTTGAGGACTATCCCTCCCCCCTTTTTTAAGGAGAAGCAGGGAGAGAGGAGGGAAGAGGGAGAGGGAGAGAATCTTTTTTTTTTTTTTAAGATTTTATTTATTTATTTGACAGAGCGTGAGAGAGCACAAGCAGGGGGAGAAGCAGGCTCCCCGCCAAGCGGGGAGCCCAATGCGGGGCTCGATCCCAAGACCCTGGGATCATGACCTGAGCCGAAGGCAGACGCCTAATGACTGAGCCACCCAGGCGCCCTGAGAGAGAGAATCTTAAGCAGCCTCCATGCCCAGTGTAGAGCCTGGTGCAGGTCTCAGTCTCACAACCCTGAGATCATGACCTGAGTCGAAATCAAGAGTGAGACGCTTAACCGACCGAGCCACCCAGGCACCCTGTCCTATATAGTTTTGATGCTTGTCATGTACATTGCTTAGTTTGTCCTTTATAAAGATAGTACCCACTTACAGTCCCACCACTAGTGTCTAAAATTACCTGTCCCATCAGCATTAAAGTACTATAATTTAAAATATAGGATTAAAGCTGATTTTGGCAGTATTTAGAACTTTAAAAATAGCAAGGTTTTCCTTTAAATAGCAAATATAAAATTGTATTTATACACTTTTAAAAGTATCAAATATAAAAATCTGTGTTATTTATACATTTTTAAAATATCCTTTGGTAAGTAACTGAAATAAGAAAGTGAAACCAAGAAGAGAAGTAAAGGAACAAAAGAAGTCAGATCCCTGTAAGGATATAAAACATGAAAAAGATGTATCTCTTTTCCATCAAGCAGTTCACAGGAGGTCTTGGCTTATGTGACATGTGTAAGTGTAATGGAAGTCAGTAGTGCGGTGAGTGATGGGGAGAGATGTAACCAATGTGCTGGGAGAGCAGAGCAGAGAGAAGTTATTTTTGCTTTATGTGTTAGAGCAGACAGATGTGTTTTGGACCTTGAAAGATTTTCCAAGCTAGAAAGGAAGTAGAAGAAGAAATGAAAGAAAATTAAAAAATGGGAGGAAGTGGAATAGCATCTTGGGTTGAGTAGTAAACTCCTAAGAAGTCTATAATAATCTATTTACTGATAGATTTCTGGACTATTTTTTTTCTTCAAGGATCATGCGGACATTTAGATAACATTCTTTTTGACTCCCACAGATGCATTGCAGTTTGTTTGCTTGTTTCTGTTTCATGTTCATTTCTCCTTTGGACTGCGAGCTCCATGCCTAGAGCATCAGTGTCATCGGGTTCATCAGTGTCCAGTCCCATTTCTTGCACTTTGCCCAGTCTGTAGCAGGCCTTTACTAAATGGGGAATTGAATGCATGTAAGTGCATAGGCAGTCAGGACAGAGTTGAGACAGCGAGTTTCCTGCATGGTTGGTATGTGACCCTTAATAGAAATCAACTTCAAAGAAGTTTAGTGATCATCAGACAAGTATTTTTTTTCCATGCGAATGTGTCTAACTGGTGATGGAACTGTTCTGTGTTTTGACTCTATCAGTGTCCATATCCTGGTTGTGATACTGTGCTATAGTTTCATAAGACGTTACCATTAGAGAACAATGGATAATGGCTACACAGGAGCCCTTGTGCTGTTTTTTTTTTTTACAAGAGCATGTGAATCTACACTTACCTGTAAAAGATTTTAAAAATTATGTACAAAGAACTTTTTAAAAAAATGATGGTTCATTAAAATCAAAATGTCTCTAACCAAGCAATAATATTCTGGTTATAACATAATTATGTTAGGATATTGGTTTGGCTTTTCATAGAGGTCAGATACCAGGGGCTTGAACAAGGTAGAAGGTTTACATTTCTGTCACATAAAAATCTCAGCTGGCCCAGGGGTGTAAGCAGGTTTGCTTCCTGAGGTCATCCAGGGACCAGAGTTCCTTCTGTCTTGTTTTGCCATCCCCTTGGGTGGTGTCCTCATGGACAAAGTTGAATCTGTCTGCCTCCCATAAGCCTTGGTTCCAGCCCAGGGGAAGGATGAGGATATGAAGAGAAAATAATTTCTTTCTGAGGATATGACCTAAAACTGCATATGCTACTCCCAGTCATATCCCATTGGCTGAAATTTAGTCAAATGACCATAGGGTGCTGCAAGAAAGACCAGGAAGAAATGTAGTCCTGCCCAGCTCAATCCCAGGGCATTTTGTTAATAAAAGAAAAAAGGGGAGCATGGTATTAGGATCAAGGAGCTGGCTTTGCCCCAGTGTTTGCCCTGGAATGTCTGTTCAGTTTCTTTATGGGTAACACTGTCTTTTCCTACTGTTTTACTACATATAACATAGGTAAAGCACAGGTGTTTGAAGAGTTAGATATATTTGTTAGACCATTATGGGTTTTTTTTTTTTTTAAGATTTTATTTATTTGAGAGAGAGAGAGCAAGCATGAGTTGGGGGAGAGGCAGAGGGAGAAGTAGACTCCCCGCTGAGCAGGGAGCCTGATTCTGGGCTCAATCTCAGGACCCCAAGATCATGACCTGAACAGAAGGCAGACGCTTAACTGACTGAGCCATCCAGGTGCTCCTGTTAGACCATTATGGAAATTAAAAATTAAAATTGGATTGTGGTTGTTTGCTTGTCTCCCCTTTTTGCTGTTAACTTCCTCAGAGGCCAAGTGTGATTTTCTTTATTCTTTGTACTTTTGGTAACGGGCATAGAGCCTCACCCTAATAGGTACTTACCGCGTACTTATTGACTGATTATAGTCTTTTACCTGTATTGATCGAAATGTCTCCAGCAGAACTTTCATACATATTTCTCACAGCTGACCTGCTTTCTCCTTAATACTTTCCTGATATCTGATTTGTTAATTACAGGCCCAAATGTATGACTGTGACCCTTTTAGCATGTTTTTATAACCACAGATGATATAGTATCACTATTTTTTTTGGTATAGTTTCAGTTGAATAATTAATGTTATGTATTTGTTAGATAGAAGAAATCAATTTAGTTTGGCAAGCAGCATGTTTAGTAACATAAAAAAACAGTAATTTACCTTAATTTCATTGTCTTAATAAAATAATGTTTAATCTTGAGTTCAACACTTTTTCAGTTGAGAGGTTTTTTCCCTTAATTATTTTGTTGATGTTTTGGTTTGTCATACTTTGTATTTTCCTCACATTTTTATTGTTAAGGATAAATAATTTTGAGTCATTGCTTTTAAAAAATTGAATCAGCAACACCAGATTTGTTCTTTTAATTTCAGTACTTTTTACTTTTAGTTAGATCAATTTTATTTTAAGAGTTTATTTGGAAGACCTGAGGGATACAATTAAAAAACTTGGGAGACCATCCTTAATTTGCTTTTTTAGAACAGAAGGAAATATACTGTAACTTTCCCTTATTTTTCTGGTGGAGAGAAATTTTGTTTGCCAACAGGAAAATGCAATTCCACTAAGATTCTTGGGTCATAGATCAGAGGCTTGGATCAACAAAAAGAAACGAACTTTTGGAAGAATTCTGGTCCAACATTATGGGCCAGTTTAAACTACAATGTAGGCAATGGCAGGCTGCCTCCTTTCTCCCTATAAGGAAAGGCAGCATAGCAGTAATATTTACCAGGGAAGTGGAGGAGGCTGTGTGTGGTGGGGGCCAGCTGGGCTGTGCTAGCTTCTCAATAAAGAGTTAGTTTGACATTATATGCAGCTTCTCAGCCAGCTTGGGGAAACCTGAAGCCGGGGGTGAGGGGGGGTGCCCTCAGAATTTTGTGAAATTTGTCCAGTGGCAGTCAGCTCTTATTTCTCCTAGTCATGAAGATGCACAGCTCTGAAGAGAATCCAAAAAACAAACAAGCAAAAAAACCACTTATCTTTTACCTTGGAGCGCACTTTGTGATTATTTTTCTTGCAGATTGAACTTCCTAATTGTGTTTTTCTTTGCTTGCGATCCTGGAACACACAGGTGGTGGATGTAGGGGTACACAGTCACGGAGCATACTCTGAGTGGAAGGAAGTGACTGGAAAGTTTTTATAATGTTAAGATAAACAACAAATCAGTCCCAAAGCAAATAATACTTGGCGACTGGTTGTACTTTCTTAAATGATTGGAGTTTCTTAAGAAATGTTTCAAGTTTTTCAACTCTATCATGAACACTGTTTTGAATAAATTTAAATTTGTGATGTGTAATCAATTAGTAGTTGATAATTTTTATTCAAATATCCAAATTTTCCTAATGAAAAGTAGGGAACACAGTAATTAACAGAAATTTTTCTTCTGTCTTTCTCAATCATCTTAAAATCTTTCCTACATTAAAAAAAAAAAATCCTTCAGCTAACTTCTCTTGCTGGGCCTCAGGTTTGCTTGTGCCTACACTGGAGGTTTATACCGAATATGCTCTGCACTTTGAGCTTCCCTGTATACACTTTTAGGGACCTCCAAAACTTGGGCAGGAAGGCTATTTATCCTCCCCCGCCCCCTAATAACAGCTTCTTCAGAGTAAATATTAAAGTCATTCCAGTGACTCACGGAAAAAGTTTGGGATTTGCAGGACCACAGTCATGTAAGAAATGATAAATTGTTGGGGCTCCTGGGTGGTTCAGTCGTTAAGCGTCTGCCTTCGGCTCAGGTCATGATCCCAGGGTCCTGGGATCGAGCACCGCATCGGGCTCCCTGCTCGGCGGGGAGTCTGCTTCTCCTTCTCCCTCTGCCTTTCCCCTCTGCTGCTCTCTCTCTCTCTGTCAAATAAATAAAATCTTAAAAAAAAAAGATAAATTGTTAGGTATCCATATGGTAGTTTTGTATGGTGTGTTCAATAGAAAATGTAAAATATTAGAAATGAACAAATGTTCACTCTGAACTGTTGATGGCATCAAGAAGAAATTAAAAGTATCTGCTTATGTTAGTTGAGGAAAAATAACATTTCTCAGTTTTGCTTATTTTGCCATCTATTTAAAATTTCTTTACGAAAGCATTTAATTTCCTTAACAAAGGTGTTCTTTACAAATGCCATCTGCCCATGTAATAAGTAATAAAAAAAAACTAGACGAGTACAAAGACTAAAATATCACGCCCATTACCACCACCCCAGGTCTACTCAGTGTTCACGCATTGGCGTTTATCCCTCCAAAATTGTCAGAAGGTGCTTTTTAAAAATAACAGTCCTATCGCAAGCGTGTACTGCATCACATTTTCTGGGGTTGGTGACCAGGAGTTTTCTTCCTTCCCTCACTTCTTTTGTTAATGTTTCTAACTGAAAGTTGTGCTTGAACACGTCCATGTTGTGGGAGAGTCAGCTGAATAAACACGGAACGAAGTAAGAGACTCCTCAGGTCCCCTTCACTCTTGCCCACGATCAGAGCTAACTGCAGTCAGCAGTGCACCCTACCAGGCACATGTGGCTGCCCTTACCTGCAGACGGATGTATCGTTACAGTTTTTAAAAAACAAGTGGGGCGTATTATTTGGGTGCATATATACTGTTCTGTGATTTGCATTTTCACCTAATGATATATTGATGAAGTTTTTCCATGTTCTACATAATCATTTACCCATGGAGTCTGTATTGTTCTGTTTAATTTTATTGTTTTACATTTATTTTTAAAGAACTAAATGGTTATATTCTTCTTACAAAAATATTATACAAATAAAGCAAAAGTGTTTCTTGAATTACATGCTTGAGATAATTTCTGTTACCAATATGGTGTACACTTCGTCCTTCCTGTTTTTTTTTTAATTTTTAATTTTAATTCCAGTATGGTTAACAGACAGTGTCCTATTAGTTTTGGGTGTGCAGTATAATGATTAAGCAATCCTGTACATGGCTCAGTGCTCATCACAACAAGTGCAGTCCTGAATCCCCCTCACCTATTGCACCCATCCCCCACCCATCTCCTCTCTGGCCACCATCAGTTTTGTTCTCTGTAGTTAAGAGTCTGTTTTTTGGAGTCCTTCCTGTTTTTTGTTTTTGTTTTTAATATTTACACACACACACACACACACACGTGGTTTTGGTGGGTAATTTTTAAATTATTACCTCAGTTTTCCTGCAGCTTGCCTTTTTTTTTTTTTTTTTTTTACTTAGCAGTATATCTTAGAGATCTTTCCTTGTTAATACATGGATATCTTAACTCATACTGTATTCCATAGTATAGATAAACCACAGCTTATTATAAACATTTACTGTTGGTTAACATCTACATTGTTTCTGTTACCTGACATTTATAAACAATATTAAATACATGCTTCTTTGTGTGCCTGTTCAAGTGTTCTCTAGTATAAGAAAAAAGAATTGCTGGGTTGATGGGGTGTGCATTTTTAATTTCAATGAGAACTGCCAAATATCCTTCAAAAATCTGGTACCACCTTATTTCTCACTGTTGGTGATTTTCTGTATACCATTACCAATCTATGTGTTATAAATCTTTAAAAAAATTTTTGTCTTCTTGGATGATCTTATTATCACATTAATTTCTCTTTATTGCTTTGAATTTTTAGTTCCCACTTTTATTTCGGATTGTTGGCTTTCTTTACTGATTTACAGGAGGTCTCTTTTTAAAATAAATATCTTTTTCTGTTTTGTATGTTGCAGATACTTCTTTTCTCTTACTTGTTTAGGATGTATTTAATCACATCTAAGTACTTAATATTTTAACTAGTCAAATTACTGTTCTTTTTAGCTTCTTGAATTTTGTTTTTTATATAAGAAAAAGGCTTTCTCAACTCAAGGTTTAAACACATACTTTTATAATTAAATACTGGGGAAATGACTAAATTCTCTTGTCCCAGAGGCATTTCTAGAATTTTGTTTTTTTCTCACTGATTTGGAATACTACCTGTATTATAAGGTTAATTCTCAAATATATGTGGTTCTGTTTCTGAACTTGAACTCATTTCTGGTCCATCAAACTAATTTGTCTACTGCCAATATCACACTTTTAAATGACTTCACCTTTATAAAAGTCTTGCTGTTTAATCAGGAACATTCCTCCCCAGGTTAGTCCTTCTTAAAAACTGTTTCTGGGGTGCCTGGGTGGCTCAGTCGTTGGGTGTCTACCTTCGGCTTGGGTCATGATCCCAGGGTCCTGGGATCAAGCCCCACATCGTGCTCCCTGCTCAGCGGGAGGCCTGCTTCTCCCTCTCCGACTCCCCCTGCTTGTGTTCCCTCTCTTGCTGTCTCTCTCTCTCTGTCAAATAAATAAATAAAATCTTAAAAAAAAAAAAAACTGTTTCCTATGTATTTTTATATCCAGCAATACTTTATTTGTTCTGTATTACAAAATATTGCATAAATTCCTCTTGGCATTTTGATAGTGGTTGTATTGCATTTTAGATTAACTGAGGGGCAGTTTGGCAGTATTGCCTCTTTTTTTTTTTTTTTAAGATTTATTTATTTATTTTAGAGCATGAGCGGGAGGGGCAGAGGGAGAGGGAGAGAGAATCTCAAGCTGACTCCATGCTGAACATAGAGCCCAACATGGGACTCAGTCTCATGACCCTGAGATTGTGACCTGGGCTAAAACAGTCAGTCACTCAACTGACTGCGCCACCCAGGTCCCCTTGTGGTATTGCCTTTTTGTCCAGAAATATGTTGTATCTATATATTAATTCAGATCTTATATGGCCTTCAGTCTCAAAGTCTGTGGTTATCTGCCTGAAGGTCTTACATACTTCTTTTGTGTTGATTCTTAAAGAGTTTATTGGGTTTGTTGCTATAGTGATTGGACTTTGTAGTTATTTATTGCTTGTGTGTAGGTGGGTTTTTGACTTTTTTTATGTTGATTTTTTAGTCGTAGAACTGTACCAAAACCTATTAGTTCTAATAGTATATGTTGATTCTCTTGATGTCCTAGGGAAGCTCTGTCTGATAAAAATGTGAGCCTAGATGCAAACCACATATGTAATTTATAATTTTCTAGTAGTTGTATTAAAAAAGTAAAAAGAAACAGCTGAAGTTTATTTTAACAATACTCTTTAATGTAATATGTCAAAAATACTATAATATCAACATGAAATCAATATTAAAAAAGTGCAAAATTTTTACTTTTGTATTAAGTCTTCAGAATTCAGTATTTTATACTTACAGCAAAATGCATTTAGGGCTAACCACATTTCAGGTGCCCAGTTCCCAGAGTGGCTGGTGGCTAGTGGCTACTCTATTGGACAGTGCACAATCAGGTTGCTTGCAAATAATGAAAAATTTTTCCTTTTTTGGGGGGTGGGGAGAAGGTCTGTTTTTTTCCCCCTTGCCTTAACGCTTTTGCTTGGAGCACCAGTAGTATGATGGTGATGTTGGTGATATTGATGGGAGTTCTTCCAGTGTGTGACCACTGTGGATTTCTGATTAGAAAGGTTTTAGAATTGAAAGAGGTTACTTTACTTTTCTAGCTTGTAAGAATTCTTAATAGGTTTTAAGTTTAATTTTAAAAGTTGGCTAGATCATCTTTCCCTCTATCTTTTTAAACTGACTAGAAATACAGGCATACCTCATTTTACTGTGTTTTGTTTGATTGTGCTTTGCACGTACTGCCTTTTTTTTTTTTTTTTAAAGGTTTGTGACAACCCTGCATCGAGCAAGCCTATTGGCCCCATTTTTCTAACCACATTTGCTCACTTTGTATCTCTATGTCACATTTTGGTAATACTCACAATATTTCAAATTTCTTCATTAATATTTGTCATGGTGATCTGTGATCAGTTATTACAACTAGCAGAAAGCTCAGATGATGGTTAGCATTTTTTAACAATGAAGTATTTTTTAATTAACGTATGTACATTGGTTTTTTAGACATAATGCTATTTTTCACACTTAATACACTACAATATAGTGTAAACATAACTCTTATATGCAGTGGGAAACCAAAAAACTCATTTGATTTACTTTATCACAATACTATTCGCTTTATTGCAGTGGTCTGGAACCAAACCTGCAATATCTCTGAGGTATGCCTGTAAATCAATACATTTCTAGAACGATGAACAGTTCTTGCATTTCAGAGACAAAACTTTCATGATCGTGATGCATTTGTTCTTTTAACAAATTTTTCTGTGAGATTTCATCTGCTTTTGTTTGAGTCTATCTAAAAATCTCTTTGCATTTCTCCCTCTTGTTTTAAATGCAGTCGTTACTCAGTTTCTGTATCAGGGAGATTTTTCAGGCTTTGTCAAATGAGTTGTGTAAATATGCCTCTTGTTTTGTACTTTGGAGCTATTTATATAATATGGGAATTGTTTGTACTGGGAGGGCTCGGTAGACTTACTTATAAAACATCTGGACTTGATTTGCTAGCTCTTTGACTCCATTTCCCACTCTTCTAAGGTAATTTGTCCATTCAGATTTTTGTCTTTGGCCAATTTTGGCATTTTGTATCTTCCTAGATATTTTAGTATTTTGCTTATGTTTTCAGATATATTGGTATAAAATTGTACATGAAATGTTGTTATAATTATGTAGATGTTTTGATATATTAAAAAAATCTAGAAAGATGTAGGAAACTTAATAGTGGTTATCTATGGGAAGTAGAAGTGGAATTATGGGAGTAGGGAGTGGTAGTCTTAAAAAATTTTATATCCTTTGGCAATATGAGAATTTTCAAATAATGAACTTGTTTTACTTTAATAATTGAAAAGAGTGTTATTAAAAAGTATAGAATATCGTACAGAAGTATGTATATCCATCTTAATAGTCCCAGCACATCTTAACTGTGTGTTTTCTTCTCAAGCTGGCCTCTGGACTGTCTTCACGCTGGGTGGCGTGGGCAGCAAAGCAGCTGCCTCTCCAGAACTTGCTTCCCCTCTGGCCAACCAGAGTCTCCTGCTTCTGCTCGTGCTGGCCAACCTGACCGACGCTGCAGATGCTCCAAACCCCTACAGACAGGCCATTATGTCCTTTAAGAATACACAAGGTTTGTGGTACTTCGTTCATGCCCTCCCTGCCTCCCTCCCTGCCTCCCTCTCTCCCTGCCTTTTCCACGCTTACCGTGGAGCCCAACACGGGGCTCGAACTCACAACCTTGAGATCAAGACCTGAGCTGAAATCAAGAGTCAGATGCTCAACCAATTGAGCCGCCCAGGCGCCCCTGAATATCTTTCTAATGAGGAAAGAGGGTATTGCTTATCCATATTGTTTATTGTTTTATAGTTGTGGAAATGACTCTCAATTGTATATTTTCATATTGGTTAAAGATGAGGAAAACTTAGACTCCTCTGTATTCACAGGAAGGTCAGATGAATCTTAGATGAGAGCTGTGGTTCTTTATATCCATTTAAATTTACATTTTTATCTAGAGATAACAAAGCCAGCTTAAGTTTGCTTAATTTAGATCGGCCTGTCCTACCTATTAGGGATAGGAACTAACCAGAAAACTCCAAATGATAGGTGGTTGGAAGTTTTTCATTTAAAGTCTGTATTCCAGTTAGAGTTTTATAGAACTAAAAATTAGAACTCAGCAAACTTTTTCTGCAAAGGGACAGATGGCTTTGTGGGGTCATGTGTTGTCTGTCACCACCTCTTACCTGTGCTATCCTGGTGCAAAAGCAGGCATAGATAATAAGGACATGAGCATTGCTGGTTTCCACTAAAACTTATTTCCAAAACAAGTGATGGGCTTGTCTGTGGGCTCTAACTTGCCCTGAAGTAGAGCTTGAGTAGTTAGTTCCATGTTGAAAGAATAATCTCTAATCAAAAGATTACACCCCATTAAAAAAAAAAAAAAAAAGGGATTATACTCTGTAGGCCAAATTAATACAGTAGCTAGATTTTCAAGATTTATGGAATACCAGTATACTTAAGATGGGTAAGAAGTGAAGTTATTGGATAGGAACATTCTTAAGGCTTCTGATACGTGTTGCCATGTTCCTTTCCAGAGTTCTTATGCATGTTTTTTAATAGTGCATGAGTGCACTATAGTGCATGCACAATAGTGCATGAGCCAGTTGGGGGTACCTTTGCCAACTCTGGTATTATTATTTGTAGGGGAAAACAATAATAGGGAGTCTCTAACAATTTCATAGATAAAAAGTGAAAACTCACGTATCTGAGAGTACTTTCCTATTCCCATTACTATTCCATTGTGGCTTACTGGTTAAGAAAGCAAGTTTTGGAGTCAAGCAGACCTAAGTTTACACCACACTTCTATCACTTCAGAGCTGTGAGGCCTCCTACAGTTTGCTTAACATCAGGCCTCACTGGCTTTGTCTATAAAATGGGGATAACATCACCTAATAGGATTTGTATAAGTACCACGCAAGGTAAGGTTTTAAAATGATTAGCTCACATTTTACAACACAGCCCGATGTTCTGTATATGGTATTTATTGTCACTTTTGATGCTCAGGCCAGATGTTACTATGTAGGGTTGAACCGTTTTGGGATAGCCATCTTTTTTGTGGATTGTTGGGTGCAATGATTCTGAACATTGACTTTAGGGTTAGACTGCCTTGGGTTCATATCCCAGTTTTTATTCTTTAAAGACCAGTGTTTTTATCTGTAAAGCAGGGGTTATAATCCCTACCTCACAGGGTTCTTATAAAAATTAAGTGGGTTTTTATCATAGTACAGAGTCACTATTTTATTGCTATAATTTTAAGAAGCAGTATAATGTAGTGATGCCAACAGAGGCTGATCTTTGTTTTACTTGGGGCTGATCTTGGCAAACTTAATCTCTCCAAGCCTTTATTTCATCCTTTGTGAAACTGATCAAAATGATGACATGATCATTGTATGCATTAAAATAAGGGCTAGTACATGTAAAGCTATCAGTATAATAACTAGTTCATAGGACTTCTTAGCTAGTAATATTTAAATGTTATGGATACGCACAACATTTGCAGCCGTGTATAATACAGCTGGGTGAACAGGTTACTTCGCTTCCAGAATCTTCTTCCACTGAGTGTTGTGTAGATGCTGTAGTCCTTTTCGCACTCACAGATTACATGCAATGCTTCCTTTCACCATCCTTTGCAAAAATAAGTTAGTCACATAAAACAATTATTTTTAGAACTGTCAAAAATACAGTGTTAGGATTGAAAAAATAACCTGTATTTTATTATTTTGGTGTTTTTTTTTTTTTTAAAGATTTTATTTATTTATTTGACAGAGAGACAGCGAGAGAGGGAAAACAAGCAGGGGGGGAGTGGGAGAGGGAGAAGCAGGCTCCCCTCTGAGCAGGGAGCCCGATGTAGGGCTCGATCCCAGGACCCTGGGATCATGACCTGAGCCGAAGGCAGACACCCAACGACTGAGCCACCCAGGCGCCCCAATTTAACCTATATTTTAAATGTAGGAGGAAAAGTGAGGGCACTTTGCAGTAAAATTGAAGCCTTTTTAAGGTAATTCTCACAAATGTACAGTTTAGAAGAATCCGAGAGGTTATGGGACTGTGCAATCAGATTGTGTTGACACACATTTCTTTTTCATGAGTAAAGCTTTTGGACATGCTAAAGCAGTGCTTTTAAAATTTTTATTTTTTGCTAGTGGTTCTGTTTTTTTTTTTTTTTTAATCTTGGTTCTTTTTAAGATATTAAAGGTACTAAAATATCAACTCATTGTGCTGTCATGTTCCGGTGTCTTATCTGATAAGATTATACTTTTCTCCAAGTCTGTTGACCTGTCTTTCCCTCCCTTTTGGCTTGCTAACTTTGCTGACTTCAGTGTCTAAGCAAGTCCAGTTAATTGGTAGGAAAGGGCACTGTCCGTTTTGCAGTATCAGGAGTGTTCCCACATGGGCTTCATCATGCTAGTGACTCTGTTTTTAAAAAAGGTTTACCAAGAAATTATATACATTTTCCGGTAGTTGTTTGAAATTTGATGTATCCTACTGTGGAAGCTAATGCTGAACATACTGATGCTGATAATACTTTAAAACTAGCTACGGGCGCCTGGCTGGCTCAGTCAGTGGAGTGTGCAACTCTTGATCTCTCAGGGTCGTGAGTTCGAGCCCCACGTTGAGGGTAGAGTTTACTTACTAAATAAATAATAAAAATAAGAATTAAAAAAATAAAACTAGCTAACTGCTATGATGTTATCCTAGCTATTTTCTTCATAAATGGATTAGTGACATTGGTGAATGAGCCATAGTTATTCATTTGAAAAAAATTAACTCAGCTTGAAGTCGTTTTTTCTTTTTAACCCTTACAAGAGGATTTTCTGTTTTATGTAGAAACTTTTGTATTCTTTGTCTCAATATTTTTTATTTAGGATTGGTGGTCATTTATTTTGGTAACAGAACATGTAAGATGTCATGTTTATATCTGTTAGAGCGCTTTTGGCCTGGGCCCGTAGTTCTGTTTATATAAGCTCCTGTGTTCTTAAAACCAGCTTAATTCAGCTATATAAATGCAAAAATCATAATAAAGTTGAAGTATGTGACTTAGTTTAGTTGCTTTTTTAATATTTGGCTTTTTAAAGATAAAAAGTTACTCTCAAGTGGTATTTGCACATAGATTTATAATCATTGGAAAGCCTTGGTTTAGATAGTACAGAGAAATAAACTGTCCCAGCTTTTTTTTTTTGGCAAGAACATTTCAGTTCTACTGTCTCGGCAAATTTCAGTTACATAGTTGTGTGATCAACTCTAGTCACCATGTTTTACATTAGTTTAGTTCTTTAAGTAAAATTTAAAATATAAATTGAAATTTTGAACCAGAAATGTAGTGACATACAAAGTTAATGGGAATTGAATTGTACACATTAACAGTGTTCTTATTATTTACAGAAGGCCCGGTCCAGAAAATACTGACATAATATTTTAAAAATTTTGTGGTTTGTGTGTTCCAGATAGCAGTCCTTTCCCCTCATCAATTCCACACACTTTCCAGATTAACTTCAACAGTTTGTACACAGCTCTGTGTGAACAGCAGACATCTGACCAAGCAACTCTCCTCTTGTACACGTTGCTCCATCAGAATAGTAATGTTAGAACATACATGTTGGCTCGCACAGATATGGAAAATCTTGTAAGTATCACACTACACAGTTCATGCTTTTAGTATGGTTTAATCTTTTGAAGAGCCGTTTCTTTTCTCAGGAGGGGTAAGTACGTTTGGCTGGTTGCAAAGGTGATGCTTGAGAGATTGACGGGGAGCTGCCACGAGGCACAGACAGGGGTGTGAGGTTTGCAGTGTGGGAGACCGCGCACGTGTTGATGTTGCCGCAGAGCAGAGAGCACAGCAGCAGGACCAGCTTCCCTGTCCTGCGGGTCTTTCCCTGCCCAGGATCCAGCCTGATGGAGTCCTTCAAGAAGCACCGCCCGCCATTCTCAAGATATTTATACCCTCGGGGTTCTTTTCAGATGCTAAGTGTCCACCCATCGAGTTCCTGTAGCCTATAGTCCCAGTCGCGGCAAGTTCCTGACGAACACGGCTAAGCGCAGTTTCCCACGCGTCCCATCCCTTCGGCAGGCTTAGGCTTGAGGTCTGCCTGAACTCAATTCTGGGAGTGTTAGAGTTATTTTAGGCTACCTGTGCCAGACAGCAACTTACATGCGCACTGTCCTTTATTATGTGAGTGAAAAACTCCCGTAGGAAATCACGGATTTCCATTTATGACTAATGTGTAAACAAAAATGTTTCTATGAGTGGAAAAGTAACCTTACCTCACCAAGGTGTTAATATTATAATTGAAATACACACTATAGAGATACCTGTGGGTTATTTATACATTAATAGAATTGTGAACATCCCTGAAATAGGCAGCAGCTTGCTGGTGGCAATAGGAACGTTCCCTCTGTACCAGTTTTTACAGGTTGACAGCAGGATTCACCAGCATTTGGTGGCCATTTTGTCAGTGTTAAAGGTAAAATATTGAGTTAACATGGAATGTTAGAATTCATTTGAAGAGTACGTTCTATGTCAAAGTGACCCTAAGGACAAAAAACATGATGCACGAACCTGTCTGCACACAGCTATATGTGGAAAACATTGGTTATTTTAAATAGTAAAATTGGATGTAACAGTGTACTGCTCATGTGAGTAAAAACTTGGAGATGGCTTATTTACTGAGGGGTGAGTAAGAATAAGCAGAAACAATTCTGAGCATGATGTATCCTAGGGGAAATGATGGCAGTAAGCAGAAAGCCTATGACACCACCTGTTCTAGAAAGTTCCATGGTTAAGGATGTTGGTACATAAGAATATGCAGGGAACAATCATCTGTATGTGATGACATACACCAGTAAAAATTTAAAAGGTTTTGTTTTGGGTTTTTTTTGGAGTGGGGTGGAGGGTTATATGCTTATTTTTGTTTTTAATTTCTCATATAGATTATTTTGATAATGTCTCAACTGATGTCCTTATCTGTCTTTTTGCCTTTATTCTATAATATTGAGACTACGATTAGAAAATGTGTTATTGGTAGGAAATTTACTGTGCTGATCTGATTTTGATTTTGTTAATAATTTTATTCTACAATCTTTCCTCTTAAGGTAATGTTTGACACATTAGTGTTTGTAAGAATACCTTCTTGTGTATAAATTCCTGCTAGGCTGGAGGCAGACCTGCTTCTACTCAGTGTCACATGTTGGCCTAAATGGTCTCTGCAGACCCATTCTTTACGTGGTGGCAGACCTTCATACAGGGTGATTGTTTTCTCTGCTGGTATCTGAGCTATACATGGGGAAAGTACCTTCAGGCATATGCTGGTTTGTGTGGTTTTCTTTTTCCTTTAAAGAAACCTATAACTATGAAATTAAAACAGAGTGCATAATAAAAGCATAAAGATTGAAAACATTGATCTTATAATAAAGTAATTGAAATGTAAATTAAAATTTCTATTTGATAGGTTTTACCAATTCTTGAGATTCTGTATCATGTCGAAGAAAGAAATTCACACCATGTGTATATGGCCCTTATAATATTATTGATCCTTACAGAAGACGATGGCTTTAATAGATCCATTCACGAAGTGGTAAGTTACCATTACTTTGCTTAGAGTCTCAGAGTTACAGAATAGTCAGGTCCCTCTGCAAGATTTACTGCAGCCTTAGCATTTCTTCCTTCTTTTCCTTCTGGTAGAACACAAGAACCTGACTTAGAAAATGGTGTGTCTGTCTTCTGACTTAAGTGCTTTTTTTCTGAATGACTATTAATCACTGTTAAAAACTGTCAAAATGTTTTCTTCAGTAATTGAGGCAAATGTTTTTGCTGCCACTGAGTTCATTTTTCCTCTCTGTTTCATTTCCCCTTTTTAGTTGTGGCAGAAATTGTCCAACAAGTTTGCCTATTGTATACAGAGTAAGTGAAGGAATAGGGAATAAAGAGAAGAAGCCTGAGAAATTGTTTTATGTTTTTGAAAACGATGTAACATAATTTAACTCTTTCAATTTTAGTCTTGTGGGTGAGTTCCAACCCCACGCTGATTTTTATCTTCCTCTTTGTATTTTCTTTATGTCAAAGTAACACATGTATGTAGTTTTGTTTCTGGGTGTTTTTAAAGATTTTATATTTAAGTAATCTCTACACCCAATGTGGGGCTCAAACTTACAACCCTGAGATCAGGAGTCACATGCTCCACTGACTGAGCCAGCCAGGCGCCCCAACACATGTACACATTGTTTTAAAACTTTTATAGAAGTACTAGGTTTTAATGCACCACAGTACATCCCATGTCTATCCTGCACCTGATTCCCACTCCCCAAAGACCAATGCTCTTAACTCTGTCCATGTTTCTAAATAACATGCTTGTTTTGTTATTTCTTGATTTTCCAGATTTAGATATTAACTGTTCTCTTCCTGAAATGGAAAATAAGTCATAATTAACTCTCCTTCCTGCACATCAATTCCTGTTTCCTTGGGTTCCCAGCCCCCTTTCCACACGTAGACTTTTCCCCTCCTTCCATTTTATTACCATTTTCAGCTTGAGAACTCAGCTTTTTCATGATTATGATTAACTAGTATTCTTAGCTCAGCTATGTAATGTATGATAATTGCACTTCCTTTCTTGTTCGTGTTTTGGTTTTTCTGTAGCACACGATTGCCCAGTTTTTTTATTCATGTACCAGTCACTAATTCAGCTCCCATACTTCAACAGAACTGAGAATTCCCTCTAAATATATTAAAATACATTGCATATCTTCTTAGTTTCATTTTCTTCTTTGGCTTCTGTCTTCGGCCATGTTGGAGGCTTAACTCAAATGTTTGGTGATCAATGTTTATTTAGAGGTAAGGCACTAAAAAGTTGATTGTAAGTTCTGTGTGTGAGCAGGACTTACTTGATTTTAACTTGCTCTACATGGTCTCTTTCTCTGGGCACTCTGCTCTCTGTAGGCCTTTTCTTTTGGGCTGATCAGTTTCTCACAGGGGGCTCTTCCAGTGTTCCTGCTGAGGGGTGTCTAGTGGAGGAAGGGGCTAGGGCTTTCACTCTTCACAGGATACAAACTTTTTTTTTCTTGTCTTCAATAGGGTTTTTGTGGCATGTTTACTCTTCTCTGATGATGTTCCATTAAAACTTTTTTTGTCTCTTACATGGTGTGACCATCATTTCAACTAAGATTTAGTGAACCTTGACACGGTAGAAAGGAGATAAAACATACAAATTTCCTGATTCTTGTGTTTAGCAAAGTACCACCAGAGAGAAAATATTAGTACTGATTTTCTCATTTTTATAGCATTTATCTTTAATAAGAAACAAAAACCAATATAATTTTTAAAAACATTTAAATTGAAGTATAAAATGTGCACAAATTTTGAAGGTACAATTTAGGAGTTTTTATGTAGGTCTCTACCTGTGTTATTACCACCCAAATCAAGTTACTGAACATTTCCCAAACATAACAGAAATGCCTTTTCCTGGCCAGTACCCCACAGCCAATCAGTGAACCACTATTCTGACTTTCACTCATCATAGTGTTGTTGAGATTTACCTGTGTTATTGCATCATTGGTTGGTTCTTTTGTATTGCTCGGTGCTATTCCACTGTATGAATATGCCACAGTATATTTATCCATTGTCTTGGTGGTAGATACTTGCTTTTTTTTCCCAGTTTGGGACTATGTTTGATAAGACTGCTGTGCTCATTTTTACACTTGTACGTCGGTGGACATAGGCACTCATTCTCTTGAGTGTACACCTAAGGTAGAATTGCAGGGTCAAGGGCAGGTGTGTGTTTAGCTTGAAGAGACAGTAATAAAACTGAAGTTGTGTCTCACCATAAGTTCGCAGTTCCACTCCAAGGTTGTATAGGAAGACTTGTACTTTTGCACAGAGAGTACATTCTTATTAATGGTCATCCAACATCACTGTTGGTAATATTGAAATTGTTTAGAGCATGCAGAGGCCAACATCTGGAGACTAAGAAAGGGGAATGAAAATGGGGAAGGGTACACGGCGGGTCTTTACCTATGTCTGTAATGTTGTATTTGCTTCAACAGCATGGAAAACAAAATAAAACAAGAAGTCACCAAAAAGAACTTTGAAGCAAATATGACAAAATATGTTAAGATTTGACAAAATTCAAGGATGGCTACACTTTTTTATTATATTGCTTTCTATACTTTACGAAAAAGTATTATATTTGGTAATTAAAGTTAGCATAGGAGTTTGCATTAAAATTAAACTTTACTGACTTAATTTAAAATTAAACTTTACTGACTGTAAACTTTACTGACTGCCAAAATGGTGATGGTAAGATAGGGAAGGCATTAGGTTTGTTCATATTCAGGCTCAGTTCCATAAGGACTTCAGGATATTCCAGATGACGTTTCAAATTCAGGTATTTAAATCTTTTTTTTCCCTCTAGAATTTGACTTTCTTGTTGACCTTTGTTTATTTTTATTCTTTTCCTTTCCATATGTAATAGTAAAAATGAGTAAGTAAATGTTTCTACCAAAGTTCTCTACATGGAATTATTAGCTGTGGATCTAATTGTCCATGAAATAGATTCTGGTATCTCATTTTGGCTTGAAGTTGCATTTCCTCATACCCAGTGATGATCAGCATTTTTTCATGTACTTTTCATGTGCTTATATATTGTCTTTTGTGAAGTATCTTTCCAAATTTTCCCTATTTTAAAAAATTATACTTTAAAAAGTTCATTTTAATTTTTTTTAAAGATTTTTTTTTATTTACTTGAGAGAGAGAGTGCGCACAAGCGGTGTGTAGGGGCAAAGGGAGAAGCAGACTCCCCGCTGAGCAGGAAGGCGGATGCGGGACGTGGGGCTCCATCCCAGGACCCGGGGATCATGACCTGAGCCGAAGGCAGACTCTTAACCGACTGAGCCACCCAGGTGCCCCAAGTTAATTGTAGTTTTTTTTTTTTTTAAAGATTTTATTTATTTATTTGACAGAGAGAGACACAGTGAGAGAGGGAACAGAAGCAGGGGGAGAGGGAGAGGGAGAAGCAGGCTTCCCGTCGAGCAGGGAGCCCGATGCGGGGCTCGATCCCAGGACCCTGGGATCACGACCCGAGCCGAAGGCAGACGCCTAACGACTGAGCCACCCAGGTGCCCCAAGTTAATTGTAGTTTTAAGAAAAATAGAATTCATGTACCCTTTACCTAGTTCCCCTTAGTGACAACTGTAATTGCAAAACAGTAATACAGTATCACAACCAAGACATTGGCATTGACATAGTCAAGATACAAGACATTTCCATCACCACAGGGATGTCCCTGTGTTGACTTTGTATAGCCATACTTTCTTTTTAAAAAACTGGGTTTTTGGGGTGCCTGGGTGGCTCAGTCGTTAAGCGTCTGCCTTTGGCTCAGGTCATGATCCCAGGGTCCTGGGATGGAGCCCCACGTCCCGCATCTGCCTTCCTGCTCAGCGGGGAGTCTGCTTCTCCCTCTCCCACTCCCCCTGCTTGTGTTCCCTCTCTCTCTCTGTCCCTGTCAAGTAAATAAATAAAATATTTTTTAAAAATTGGGTTTTTCTTTTATTACTGAGTTGTAAGGCTTCTTTATATATGCTGAATCACATGGATTTTTTTCCCAGTCTGTTAATGTAGTGCATTACTGTTCAAGTTTTGAATATTGAATAAACCTTACATTCCTGGGATAAATTGCACTTAGCCATGATATATTCTCTTTTTATATATATTTGGTTAAGTTTGTTTTGTTTTTTTTTTTTAAGATTTTATTTATTCGACAGAGACAGGGAGAGCGGGAACACAAGCAGGGGGAGTGGGAGAGGGAGAAGCAGGCTTCCCGCTGAGCAGGGAGCCCGATGTGGGGCTCGATCCCAGGACTCTGGGATCATGACCTGAGCCGAAGGCAGCCGCTTAACGACTGAGCCACCCAGGCGCCCCATATTTGGTTAAGTTTTGAGCTTTGATAGTTTGTGTCTTTCAAGGAATTGGTACATTTCTTCTAAAGTATTGAATTTATTCCTGTAAAGTTGTCCATAATTTTTTTTTTTTTACTTATTATTGTTTTTGTCTTATTACTGTTTTTTTCCTCTTAACCTTTTTATATCTGCACTAGCCATAGAGATGTTATTGCTCTTATTCTTAATGTTGGAATATGTATCATTTCTGTCTTATTCTACCTCTGGCAAGAGGGTTGTTCTCCCTCCCCTCCCTCCCTCCCTCCCTCCCTCCCTTCCTCCCTCCCTCCCTCCCTCCCTTCCTCCCTTCCTCCCTTCCTTCCTTCCTTCCTTCCTTCCTTCCTCTTTTGAAAGGACCAACTTTTTTTTTTTTGAAGATTTATTTATTTATTTTAGAGAGAGAGTGAACACACAAGTGGGAGGAGGGGCAGAGAGAGAGGGAGACAAACAGACCCCCTGCTGAGCAGGGAGCCTGATGCAAGGCTTGATCCCAGGACGCTGAGATCATGACCTGAGCAAAAACCAAGAGTCAGGTGCTTAACCAACTGAGCCACCCAGGCACCCCTCAAAGGACCAACTTTGGATTCCATTGACATTTTTTCTGTTTTCTTCTATTTTATTAATTCCTACTTTTTATTTCCTTTCTTCTTACTTGAAGTTTTAACTTGCTCTTTTTTTTTCGAGATTTTTTTTAGGTGGAAGCTTAGATCTTTGATTT
This sequence comes from Halichoerus grypus, assembly GCF_964656455.1. NCBI lineage: Eukaryota > Metazoa > Chordata > Mammalia > Carnivora > Phocidae > Halichoerus > Halichoerus grypus. Next base: position 24,647,458 of record NC_135724.1, read on the forward strand.
TAAATCTTTCTACTTTGTTACTATAAGCAAAATATATGAAAATTCATAAGATTGATAAACCCCCAGAAAGATGATCAAGAAGAGAAAGAGTTACAAATGTCTATTACTGAGAATGTATAGGAGATCAGGACAGATCCTACAGATATTAAAAAATGTTCAGAGGATACTATGAGTAATTTTATGTTATAAAATTTAAGTGTTGAGTGAAATGGACAAATTTCCTTCACTCCCAGAAAAAAACTTAACCAAAGCTCACAATAGAAAAAAAATCAAAATAGTCCTGTTTCTTTTAAAGGAACTGACTTTGTAATATAAAATCATCCTAAATGAAAATTGTTGGCCCAGCTGATTTTACCTAAGAATTCTTCCGAAAACTGAAGGAAGAAATAACACCAGTCGTATACAAGCTCATCTAGAGAGTAGAAAAAAGGGAAATCTTTCCAACTCATTTTATGAGGCCAGCATAATCCTGATACCAAATTTATCAAAATTTGATAAAGGAGAATTTGATAAAGGTGGATCTTGAGTTGAGAGACAACAATTTAATAAGTGGCATAAATGTAATCATAAAGCTTATAAATCTAATATCATACAATGGAATAAAGCAAGGTAGCAAAAAGAATATATCTATGTCAATAACAATATTCCAGGAATGCAAGGGTAGTTTAATATTAGAAAATCTCTCAATGTAACTTACTAATTTAAGAGAGAAAACCCATACAATCATCTCAATAGATACCGAAAAAGGATTTGATAAAATTCAACACCAATTCATGATAAAACAGAGTTCTCAATAAAATAAGGGTAGAAAAGAAATTCCTTGTCTTAACAGAGTGTATCTACAAAAACCTATAGTTAAAAGCATTATACTCATTTGGAGAATTTTAGAAATATTTTCTTGAAAGTCAGAGCAAAGAGGATGTTCTGTATTACCACTCCTCTTCAGCATTGTATCAGAACTCTAAACAGGGTCATTTAACTTGAAAAGAGAGGAAATCTAAATGTCCGTATTTACAGGTGTTGTGATTAACTACATAGGAAATTCAAGATACTAATACTAGAACTGTTAGGAAAGTTGAGCAAATCTTCTGAATCCGAGATCCATATACAAAACAAATACAATTTCTACACACCAGTAACAAAGCACTTCAAAAATGTGATCTAGAGAGGCACCTGGGTGGCTCAGTCAGTTAAGTGTCCAACTCTTGATTTCAGCTCAGGTTGCAATCTCAGGGTCATGAGAATGAGCCCTGCATCAGGCTCCATGCTCAGCAGAGAGTCTGCTTGAGATTCCCTCCCTCTATGCCCCCCCCCAACCCCCGCTCTTTCTTAAAATAAATAAATAAATCTTCAAAAATGTGATCTAGAGATACTATTGATAATGGCAATAAAACTGCAGTGAACTTGGGAGTCAGTGTAACAGAGGAAGTGCAACATTTTTTATGGCAAAAATTACCTAAATGAAAGATATTAAATATGACTTAATAAATGGAGAGAGATACATGTTCACAGATAGGAAGACTCAGTGACAGAGTTGTTAATTTTGCTTTCAAATTAATCATTATGTTGAATGCAATCCTGATCAAAATCTCAAGGTTTTTGTGAGACTTGATCAACTGCAGTTGACCTTTGAGCAACATAGGTTTGAACCGTGTGGGTGTACTGATACATGGATGTTTTCAATAAATATAGTACTGTCGATGTATCTTCTCTTCCTTAGTAGGCTTATCACTAAGTAAATTTTTCAGGAGTCAAAAGTTTGACTTTTGGATGGATTTTTGGCTGTGCGGGGGGTTGGGTACCCCTAACCTCTGCATTGCTCAAGTGTCACCTGCAGTCCCTGAAATCATATGGAAGAACATTTTGCCTAGAAAGTTATTGAAGAAAAGCAGTGTGGAGTTATTCTATCAGATAAGACTAGTTATAAAACATTAGTAATTAAGTGTGTTTCATTAACAGTGGAATAAAAAATAGATAAATACAAAAAGACTTTGGAGAGTCCAGAAATTACAAACTCACGTATGGCAACACAAATGTATGACAGAAGTAGTAGGTAAATTGTGCTGAGATTGAGAGCTTGGCTTATCTAATAGGAAAAGTAAAATTAGGTGATTTTGCCCCACATACAAAGACAAATTCCTCTTGTGTTAATAAGGCCTAGATATAAAAAGCTGAACTTTAAAATCTCCAAAGAGAAATTAAAGGATAATATTTTTATGAACTCAAGATAGGGATTTAAGCATAGCATAAAATGTATAAACCATGAATAAAAACACTAATAAATTTGACAACATTAAAATGAAAAACTTTCATGGTTAATAAAGGTGAAAACGGGCGCCTGGGTGGCTCAGTCGGTTAAGTGGCTGCCTTTGGCTCAGGTCATGATCCCGGGATCCTGGGATCAAGCCCCGCATCAGGCTCCCTGCTCAGCAGAGAGCCTGCTTCTCCCTCCCCCTCTGCCTGCCACTCTGCCTACTTGTGCTCTCTATCTCTCTGTCAAATAAATAAATCTTAAAAAAAAAAAAAAAAAGGTGGAAACAAGCCATAGACAGGAAGATAGATTAGCATAATCAGAAAAACCAAAGTATTCAATAGAAAAATGGGCAAAGTAATAGAAAAACAGAATATAAAACCTGAATGACCAGCAAACATTTTTAAAGGATGTTCAACCTGATGATTTGTCAGGATCATGCTAATTAAAATAACTGAAATATTTTGTACTCATCAGTTTGGCAGAAATTACCAGCTCTGTTAAGAATTGGTAAGGATCTAGAGAAAGAGGACTCTCATATACTATATAAATGAGCAGAACCGCTTTTGAAAGGAATCTGGCCTTTTACATTCCTCAAATAACCTGCAGAAGTAAATACTCTACCTCCCAGCAATTCCATTTCCTGGTTGTGTCCTAAGACAAACTTTTTCAGAGATTCACAAGAGCTCATTTGAAAGAATGTTCATTGTAGCATTGTTTGTAGTGTTCAAAAATTGCGAACAGCTGATAACATAAATGAAATACTGTAGAACAGCTAGAATGAATGAAACAGAGCTGCATGTATTGATAATAATAAATCTCAAAAATCTGCATGGTAATGAAGTATCAAATTCAGGCTGCCAGAGGTTAGAGAATAGGATGAGTGAGGAGTGGCTAGGGGGCTTCAGGACGTCAGAAGCAAAATATTAACATTTGAGAAAACAGTGATAGATACAGTGGTGTTCTTTATACCAGGCTCTTTAACTTCTGTGAAATTTCTGTGATGACAGAAATCTCCAACTGCTGTCTGAGAAGGTAGCACTTGTAATGTGGCTGGTGTGACTGAGGAATTGAATTTTTAATTTTATTAAAATGTAATTTTAAGTTAAATACCTGCTTGTGACTCATGCTACTGTGATGAACACTGCTGCTCTGTGCTTTTTAGTTAATAGTGACCCAAACCTACAGTTATTTTATAAAAAAGAGCTATTCAGTGACTTTGCAATTTTGCTTCTTCGCAAACTCTTGGAGACTTGCTTATGAAGTCATTAAGTACTGAGAAATGGGTGGCTTAAAACGGGTGTTTTACAGATGGTTTTTCTTTTTAAAATTTATATGATTCCTGACTGAATTTAGATAATTAACGTTCAGAGTATGAAAATATGGAGAGTAAGGAGTCCCTGGTTTCTGAGTATCCTATAGTGAGATTTTAGATAGTAAGGGTAAGAATCTACATTGTAACATTGTTTTTACTAGGGGAAAAACTGGAAATAACCCCAATTTCCATTAATAGAAGAGTGGACCCAAGAAAATGTGGCCTATTGGTACAGTACTATTCAGTGCTTAGATGGAATGAAGTAGAGGTGATATTCAGATATTTAACTAGTATAGTACCAAAATCAGCCAGTAAGAATGGCATCAACCATGGTCCTTCATTGTGTGCTGTACGTTACTTGATGAACTCCCAGGAGGTCCTTGGGGAGTGGCTTGGGGCAACAGCTATTTATTAATTACCATAGAAGTATTCATTTTAAGAAATGATTAGTACTCTCAGAATTTGACATATGTGGTAAATACTAATTTTCATATATGCATCAACATGGGAGGTTACAAGAACATATTGAGTGAAAAAAAATAAGACGCAAATACCTATGTGTACTAGTGTCCGAGAGCTGCCATAACTAATTACTGCAAACTGGATGGCTAAAAACAACAGAAATTAGTTGTCACAGTTCTGGCGATTGGGAGTTCAAAAGCAGGGTGTCATCAGGGCCATGCTCTCTCTGAAAGACCTAGGAGAGAGCTCTTGCCTCTTAGTTTCTGGCGGCCAGTCCTTGGTGTCCTTGGCTTGCAGCTTCTATGTGTTTGTTGTGTCGTGGCCTTCTGTCATGTGGGTGCCTGTTCTGGGTCTCACCTCCTCTTCTAGGGGCACCAGTCATAGTGGATTTACGGTCCATGGTAACCTACTGTGACCTCATCTTGGTTATATATTTATGAAGACCCTGTTTTCAAGTAAGGTCACATTCACAGGTTTTGGATGACATGAATTTTGGGGGACACTATTCAACCCAAGACGCCATGGTATTGTTTTTATAAACTAGCAAATACACAAAGGAATCCTAGGTTTTGGAGGGAGTGTGTGTACATATAAAGCATTTGAAAGGGACTGGAAAGGTACATACTAAACTCAAGATAGTGGTTGATAGTGTACCCCCTCTTTGGGGGAATAAAATGGGATTTATAATCTTTAAAAAAATGAAATATTAACAGTTAATGTCAGTTGTGGGAGTATGGAGGTTAATTATGCTTTGCCTTTCTATGCATACTTGATTTTTTAAAGAGTTGATGTTACACAGTATGTTACTGTACTCTAACATATAAACATTTGGAAGAGATACATTCAATAAAACCAAATCTATATGGGGGGCAAAAGTTCAGGAAAAGACCTAGAACAAGTAATTCTCATATCCTTTTTGAGAAGGAAGACATTTTCAGATCCTTAAGGGGTTTCCTTCTACATATTCTTTGAGTTAGTTGACCATGAAATTGTATAATCAGGATACCAGTCTATGACTATTAAACTGTATGTCTGAATATTAAATACGGGGAATTGTTTTTGTAAGAGCCAGTTAAATAGGTTCTGAATAGGTCAGTGGCTACAGCTAAGTTACCAAGAAAAATTTTCTGTATGTTGCCCATTATGCATTGATATCCCATGGGAAGCTGTGAGAGCTTTATAACTAGTTATTTATAATTTTTCTTAAACACAACCAGAGTTTCTAAACAAGGATACATTTTTCACAGGAAGAAAAGAAAGTTTTATGTAAAGACTAAATTGGATTTCTAATTTTTGTAGTAACAATGTAAGTTTACTATGTGGATACCATTTAAATATTTGTTGAATGTTAAATGAATAAGACTACTTTAATTCAAAACATTTCTTCCATCCAGGTATATAATTGACACACACAAGCAGATGTTAAGAACTAATGATCTCTGTTTCAAATAAGGATGGCTTATGATAATTTATTTCTAAATAAAGGAGCTGAGAGAGGAGAAACAACTATACTCAAATGTGTGACCTTTTAAAAAGACAGAGACTTCTCTCACTAGTAAAGTGCCTAATGAGTATCCTGTGTTAGTATTTACTTGGAGACTTAAGAGCATTGGTTTTAAAACTTTTTGGTCTTTACACTTAAAAATAATTGAGGACACCAAATCGTTTTTTTCCTGTGGGTTTTAGTTCTGTACATTTACCATATTCGAAATTAAAATTGAGATATTTAAAAAATAATCAGGTCATTTAGAAATAATAGTTATTATAATAAACCCAATACATGTTAGCATCAATAATATATTTTTATAAAAAATAACTTTTTGTCCAAACAAAAATTTAGCAAGAAGAATGGCATTTACATTTTTGTAAATCTCTTTAACGAATTGCCTTAACAGAAGACTGATAGATTCTCATGTCTGCTTCTGTATTAAAATTGTTACACTATCAGCTATGTTATGTAGCACCTGAAAAACTCAACTATATACTCATGAGAGAATGAGAGTGGAAACTAATGTTTTGGTATTATCATGGAAAATAGTTTTGGCCTTGAGAATTCTCCACAAGTGTCTGTGGGACCCCTACAGGGTCCCAGGACCACATTTTGAGAATTGGTGCCTTAGAGAGTAAGTTAGCGGGACTGATCACTTCACTTCTTTATAAAGGTTCAACTGGCAAAACTCCTTATTTTGAATATTTTCAACTGTTATATGTTTTACACGTAGGTTCTCTCTTCTACTTGATGACAGCCATCCTTAGTCATGAATACGGGGGAATGCTTATACGTTTACATTTTTTACCTCACAAACAATATTCAGCTACCATGTAGTGGGTGTTTGCAGTATGCCAGCCTCTGGCATGAGCGGAGACTGCAGAACAGATCAGAGTTGGGTTATTTGTAATGGGGGGGTACTAGGTGACATGGGACTCTTGCCAGAGAGTGGAACTGAGTGAAAATCTATCGTGGGGGCACTCGTGTGCACTTGCATCTTTACTTTTTTTATTCTTCTGGTCTGTTTCCATACCCCCTTTCTCATTCCTCATATTATTTGGACTTTTTTGGTGGGCAGATTTACCAGAGAAATATCTATTTTAATGATTTTTTAGAAGAACTGAGATACAACCATATTATTTAGACTTAATTTTATTTTTCTGATTTCATGGATTATGATTGTGTTCTGTTGTTGCTTTTGGGTTTTGTTTGGTCGTCCTTATTCTCCTTCTCTTGAACTCCTTGATCTGTCATTTACTGTTGTCGCAGTGGAGAGGATGGGCAGCTAAGTACTTACATGTGTGGTGGTTTGTTTTTCCCCCAGAAGTGGTGCATGAGCAGTTCATGTTGATTCTTGGCATACTTCCAAGTCTTTGTTTGTATACTTGTGTGGTAGTTTCTCTAGGTATAGAATTCTAGAATCATAATCCATTCCTCAGAAGTGTATGGACATTGTTCTTTTGTTACGCAGATGTGTAGTGTTTGGGATGAGAAATCTAATGTTTGTTTGTCTCTCTTTTGGTGATAACCTGTTTCTTCTATCTGGGAGTCAATAAGATTTTATTGTATACTGTAAATTCAGAAGTCTTACCAGAATAAATTTTACTTTTTTTCATTATTTCTCCTCAGAATGTTGAAAGTTTTTCTTCTCCTCAACAAAACTTTCTCCTATTACTAATTTTTCTGTTTTCCTTCTAGTCTATACTTTCTGGAACTTTTATCAAGTAGACATTAGGTCTCTGCTTTTCTCTCATACTTTGTCCTTTTGCCTATTTATTGCTATTGTCTGAGAGAACTTTTCAATTTAGTTTTTCAAATCACAAATCTGCACTGTCCAGTTTTTGTCTCTCTCTGATGTCCATGTTACATATCTACTGTGGAACTGCACCAGCTTAAGCTAGAAAAGAGATCTTGCTTACTGCGGCCTGGAGGTGAGCACCAGAGCTCCCTGCTGTCAGTAGCCAGAACAGAATGTGGTGCGGATCTTCTGGATCTTGACTTATTTGTGTTCTTATCTTTTCCTGAACACAAGTATGAAGGTTTTCTGTGGTTCTTGGGACAGCTCTACTTTTCAAGAGACTCCTCAGTTTTCCTGTTTTCACTTTCTCCTATTTTTTTGTCTTGCCTTTGTGCTGTCCGTCTTTCAAATACATCTCCTTTTTGTGTACTAATGTTTTCCAGATCTCTTTTCTTTTCTAGTTAGAAGGAAGGAGGAAAAAGAAGTGAACACCTTAGCACCTGTTTTGCTATCTTCAGAGTCTCACAATTCACTTTTATACTGTTTAACTCACCTTCAGAGCAAAGCCGTGGCTTATCAGAGATTGAAGACATGGATAATCCTTTTTTCCCTAAAGCAGTCATATTTACTTAAATTTTTCTTCCCCATTACAGATATTAAAAAATATTACTTGGTATTCAGAGCGGGTTTTAACTGAAATTTCACTGGGGAGTCTTCTGATACTGGTTGTAATAAGAACCATTCAGTACAACATGACGAGGACAAGAGTAAGTATTCCATAGCTATTTTTTTTTTATCTTTATGCATATAGTACAATCAGGCCTGTAGTTTAAAGCAATCTCAATATTTAGAGTATTAACATGTTCATGTAATACGGTAAAAGAAAATATATCAGATGTGCATATAGTCACTGAAATATGTGATACTAAAGTAATGTGTATAGTGTCTGTTTCTTAATATTTAATAGATAGTGTGGATTAAAGATATTTTACATGAAACAAAATGGGCAGTGGGGCATATTTAGATAAAAGATGTCTGTCTTTGCTAGATCAGTAAAACTGATTTGCCCACTAAAAGCAGCAACAACGAAGTGTGTGAAGATATGAGCACAAGGAAATACGAATTCAAATGGAAAAGAAAAGTAGAACGAATACTTTAAAGAGTAAAAGGAAAATTTTAGCTGGATTGTATTTGCAGTATCTGGGAGCAAATTTCAGTTCCGCTCAATAGAGAAGCAATATACAGAATTCATAGCTCAGAGAAGTGGTCAAGTTTACTTCACTGTTTTCAGTTATTTCCCTCAGTGAGGCTAATGTGGATACATGTGCACAATCTTTTAGCTTTTATCTGAAGCTCTAGGAGTCAGACATGCTTAAGAATGGAGACTTTGTTGATTTTGGAAAGATGATTGTGGTATATATGCTACAGTCTGTGGAACCGTGAGGTTCTGGAGCAGCACACTGTAATTTAACATTAATATTTCTGCAGTGAAATACTTCCGATATCCACCAGGATAGGGATAATGAAGACCACAAATAGCAGCATAATCTTTTGCACCAGATGTAACTTCCAAATATGTGGTAAAAAAACAGAATTTTCAGGATTTTCGAATTAGAGAAAAGGGATCGTGGACCTGAACTTTCTAAAAATCAGTGACAGTTGAGCTTACATTTGCTTCCAGTTAACCTTGCTTCATATGTAGAGAAGACTTGGTCTGTTTTCACCCTTCTGTTACCTTACAGGACAAGTACCTTCACACCAACTGTCTGGCTGCTTTAGCAAACATGTCGGCACAGTTCCGTTCTCTCCATCAGTATGCTGCCCAGAGGATCATCAGGTAAATAGGAGCTTTAAGAGAAATACCACATTTTTGCCTTTTGGCTGACCCAGTGGCACGGGTACTGTGGTGGTCCCTTTTTAATGTTATGCACAAAGAATATCAAATTTTCCTGCTTAATATTTATCACCTTCTTATTTAGTTAAAAATACCTTGTCCTGCTTTGTTTTCTAATCCAACTTCTTGATCAAAGTTAATTGGATTTACTTTTCCATCTTTTCGTAAAATCTAATTTTAGGCTTTGTGTGTTAGCATTTTACAGAGGAGCAGGTATATTTCTTAGTAACGCAAACTAAATCTTCACGTATTTGCAGAGCATCACATTACACTTTTAAGAGAGGGTAGCTGTGTTTGTTTTAGAGACTTCTTTTCATAGCAGTTTACTATTAATTACTTTCCTATTACTGTCGTAACAAATTACTACAAATTAGTGTCTTAAAACAACCCAAATTTATTATACAGTCTGTAGATTAAAAGTTCCACACAGACTACAATCCAGGTGCCATAGGGCTGCATTCCTTTCTGGAGGCTCTAGAGGAGAACCTTTTCCTTGCCTTTTCCAGCTGCTAGAAGCTTCAGCCTTCCTTGGCTCTCAGCCCCTTCCTCTGCTGGCAGAGCCAGCAGCAGTGAGCTGCTGAGTCCTCCTCACATCTCATCCCTCTGACCTCCTCATCTGGTTCCCTCTTCCACGTTGAGGATCCTTGTGATTGCCTTGGCCCTCTCCGGGTAACCCAGGCTCGTCTCCCCATCTCAGGGTCCATGGCTGAATCAAACCGCAGGGTCCCTTTTGCGATATAAAGCATCCACAGGTTTGGGGGGTTGGGAGGTGGATATTTTGGGGGTAACCATTACTCTGCCTGCCACAACATCACCAGAAGCTCCTTCCTGTCCCTTCTCCACCCTTTGCCAAAGATATGCTCTTTAAGGGTAGGAAACCTATTAACAAATGATGAAGGAATATTGTTTGCAGGGGTTTTTTTTTGTTTTTTTTTGTTTTTAACGTGTGGGTACTTTTTGGTCTTTAGGTAGATTGTCGTAGTGGCTCTCAAGTAGAACATTTATAAGTCAGTGAAGTCAGATTGTTTCTTTTGGGTCTTGTTTTTGGAGCACTGCAGTTCTGATGATTAGGTCTTGTGTTGCAGTCATTGGAGCTGATCGCAAGTCCACGTCACTTTTAAACTCTTGATCTCACTTTCCATCCGTTGGTTAGAGATGCTTATTGACCTGGCCTCATCTTTAACAGTTACTCAGCATTAACTTATGTTCTTGGTCTCTATATTTATCCTCAGAATTTAGCAGAGGCTATTTCCAGCGAATCACTGTTTTATTTAGGTCTGGTCTTAATACTATATTGGATTACTTTTTGGGTTTGTACTCGAGTGATTGTCTATTTGACTAACTTTGTACCAACACTAACATGATGACTTAAAGCACACATAGTATCTCCTCATAACTCCGATTCTTCCCGGTGTTCTGAAGAGTCTTTATTTTCTAAATATTAATTTTTGTTACTATGCTGTAGTTCAGAGATTTAATGAGAGAGATTTAATGATACTGTGCTATTTTGCAGTCTATTTTTGGGTGTATGTGGAGCTTCATAATGGCTTGATGAAGGTTTCAGTACAGGATTCATTTTCCTCAACGGATACACCAACATTTGGCCTGTTCAGTATGAAATTGGCAAATTACTGGTTTACAATTTAAGTTCTGATAACATGTGTCAAGCAAGATTAAATAAGAATTTTCTAAGTATAAGAGTTGAAAAGCAAAGCACTGTGCCCAATTTTCTATCTGTGATGAGTAAAGCAGAAAACCAATTGTATTTGGACAAATAAGAAACAGAATTTAGAGTTGTGATTTAGGAATATTTAGGTCAAGTTTATCATCAATAAGGAATACCGCTTTACTTGATGTTAATGGAGTTTTATTTAGCATTGTATTAGTGAAGAACCGTGTTGCTCACTGCAAGGTATATCCAGATTAGTTGTAAAAATTCCTACCTCAAGTAGCTTCTACTTCAGTAGCTGAGATAAGACAAGAGCATACGTGTACACAGCAGAGTGTAGTAAGTACTAAAGTGAGAGGAAAATTCCTCAGGTGAGGATGAGTGTTGGTTCAGAGAACGGTGAGATCACCTCTTCCTGAGAAGTCAGGCCAAGTGAGTAGAGAGAGATGACCCTCAAGATTGGCCTGATGAGGAAAAGCACCAACCACAACAAAACAGAATGGGAGGGAGTGTGATAAAGGGCATTCTATTTAGAAAATAACCAGTCCCATTCAACTGGCATGTTGTGGACCTGTATAGGGATTAGAGGAGAAAGCTTGGGAGGAAAGCTGGGGCCACCTTGTGGAAGGTGCTTAACTATTAGATGCACAGTTTAGAATAATGGAAGGAGTTGAGAGAAAAGAAGGTCTGATCTTCAGTAACAGAAAGGAAACTGTGTATGAATGAGTTGTAAATGGATTTTAAAAGAAACAGTTGAAAGTAAGTTTCTGGCTTCATCAGTCTCAGCAGATGATGTTAGTATGCTTCGTTTGTCACCCGGAGGGCCGGGCAGTTCTGACAAGTTTCTGAGTGCTGCCAGCGCTCCTGGTTCAGGGGCCGCATCTGAGCAGCCCGTGTGGACCGGGACATCTTCACCGTCCAAGAGAGGAGAGAGCCCCTGTTAGAAACGCGAGTGTCAGCCCAGCTTTAGACCTGCTGAATCAGAGTCTTCATCTTAACAAGACCCTCAGATGATTTGTATGCACGCTAAAGGTTGGAAAACACTTTGAGTTCGGACCTGGAAATCAAGATTTATCCCTGTAGAAAATGCTTGCTTTGAATTGGAAATGGGGGCCAATTTTTTTTTTTTATCTTGAGGAAACTCATTTTCTACTAAATGTTTGTGTCTAGGGTTTAGGATTGTAAAGTATGATAAGGAATGCCTAACAAAAACTGTTTAGATACACAGATTTATTATAGCAGTACAGCTCAAGATTCACCAGATGCTCCAGTAACTCCTTCAAGTGAGAAGTAATCAGTTTCATATACACATTTTCTAAATCCTGCTTTAGGAAGAGACCGCACAGTTCCGTATCTGTCAGTTGCAAAACCGAGAAGAGCCAGTATTTCCTGTGATCTTCAACAAAATGCAAACTAGAGTAACATGTTACATTGCTGTGAAGTAGGGTGTGAATAAAGCTTCTACAAGCCGCCTTAGCTGGACATAAATGTAAGGAATGATTTCATATGGTGTCTATGCTATTGTTTCATATTCAATGACCATGTATCTTCTATAAACTCTTGGTATTCTAGAAAAATCTCATAAGCATATATGATTTGAGTTTTGTTTAACTATAAAGTCTTTTGAATATCTATAAGTATGGATATTTGATATCATTATTTGGGATTATACTTAATTAAAAATATTTGTAAAGAGTATATGCAAGGGATTGTCAGGGGTTACAAAGACATCATTACTTACTTCTTTGCCCTTAGTACTTTCTCTACTGCCCCTCCCATCTCCCCGACTGGCTCTTTCCTCCCAATTCGCCTTCACCTTTGGCTTAACACATAACTTTCCTTCAGGATTTCATGCTACCTTGGGTTTTTCCTTCTGTCTTTGCTCATTTTCCCTAGGAGTTCACATATATGCCTGTGACTTCACCTACCATGCACTTGTGTACAGAAAACCATTCAGATTTACATTCACAGTCCTGATGTCCCCCTTTTTCCTGAGGCAGGCAGAACAGTTTGATGGTTAAGAGCACAGACTCTGAGTTGGGGATCCCACCTCCAAAACTTACCAACCGTGGAACCTTGGAGACGTTACTTAACTTCTCTATGCAGCTGCGTCCCTGTGGTAAGATGAGGGGACAGTAGTTGTTCTCTCAGTGGATGTGGTGAGGGTTAAGTGAGTTAATATTTGTAAAGGGCCTGGCACGTAATGTGCACTCTATGTACGTGTTGACTGGCTGAACACTAACTCTACTAACCTCACTACCTGGATAGCCCACACTTACCTCAAACTGTGATTAAGTATAAAACAACTCATTTTCAGACCTGCTCTTCCTGGGGTGCCTGGGTGGCTCAGGTGGTTAAGCGTCTGCCTTCAGCTCAGGTCATGATCCCGGGGTCCTGGGATCGAGCCCCGCATCGGGCTCCCTGCTCCGCGGGAAGCCTGCTTCTCCCTCTCCCACTCCCCCTGCTTGTGTTCCCTCTCTCGCTGTGTCTCTCTCGTCAAATAAATAAATAAAATCTTTAAAACAAAAACAAAAACAAAAACCTACTCTTCCTTTTAAATTCCCTGTCCTGGGGCGCCTGGGTGGCTCAGTCGTTAAGCGTCTGCCTTCGGCTCAGGTCATGATCCCAGGGTCCTGGGATCGAGTCCCACATCGGGCTCCCTGCTCAGCGGGAAGCCTGCTTCTCCCTCTCCCACTCCCCCTGCTTGTGTTCCCTCTCTCACTGCGTCTGTCTCTTTCAAATAAATAAATAAAATCTTTAAAAATAAATAAATAAATAAATTCCCTGTCCTGGGTAATAGTGTAATAGCCCTCACCCAGCCACCTAAATTACCAAGCCAGAACCCTACCAGTAATTCACCATCATTTCTCCCTTTCCTTTAAATGCTATATCCAGTTGTGCCCTCGAAAAGTTTTGTCTAACTCTGCCATTGAAACTCGCATTCATTCATGCCCCGTGTTCTGTCTCCACTACTCCTGCCTTGGTTCGCATGTCCACCATCTTCACCCGTGCTGTAGCATTAGCCGGCCTGATCCGTTGCCTCCTTACTTGTCCTGCCACGGTAGGCCTCGGCACTGCTGCTTCCATTTCATATCTGGTAGTATTACTCTGTGCTTCCCTTTGTCACAGGTTACAGTTCAACCTCCTTAGAGCAGCGGCTCTCAGTGTGGGGAATTTTGTCCCTAGGGGACATTTGGCAATGTCTGGAATAAGGTTTTGTCTTTTCGTTGTTTTGTGGGGTTTTTTTGGTTGGTTTGGTTGGGGTTTTGGGGGGGTTGCTGCAACTGGGGAAGAGGTTGCTGCTGACATCTAGTGGGTAGAGGCCAGGGATATCCTATAATACACAATAACAAAGAGTTACCCGCCCAGAATGTCAGTAGTGCCAAGGCTGAGGAAGCCTGCCTTACAATAAATAATCGGGGTCCTGCCATTTGCACTTAGTCTTCCATTACTACTTGTAATATATTGGCGGGTACCTGCTGCGCTGACCTCATTGAACCATTGCAGTTCCCTTCTCTTTCACAGCTACACTTCTGTGTCAGAATAAAATGTAGTCTGGACCTGGAAAAAAAGTGAGGCACGTCCTGGTATCCCCTCTTCCTTCTATAGAGCTTTCTCCACCAGCTTCCTGCCCCTCTGTTAACGTTTTACCTTAAACCTGTAATGGCCAACCTCCCACCATGCCATACGCCGCGGCCCCCCCTCCCCCCAATAGCTCCTGGGCCTTTTCACTTTAGACCTAGCTGCTGCTAACACCGTTGCTTTGTGTTTCCCTATTCAGATTACAAAGAGGAAGAACCCGACTGGCCCTATTTATTGCTTCATAGAAGTCCTGGGTCACAGTCAGTTTCCGGGCCAAGGGCAGGGGCAAGGGGCCAGGAAAGGAGAAAGTTACCTGTTGGAAAATGTGGCTTCTCCCAGAGGTGGGTGTAGGAGAGAGAGAACTTGAATGTCTTGACCTGACCAGTGTAGGTACTTGTGACACATGGGCCTAGCCTGAAGTTGCAAGTCTTGTTGCTTAAGCAGAATAGTAATTACTGGAAAGAAAAGATTTGTGCTATACTTCTTTGCATTCCTTTACAGAGGTCAGCTCTCAATAAGCACACCATAGACTTTTAATAAGTACTTAGTGAATGATTCTTAGAAGGTGGGCTGGCACCTGAGATTTTCTTTTTTAAGATTTTATTTATTTGACAGAGAGAGAGAGAGCAGCAGAGGGGAGAGGCAGAGGGAGAGGGAGAAGCAGACTCCCCGCCGAGCAGGGAACCCGATGCGGGGCTCGATCCCAGGACCTTGAGATCATGACCTGAGCCGAAGGCAGACGCTTAACCAACTGAGCCACCCAGGTGCCCCTGGCATCTGAGATTTTAAGCTTAGTTCTGGCAGCCATCATTCTGAGACTTTTTGTAAGTCGGTTGGTCTCGGGCTGCATTTTGCACATACCTGCTGCTGCTTGGAGCTAGGGAAGTTGATGATTATGCAGAGCGTCGAAAGTGTTCTGGTCTTCCAAACCTCTTGACAATAAAATAATACAAAACATAGGTTAGATTTTTAATTATGACTTTTTTTTTAATAGTAGTACAAAGGGAGGGTTTGTTGTTTTGGTAAAATCTGATCATGTAATTTGAGAATTTAAAAATTCTTCAATCCATGATTTATGCTTTCACCTTTTTTTTTTTTTTTTTTTTTTACCATTTACAGCCACCAGTAATGAACATAGACTCTTGCAAATTCTCCTCCTGTCTTACCAACCCCAAGTTGTCAGTTTATGTAAGCTTTCTTGTTCTGCTCTGCATATGTAACAATAGGCATTATCATCACCCAGCATTCTTTTGAAGACCGCAAAAAGCCAGATTGGTTATTTAACTCTATTTTGGACAAATAAAGATCTTTCAGAATGGCTCATGGAATCAAAGAAAAATAGACAATTTGCTTTTAATAATACTTTCTCGTATTACCTTACCATGTCAGGCTTCCTGACTACTTTCCCCACTGAATTAAGTTATCATGGATTAATTTTTTTTTTCTGAACCAAACAGTACATTGAACTGAAAACATACAAGAGAATATTAAAAAGCAACGGTCTGTTTGTTATTAGGATTAATTTATATTACGCAACGTAAAATACTCAAATATATAATACAGTAGCCTATCTGGTTATTTCTCTTGGTTATGATATTTCAGGAGTACTGTCTTACTTTTAAAATAAGGTCCATTTAATGATAAATTCATACCTATCACCTTCAGTATCTCACCACTTGTTTCTTTTTTGTTATATTTAAGACTAGTAAAAGACTGGAGGCTTACATAGTTTAGGATGTTGGTGCTACACAACTGGTGAATGTTCCAGATTAAAAGCCGGTGTTCCTTCCACAGCACTGGCAAAGCAAGACCCACAGAGCGTTGTCTCTGAGGGTAATTCAACTACCATGGGATCACGTATCCAAGCTGCTGAGGGTTTTCTTAAACAGGTGGTTCTCTGCCATCCAAGGTGACCAAGCCCTTGTTGATCATTCCATTTGCCACTTTCACCCCTCATCTCAACTTCCTTCCAATAATATAGCTAAATACATAGAGTTACAGTTGCAAAGACTGTGGAAAGTCTTTTTTTTTTTTTTTTTTTCCCTTTCCTTCTTAAGCTTGCTAGTTGAGAAAGGTATGGATGTGTTGAGGTCCTGCAGAACATGGCCTGCGGATATTATCCTGGGAGGTGAACGTGGAAAAGAAGACAAGAACTGTGTCTTTCCACCTGTAACTCTAGTATTTTTCTTCCACCTAATCCTTGACATTAGAATTTATTTTTAATTCAGTAAGTACTTATCAAGCTTTTGCTGTGTGCCTACCACTGCTGAAGTTCTCTTTGAGGTGTCCTACATTTTAATTTCAGACTAATGTCTAGAAATTGTTACATTCGGTGTTACACTCACACAATTGGTTTTATTTTTCAAATCTTTAGCTCAGTGATATCATTATCTGATATCATTGTAGTCAGGAAATTATTTCTTTAGGGAAGGAATTATATGATATTAAGGGTTATAACAAGTAGTTCAGTTCTGTTCCGAAACCCTGGTGAGTTCTGTTTTCCATCTCTAAAATAGCGTATGTACACTTCATGTGAGTGCTGTGAGAGTTATCAGAGGCTTGCAAAGTCTTTAACAGCTCTTTTTTCTATTACAGTATTATGACATTTTAAAAATAATTTTAATCTAAAAATAAATCTGGATAACATCTCTACAAAAAAATTTCTTGCTCTCTGTTAATATTCCTGGATTCTGAACCCTTGCCCAAAGAATCATCACATTGCCTGTATTTCCCAAATATTTCACTAAGTGAAAACTTCACTGAATATAGAGCGTTCTTAAGAATATGTTTTATTTTAGATTGGTAGGAGTTCTGAGCAATAGTTTTGCAGTGTAAGTACTTCTATTAAACTTACATGATTTATTTTAAAAGATAAAATTAACTAGTTTTTGCCTAATGCTTAGGCAATAAAGAGCCTCCAGCTTCTCCATTGCTTTGCACTTAGCCGATCCGTGTTTGATTTTGGTGTAACAGTAGCCGAGAAAGGAAGGAAAAATGTTTTGCCTTGAAAATCTGGCTTCCTGCACTTCCTACAGTTAGTGGTACTTTGAAAGTAACTAAACTAAAATCTGACACGGTTTGCGTTTTAGTTCAGCCTTTTCTTAAGAAGTTACATTGAGAGCACTTAGCTCCCAGTTGAAAATCTCTGTTTCCAATAGAAAATTTCTAACTATTCAGAGATTGCTAGTATTTTACAATAAGAGTGTCTCAGTAGACTTGATGGGACATGTGAAAACTTCATAATTGGTTTAATTTCAGTTTAGACTGCTGGCACATTCAAAATATCAACTTTTTAAAGTAGCATGTCATACACTTATCTGAATTTTTATCGTAAGTACAGACTTTTATGAGCAGAATTGTCACATGGGAAATTAAACATTGAAATAAGTTGCATAGAGCTTTATAGAATGTTGTAGTCATATTGTAGAGGTAATGGGGCGAGTTCATACTTTGTCCTTTAGCCATGAATTATGAAGCCCCGATTCCTATCTGCTATAAAGGATCTGAGATTTTTACCCAACTTACAATCTAACAAATTAGATTCCACAGTTTCATGGGTCCTGGTAGAGACTCAGTATTCTTGGGTCAGAAACAAAGGACAGCCTATTAACCACAGCAATGGGAGGAGCCAGCGTATCATTTTCTTGTGTGGTTCCCTGTGCCTACAGAGCAGTGTGACAAAGGTCAGGGGACATCTGTACATGCAGTGGGTTGCGTTACAGAAGAGGGACCCGGAGCTTAGGAAACCCTGATCTTTTATTATAGGTTTCACGTAAACCTGCCCAACCTTTGCATGGAGACATCTTTAATGTATTTGATAGCAAACAAACTGCCCTCTACTCTAGAGGGAGACACTGTCTCCACCTTGCACATCTGTTCACTCTACAGACATCCATGGAAAGAGAGTCCAGAGCACAAGGCCGTCGATGCCTCTGCTTTTGAGATGTGTAGAACCTCGAGTGGCCCAGGGAAATTATGTCCCTACAGTCTTTACCTAGTTACGCCTTTCTGTTGCCAGCTGGAAAAACCTGTCACTGTCATTCAGGTAGCTAGTTGATACTACTTTAGGTTTCATATGTCACTTGCTAATGCATTGGATTTATGTATGTTAGAGAAGTAGTACAGGATTGAACGGTCTCACCAGTCTCGGCTTTGTCATGTGTCGTAATGAATCTGCTCCTGTGTCTATGTCATTAGCACAGCCCTTAAAGTCTGGTTTCTGGGTGGCTTTGACATAAGCAGAATATCTTGGTTTTAAACACAAATCACAAAATTTTAGGTTTGGAAGGACCTTTAAAGAACATCCGAGATAAGTTTGCACATTTTACACATGGGAATATTGAAACCTAGATTTATTATGTGACTGGTCCAAGTGAACGCTGTGGCAGAGACAGACGTAGAAAGCACATCTCCCAGCTCCTTGCCTAGTGTTCTTCTCAGAACAAAAGAGAGAAAAAAGGCATGTTTTTATGCTCATGTATTCTCTCTCTCTCTCTCTCCTTTTTTTTTTTTTTTTAACATAACTGTGATACCCGATATGTTATAAAATGCTAAGGCCAGATAAGAGAAATAAAGTGACTTAGAAAGCGTTTTCCTTTTGATGAATTGCACGCTTCACGGACTTTTTGTAAAAAGCACCTTTTCCATGACAAAAAAGTAAGGGTTGTGTGAATAGGAGAAGTAGGAGGAAACAGAAGTTTCAGAGATTGAGAATGACTCACGTGTCCAGTGGAAGGGCATGCAGAATCCGATGGAGCAGGGATGGAGCCACACAAGGGAGGAGAGACTGCCTTCTGGGAGGGAGGAAAAGAGAGGTGAGAAAAGGTAGCTGCTGGGAAGGTAAGGAAGTACACCCTGTCACAGACATTAACGAATGCTCCGAGCAGTCACAGTGGTTCATTTGTTTAAAACGCCTCAGTTTCCTCTTCTGCAAGTGGGCATATCCTCCCAGAGCTGTCGGGAGGAATAAATGAGGATGTGAAGCACTTTATGAATAGCAATCACCGAGTGCTTAATCTTCCTGGTTAGAAGACAGACAGCAGTAGGTATTTGAATGATGAAATTCTGACTCTTTAATTGGATTGAAATAGTTAAAATCTCCCGGCGATACGTGCGGTAGAAACAGCATGCCGTATGGACTACCACTTTTGGGCTTTTGTACAGTTGCTTTCTGCCATACGCTACATACTGGGCCCTGTACAATGTTGTTTGTGTTACCTGATGATATGGGTGTTGCTATTTCCATTTTATAGAGAAGAAATTAAGTCTCAGAGAAGTAACTTATCTAAGATCACCTTGCTGGGCAGTGACAATGTTGGGATTTAAACCTTCATCTGTCTTCCATCCGCAATACTATACTACCTTCCACTGCCAAGTGCTTCTTATAAAGGAAGTTTTAAACTAAAAGCATGTGAATAATCTGTGTACAAGACATTTATTATTACATCCTGCCTGGGGCGGGTTGCTTTCAGCCTTTCGAAGCATGTGATCCCCTTGTTGTTTTTAAGAAACCATTGCCAATCTTTTAGTAGCAGCTAAGAAGATTTGAGGCTGAATTGTGGGGTCTCAGACAACTCATGACATCTCGCAGGCTTGGTCGCTTGGGGTTCCGTGAGAGAATCTTCCTGTGGAGGACAAGATGAGTGACAGTTTTCCCCAAGGATGGCGCATAGCCAAAACCTTTCTAACCACATAGGAGAGGAGTTAATTGATGATGAAATTACACTTTCTTAGGAACCTTGCTTGAAAAAGATCTGAGGGGCTTTCTGGGTTTGAGGACCACAAATTAAGATGAACATCTGTAGGAACCCAATATGACATGGCTATTAGTGCTGTTTTTCCTTCTAAAACATGTCTATTTTCTTACCTTTATTAGTCAAACATGAAGATCATATTGAAGCATAAGAACATTGTACATTATTTACTTAACATAATAATGGTACCTTAATACATCATTCTAAATTTCTCACTTAGAATCACTCAGTCACTGAGATTCTAAACATATCCTGGTTCTTCACAGAATATTTTATAACATGATTGTGATTGTTTTAAAATAAGGGTAAGTATTTGGGGATTGTTTAATCATTTACCAAATATTTTCTGTATGTCTGCCACGTGTCAGATGTTGCCAGTCATTGGCGACTCATGTGAGTCACCACACTCTCCTACCTGGTGTGATGGAGCTGAAATTGGAATCCAGGTGTGACCTTAGCCCAGAAGTGTTTGTTCTTCTCTTTATGGCCAACCTGGCATTGACAAGTACTGGAAAGGAGAAACAGGTGTCAACCACATAAAACTCAGATTCTCTGTTAGCAAAGAGTCAAATGTCCACTGTGTAGAGTTTCCGTAGTCGTCTTTCTTGGCTCACACCAATTCAGAAGTTCTCAAGGTGTGTTCCACAGACCACACAGGTTCCCTGGGGTCTGAGCTATTTCCGTAATAAGGTGCATTTGGCATTTCCACTGTGTTGACATTTTGAACAGTATCGTAAAAGCAAAATTGGGGTAAAACAGAAGTCAGGGCAGTGGCACTGAATTGTACCAGTACTCACTGTATTTTCTACAACCACACACTTGCAGTGAAAGGGGGGAAAGCCACTTTTACTTAATGTCCTTGGTCACATAGTAAAAATGATTAGTTGTGATAAATCTTGACCTTTGGATACATGTCTTTGAGATATTTTGTGTGATAAAACTGGTTCACATAAAGCTCTTCTACCACATATTGGGCTGCTGTGGTTGTCTTGAGGAAAGTGTGTTTATGACTGTGTTGTGAACTAAACTAGCCACTTTTGGGACAAGATACCATTTTTATGTTAAAAAATGAGTGATGGTCTGGTTGTTTAGACTTGGCAGACATTTTCATAAAAATGAATAAAATGAGCCTGTCACTTCAGAGAAAACAACCGCTAGTCTTGATTGCCAACGATAAAATTGGAACTTCCAAGCAAAAAATTAGAATTTTTAAAAACTCATATTGGCACCACGGGTTTGACAGCTTCCCAATAATTAAAGATTTTTGTGATGAGATCGAAGATGATGATGTGTGGGAATTTGGGCTGTTCTGTGATGAAATGGATCAACATTTGTAAGATCTGTATAACTCAGCAAACCAATATTTTTCAGATGACCAAAGCATGAAGTTACAAAATTAAGCATGGGTGAAAAGATTCATTGAACGTACAAAATAGACCAGTGGGTCTTAATGCAAAAGACTCAAAAAATCTTCTGTTACTGTTTCTGATTCCATATTTTAACTAATCTTTAAGAAACTACCACTTGAATTTTATTATAGTATCTAAGAATATCAACAGTTTTGGAAAGGAGACTAAAATAGTCCTCCTGGGGCGCCTGGGTGGCTCAGTCGTTAAGCATCTGCCTTCGGCTCAGGTCGTGATCCCAGGGTCCTGGGATCGAGCCCCGCATCGGGTTCCCTGCTCGGCAGGAAGCCTGCTTCTCCCTCTCCCAGTCGCCCTGCTTGTGTTCCCTCTCTTGCTGTGTCTCTTTCTGTCAAATAAATAAATAAAATCTTTAAAAATAAATAAAATAAAATAGTCCTCCTGGAGTGCCTGGATGGCTTAGTTGGTTAAGCGTCTGCCTTTGGCTCAGGTCATGATCTCAGGGTCCGGGATGGAGCCCCGGGTCAGGCTCCCTGCTCAGCATGGAGTCTGCTTGTCCCTCTCCCTCTGCCCCTCCCCCTACTCGTGCTCACGCACTCTCTTTCTCTCTCTCAAATAAATAAAATCTAAAAAAAAAAAGAAGTCCTCCCTTTTCTAAGTACATATATTCTAAGACTGCATTTTCTTAATATGCTTCAACTAAAACAAGATTGACTTAAGAAGCAGGAATGAGGATCTGTTTTCTGTTAAGCCAGACAGTAGAAAGATTTTGCAGAAATAGAAAATAATGTTACTCTTCAGACATTTTGTTTTGTTTTCAAAAGGAGTTATTTTTTTATTAAATGTTATTTATGTTAACATGTAATGTGTTATTAGATTTAAATGGATTAAGTATTTATTATATTTCTCATTTTTTATTTTTACTGTAGTTAATGCTTATAGGTATAACGTTGACACAAAGTTTTTGGGTCCTCGATAATTTTTTTAGGAGTCTAAAGGGGCTCTGAGATTAAGAACCATTGCTCTAAGACCCTTTCAGAGGATGAGGTAGAGATAGTGAATATGAACGTGTCTGTATTACAGAGTTCATTGTATATACTTTTGAATATCTAGTATTTCCAAATTAATTATACCCTTCCTTCCATCAATGTAATCAGTAGTTAGCTACGTTTGTATTATTCATGCTTCCATTTAATAAATATTTATTGAGAACATAGTTATGAATTGGGTTGGGAGGGAAAGGGGATACACAGAATATATAAATCATGTTTATTCCCTGTAAGAGGGCCTGGTCTCTTTCTTTAAAAGTCAGAAGCTGGGAATATTACTGTACTAAATTGTCTGATAAGTTTGTTGCTCATCTTGCCTGGATGTGGCTATAAAATATGTTCTGGTTGTTTATGGCTGTGAAACAAACCCACCCC
Organism: Halichoerus grypus; assembly: GCF_964656455.1. Taxonomy (NCBI): domain Eukaryota; kingdom Metazoa; phylum Chordata; class Mammalia; order Carnivora; family Phocidae; genus Halichoerus; species Halichoerus grypus. The sequence goes on from NC_135724.1 coordinate 24,670,399, forward strand.
AAAACTTAAGTTGCTTGAAACAATGATTTATAATTCTGTCTCACAGTGCTGTGGATTGATTTGCTTAGCTGAGTGATACTCGCTTGAAGTCTCTTACACACTTGTAGTTAGACAGCCGCTGGGTTGGATGTCCAGTGTGGCCCAGTCTCATGACTGGCAATTGATGGGAGTTAGCTGGGAGGTCTGGCGAGATGTTGACTAGAGCTGCTCTTTCTTTTCCAAGCAAGCTTGGTCTTCTCACAAGTTCCTAAGAGGAAACGTCCCATAGATATCAAATCACTGTGTTGTATACCTGGAAGAAATATAATATTTATGTCAACTATAATTATATTAAAGGAAAAAAAGGAAGGGTCCCAAGAGTGACAGAAACTGACCTAGCCCACATATCCCAGAAAATCACTTTTACCACATTTTACCTGTCAAAAAGCAGGTCACGGGACCAGCCCGGATTCAAAAGGATGTGACCACAAAAGGACATAAACACGGGGAGGCTTGGTTCCTTTGTAGCCATCTTTGAATACTACCTGTCACAGGACTGTCATAAATTATTCCTCAGTGTGGCTGGGAAAATGAATGACTTCTTTCATTCTTAAATTCTAGGCTTAAGATCAATGTCTGGATTTCTCTTCAAAATAGAAAATTCAGCTGAATCCATTCAAATGCTATCTTTGCATTTTTTCTTTTTTGTTTCCTTAATCTACATTTGACGTAGAAGTTCTCTCCCTTTGAGTTTTGCCTGTAATCAGTTTCTTTTGTTCAGAAGGAAATGCCCACTTTCCAGTAACGGTGTCTTTACTTATAACAAGTGGGCAGAGTTCCTGCCCTGTGAATGCTCATGTTGCTGCACTTGCTGCTCACTGAGTGGTTGATATTGGCCTGATCTTGCCTTTGGGCTGAGAAAATGTAGGGCAGTGTTACCCTGTGGCAGTGTGACTGGCCGCATGCTTGCTCTGACAGTGGCAGCCCCAGAAGTCCTGTGAAAGGAGGTGAAGGGGCAACATTAAATCTGGGGGGCGGAACTCAGAGATGGTTTGGCAGTAGCGTTTATGCAGCAGTCTTACTGTCTGCAATTTGATTATGTGTTTGCTGTGGCTTAGAGATCTGGCGGCAGGAAATTTGATGGGGGGATGCTTTAGCTAAAGCTCCCCTTGGTGGTGCTGTTGTGCTGTAAACTTCCAAAGAAAATATTGTTTTTTTGGTGCCTTTTTTTTTTTTTTTTTTTGCAAATGTTTTATTGGACACCTAGGGTGCACCAGGCCCTGTGCTAGGCATAGAGGAACTAATAAGACACAGTTACTGTCCACATAGTCTAATCCTGGCTATTCACTTTCCTGACATTTTCTCGAAAGAGGAAAAAATAATACCTAATTGAATTTAAGCCAGGCCCATAGCTGCCTCTAGACACCCTGAAGGTACTAACCAATTTGCCTAAAGATCACGTATTCACAAAAATTAGGATTTTTTAAGTTCTACGAAAGAGAATCAGATAACCCTTAAATATATTTAAAATGCTCAGTTTCACTCTAATAAGAAAAGTGCAATTTAAAACTTCCCTGAGATTACGTTTTTCACCTATTGGATTAGAAAAATCTGCTTGTGCAGTTATATACAGACACTCTCAAACCGTGCCTGTGGAAGTATAAATTGGTAGCACTCCTTTGAAGAACTGTGTGGTAGTGTCTATCCAAATTCCAAATATATTATTCCTTGATCCAGCAGGCAGACCTGTATTTGTGCAAAGTGATATTGTACAAGTTTATTTGGGCAGTATTTTTTTTTTTTTTTTTAAGATTTTATTTATTTATTCATGAGAGACAGAGAGGGACAGAGGCAGAGGGAGAAGCAGGGTCCCCGCGGAGCAGGGAGCCCGATGCGGGACTCGATCCCAGGACCCCGGGATCATGACCTGAGCCGAAGGCAGACGCTTAACCGACTGAGCCACCCAGGCGTCCCTGGGCAGTATTTTTTAATCATAGCAAAAGGTTAGAAGCAACTCAATAAGTACTTGAGACTTAGTTAGTTATTTTTAAAGATTTTATTTATTTATTTGACAGAGAGAGACACAGTGAGGGAGGGGACCCAAGCAGGGGGAGGGGGAGTGGGAGAAGCAGGCTTCCCGCTGAGCAGGGAGCCTGACGCGGGGCTCGATCTCAGGACCCTGGGATCATGACCTGAGCCGAAGGCAGACGCTTAACGACTGAGCCACCCAGGCGCCCCAGGACAGGGAATTTAAAAGGAAGAGCAGGTTTTTGTTTTTGTTTTAAAGATTTTATTTATTTGACAGAGAGAGATAGAGCAGGAACACAAGCAGGGGGAGTGGGAGAGGGAGAAGCAGGCTCCCCACCGAGCAGGGAGCCCGATGCGGGGCTCGATCCCAGGACCCCGGGATTATGACCTGAGCCGAAGGCAGACGCTTAACGACTGAGCCGCCCAGGCGCCCAGTAGAGACTTACTTAAACAAACGTGCTACACTGACAGAGTAGACGGTGTGCCGCTACAGAACACAGTAAGGGTGCTAACGGAAGGCTCTCTCAGACGAGTGAAGAAAGTAAGGCATGGAACAGTATGCGTAGTGCATGATTCTAAGTCAGGGTAAATAATATATATTTGTATCTGTTCTTATTTACATGGAAAAAATCTGGAAGGATACACAAGAAACTGATTAAAATGGGTATGGGGTGAGAGCAAAGCAAGACTTTCCAGTGCCTCTGTTTCTCTTTTCTTACCACGTAAGCCCCAGAGGGACGGGAATCTTTGTCCTCATGAATGTATCCCAAGTACCTGTAACAGTGCCTGGCACATAATAATACTTGTAGAATAAATGATTAAGCAAAAATAATAGTTCGGTTAAAAAAAAAGCAACACAGAGATTTGGGGTGCCTGGGTGGTTCAGTCTGTTACGCGTCTGACTCTTGATCTCAGCTCAGGTCTTGATCTCAGGGTTGTGAGTTCAAGCCCCGCATTGAGCATGGAACCTACCTTTAGGGAAAAAAAGCAACACAGACTTATTACAAAAATACAGACAAGCTTGAAGACAATCATAGTTCCCACTTCTGAGTAATCCTTAGACTAATGCCTTAATACGTAACACTCCAGATAATTTTCTATTCATACGTATGTATATGTTTTCAAAAAAAAAAAAAAAAACAGGCTATAGCATATATATATTTTTAAGAATTTTCATATGTATGTCACCTTTGGTGGGAGAGTTTTATAACATGGCTTTGAAATATCATTGATTTATCCAATAAAATAAACAATGCCATGTATTTGGACATTTCAGTTGTTTGCACATATATACACATACGGCTCTGGAAAGAAAATTCTTGTGCATGTATGAGAGGCATTGTATGAAAGTGGGCAATATTATACCCTGGAGTGAGACCCACCTCTGCCTCATGCTAGCTGTGTGATCTTGGGCAAGTTAAATAAAATGTGGGAAATAATAGCTCCTATTTTGTAGCATTATTGTGAGGATTCAGTAACAATATGGAAACCATTTAGAACAATGTTTAGCATATTTAAGTATTAGAGAACCCTCCTTTTCTCTAAATATAGAGCTTGGGAAAAATGGTAGACTTGATTCTGACTGGCCATTACTGTTCCATATTCACGAGCCTCAAAACCGCTCACAGGCATTTGTTTGTAACTTGTCCTTTTGGTGCTGTCCCCTAAAGTGATCCCTGGGCTCACAATAGAAGACTCTTATGGATAACTTGCTTGATAAAATTTAGCCTGAGGATGTCCCAGGTGAGCCCCTGCAGGAGAATTCTCTGCAAGGAGACGAATCTAGTGCTACTGCTCCCAAATCTCAGGTTTGTCTTGTGTTTCACTAAGTAGCAGGGAAAATTGTTTCCGAGTCTTCCTGAGGAGAGCAAGGTCAAATGGCTGACCGCTGATTCCTCGGTTCACCTTGCTAAGTGATATTAACAAAAAGGAGACCTGATTGGACTGATCTGACCCCACTTGGTGGACATGGGGCTACAGCTGCGTTCATCTACCGCCTCAGAGGCCCGGCCCTCAGCAGTTGCTTTTTGGGGTGGTCAGTTCACTTTTTCCCACCTACTTGCATTATTATTTTTAAAAGACTTTATTTTTGCTTCTTATTCATTCTTATTAGTTCTTAGAATTCATTTCTATTTCACTTCCTGGGTCTCACCATTTATAAAGCAATTTCTTCTTTCCACATACTGGTTTTCTTAAAACTGGGTATACTTGATCAAATTGAAGTAGTTCTAAAATACAAATAACATGATTGAGAATGGCTGTTTATTTTTTTCATTTATGTATTAATGGATATTTCACAGACCACCCTCACGTAAAGGGAGAACTTAAGTCCTTTCTGATAGGCGTTAAAAAAGGTTTTAATTTTTAGTTTATCCAAAAGCAACACCTGAAATATAAATAAAACATTCCAGAACAAAACCAAAAATGTTTAACTAAATTATCAAATATTTGACACAAGTGTTGCATTCCTTATATGTCTAGGAATCAAATGTTTCATGTTAAAATGAAGATTGAATTAGCTTAAAAAAATGTTTGCAGAAGTCTTTGATTCCTTATGAAGAAAAAATTTGGTGTGAGGATTTTATAGTATGTTTTTATAATGAAATCATGACATGGAATATTTTATAATGATTGAAAGATTTTAGGCATTTTTTAAGCCTTAACTGTTTTTTTCTTTCACAGTGACATGTAGTGCTTGCTTGAAATTGTGCTTTTCGTTCCTTCCAAACCATTTGCATCTATTTTGCTGATGTATACTGACCTTATTGTATCCAGTAAGTAATTACTAATCCTGACTGGTCTAGACGCTGGTAGTGATGCAAACTTATGCCATTTTTTTAAGACTTTCTTAAAATTGGGACACATGCTAATTGTTATGTAACAATCTCTCTGTTGCAACTGAAAAAGTGAAAATAGTCTTTTTAAAAGCTAATTATTATCATTACATGTATATGTATATAAAGTTTTCATAGCTTGGAATAGTATTTCACTTTTGCCTCTGTTATTCTTTAGATGTTGGTAATGATAATGTGCTATATTAAAAGGATTTCATCATGAGTATCAGTCAAATTTAGGTTCAACTGTGAATAATTGAAAAAAACTGACAATCCTAGTAGTTTAAAGAAGAAAGAGTTTTATTTTTCTCCCAGTAGAAGTCCAAAGCATGCCTTCGAGGTCTGATGGAGGTTCTGCTCCAGTAAGTACTAGTTTCCTTTAGCTGCTAAAACAGATCATCACCAACTAAACTGCCTAAAGCAATATAAATGTATTATCCCATAGTTCTGTAGGTCAGAAGTCATGATGAGGCTCAACTGGTGAAACCAAGTTGTTGGCCCTGCTGGGCTATTATCAGAAGGCTCTGGGAAGAATCTCCTTCTAGATTCCAGGTTGCTGGCAGAATTCAGTTCCTTGTGATTGTGGAAATGAGGTCCCCTTTACCTTTCTGGCACTCAGCTGGGGACTTCCCTTAGCTTCTAGAAGCCTCTCTCTGGTCCTTGCACATGGATTCCTACATCTTAAAGCCCAGTGGCACATCCAGTGATTCTCATGCTTGGAATCACTCTGATTTATCCTTTTGCCACATCTGACTCTAGCCAGAGGGAGTTCTGTGCTTTAAAGGGCTCATGTGATTAGATTGTATACATCTGGATAGTTCAGGATTATCTCTCTGTTTTAAGATCTGTGGTCTTAAATACATCTGCCAATTCCCTTTTGACTGGTATTGTTCATTGGATCCAGGGATTAGGGCATGGACATCTTTGGGGAAATTCCTTTTGGTATGCCTCCACCATCCTTAGGGTCTGATCTTTGTTGTTACGGTCCCAGTCAGCATCTGAGTTCAAGCCACAGGATAAGAGGAGGGGACAAAGAGTAAAAAGCAAGACAAGGCACCAGGTGACTCTTAAGGAAGATACCCAGAAGCTGCCATGAAATACTTACGTCTGGTAAGCCAGAACTTAGTCATGTGACCACATTTAGCGGCAGTGGAAGCTGAGAAATGTAGTTTTTATTTACTGCAGCATGTGCTCGCTAAAAGTCTGTTAGTAGAGAAATGGATCATTGGAAGACAGACAGCAGCCCCTCCCCCACCAAGCGCATTTTTCTAATCACTGGAAAACAAGAAACTAGAGGGGATTACAATAGCACAACCACTGGACTATGGGAGTGGGGCAGCATGGCTTTCTGGCAAGCTAAAGGCCCTTAGGGGCAGACTGCAGAGAAACCCTTGAATATGCAGTGTTGCTCGACTTAATCTAGCCTTGGTTTATTTTCTACTCTTGTGTACCTGGCACAGTGTTTTTACAGAGTGAGTTTTAGTAAATGTTTTTGGAATGAATAAAAATGTTGCTACTTGTATGACATTTGGAATAAGATAAGCAATTTTGTAAAGCTACAGTGGATTTTTGTTTTAATCCAACTGTTTTGTTAAAAGTTTACTGTTGGGTATTATATTTGAATTCCAACTAGAAACACGGTATATGACCAGTCCATCCATTTTTGCATTATATGGGTCCTTAATTCCTACAACATCGAAGTATCTTCTCTCCCTAAAGAAAGGTGAAAATACAGTTTAGGAATGAATTCTGTTTCAATCCAGTAGAATTTCTGTGTGGCCAACTGTAATATAAGGCTGAAAGTGAGAAGTTGTACAAAATGCCATAGGTACATAGAAGGAAGGGATAATTCTAACCTAGGATAAATTTAATCAAGACCTTAAAGGGTGAATAACATTTCAGTAGGTAAAGGTAGGGGAAAGCAAAATCACACATGTAACTAAAAACATCATTGGGCTGGCAAGGAAGAAGAATTTTGAGAAGTAGAACTGCCTGTTAACTACAGAAGAATTTTTTTATCTTATATCAATGAATGTTTGCGTCTGAAGTTTTCTGGTCTGCCACCTCTATTACTTTTCCTGTTAGCAGAATTAAAATCAGATCGGGCGCTATCAATTTTTGTTGAAGGTGGGCGTCTTCAAGGCAGACTCGTTAGCTCTGCAGTCTGTAAACTTTGAGTAAGGTTCTTCTGGTAATCTTTCAGCTCTAGTTGTGCTGGTACAGCATGAGGTATTTGAGTGGCTGTGTTATCAGAGTTGGATCTAGAGGGGTCACTGATTTAGAGGAACCAGACACAAATAGATCTGCCTCACCCTGCTCTGTTGTGCCAAGCGGGCATGCGGTTGCTAATAACCAGAAGGGGGGCAGTAGCTAGTTTGTACATTTCAGGATCTCACATAGAACAGTAGCCCTGGCCTGTGTTTCAGCTTCCCCGGGGAAAGGACTAACATGACTGAGGCCATTCAACACTGGCTACTCAGCTTCAGAAGCACCACAGAAGAGACTGTTGGAAAATTAAGTAAGGTCCCTCCCACATCCAAGATCGGGCGATTATGGCTTTGCACTTTGTGTTTTGTTCTCCTGTAGATTTCTTATCATCCTTGGGCCCCTACTGCTCCCAGAGCAGTTTTTCTCTGCTAGGATCTCTTTTAAATATTCCACTTTCATGTCAGATTGCGTGTGAAGAAAGGGCGCCATTACTTTAAATACATGTGTACGTCTTTAGCAACATGCATAAATAACTCGGGAAAATTAGAAAATATTTCTCTAAATGATGGAATAATGAGGTTGATCTTAAGGTTTTCAAACTTCTCAAAAGGTGATGTCTTATTCTAAGGTATTATATCCATCTAAAAGGTGGACATCGTACAGTAGAATAATAGTATTTTAGTGTCATGAGTGAAGTCATTTTTTAAAAATAATAAATAATGGGTCCATTTGATTAAAGGCTGTGCATTTTCTTATATATATGTAATGTGGAAACATTTTCTGTTTTATTTCTACATATAGATTTTTTCTAATTGGTTCTATTATTTATTCTCTTCTGTTCTCTGCCTTCTGTAGAGTTTTATCTGTTAACAGATTCTTATGGAGAAAGTCTGTTTTATTAATTATAAGGCATATGTCTCAGGCTACCAACCAAGTATACTGAGTGTTTTGAATTAAATATTTAGTGTTTCATTGACTATTTCCTCTGACTTCCATTAAGACCTCTAGAAATAATTCTTCTCTAATAAGCCTTTTGTTTGTTTTGGGCCAATACACAGATTGATGTGGGAAGAGCCATTGCGGTAGTACTTTGGGTGTGGTAAGCTTTTCTTGATAACCTATCAAACTTGAGTATATAGTTCATTTTTTGCTGAGTTGTTAAGTTTCTGTCATTGCACGAAACACTTGGTTTTGTTCCCAGATGTCTGATAGTAGTACTGTCTTGAGAATAGAAAGGAACTTTTGATGATGGCATGGAATAAGAAACTTCAAAAGTGTACAGAGATGATAAAGGGCTTAGTAGTAACGGTTTTTACTAAGACACATGGTCGGCTTCAGCAGGGTACATAGGGCTGAGCTTGGGATCCTTAACCTGATTTTCTTCATCCCTTGAATGCAGTTGGTATATTTGGCTAGCACAGGCTAATGTTTCACCATAGGTGATTGTTACTATTTCTTTAGGACAATTAAATAACCTGTTCTATTGTACACAGAAGATTTCCCTTTCTTAGTGTACAGTTCTTTGAGTTGACAAACACGTACAGTCGTATATCTGCCACCACAGTGAAGATGAAGAAAAGGACCGTAAGAGACTCTTAATCTTGGAAACAACCTGAGGGTTGCTGGAGTGGTGGGGGGTGGGGGGGATGGGGTGGCTGGGGGATGGACATTGGGGAGGGTACGTGCTATGGTGAGCGCTGTGAATTGCGTAAGACTGATGAATCACAGACCTGTACCCCTGAAACAAATAATACATTATATGTTAATAAAAAAATTTTAAAAAAAGATGAAGAAAAGGCTCCTCTCCCCGAAGATTCCCTGTGCGGTTCTGTAGCCCCACCCTGCCAGACACCTGAACCCCATTCTCCTCCTATAGTTCTTTCTTTTCCAGATTGTCCTATACATGAAATCGTACAGAATATAGTCTTTTGAGTCTGGAGATTTATCCATGTTGTTGTATCATTCCTTTTTTGATTACTGAGTAGTATTCCAATGTAAGGATACCACAGTTTGTTTATCAGTTGAAAGACATTTGGGCTGTTTTCCTTTTGAGGCAGTTATGATGAAGCTGCCATAAATATTTGTGTAGAGAATTTGGGGGGAATGTAAGTTTTGATTTCTGCTGGATAAATGCTTAGGAATGGTGTTTTTGGTTAATGGCACGTGTATGGTTAACTTTATAAGAAACTGCCAAACTCTTTTCCAAAGTGGCTGTACTATTTTGCATTCCTACTAGCAGTGTAAGAAAGTTCCAGTTACTCCACATCCTCACCAACAATTAGCATTGTCTTTTTGTAAAAGTCATTCTAAGAGATATGTAATCATATCTCATGCTTTTAATTTGCATTTCCCTAATGACCAATAATGTTGAGCATCTTTTCTTGTGCTCTTTTGCCATCCATGAAATGTCTATTCATACTTTTTGTCCTTTTTATATTGGGTTGTTTGGGGTTTTTATGTTTGACTTTTGAGAGTTCTTTTTTGTTTTTTTGCTTGTTTGGTTTTTGGTGTTATTTATTTGTTTTTAATTTTAATTCCAGTAGAGTTAGCATACAGTGTAATATGAGTTTCAGGTGTACAATATAGTGATGTCGCACTTCCTTCCATCTCCCGGTGCTCGTCATGACAAGTGCCCTCCTTGATCCCCATCCCCTGTTCCACCCATCCCCCCACCGAGAATGCTTTATCTGTTTTGAATACAAGTCCTTTTACAGGCGTGTGTTTTGTAAAGCTGTATCTACCAGTCAGGGCTTGTCTTTTCTCTTAACAACATCCTTCAAAGAGCAGGAATTATTTTATTTTGATGAAGTCCAAATTTTCAGTTTTTTCTTTTGCAAATTATGCTTCTGGTATCTGCTTAAGATCCCTTCTGCCTAACCCAGGGCCACAAAATCTTTGTCCTTTGTTTTCTGGAAGTTTTATAGTTACAAGTCTTAGGATTAAGTCTGTAATTCATTTTGAGTTAATTTTTGTATATGGTGCAAAGTATGAATTAACGTTCATATTTTTGCACTCGGATCTATAATTAGTCCAGCAACATTTGTCAAAAAGATTATCCTTTCTCCATTGAATCTGGCAGCACACCAGCAGTTGATTTTTTTTTTTTAAAGGAATTAATGGAGATGAGTCTCTCACCAACAATGTCCTTCTTATTTACTACCTGTAAGAATTAATGATGGGCAAAAGAGAAATTTAATTAAAAAAAAAATAACAAAATCATCAAACGTTTGAACTCTGTGCCCCCTTTCTTGAGAGATTGACTTAATCATATGTACAGGGACACTGTGAAACATTCCGCTCTCTGGTTGTACCTCTGAGCTTCAGCATTATAACTCGAAGGAGACATGAGCATCCTGTCCCTTCCCCCTGCCATTCTTCTCCAGATTTCTGCTCTGGTGGTGGTCTGCCTTGAGATGGTTACCATCTGAAACACAGAAGCCACACTGCAAATTATTAAAGCCACATTTTTACCTTTATAAATCAATTTAATGTTGAAATGATAGATTATAAGCATCAAAGCATTTTTTAAGTGAAAAATTATGCTGAAAGCAGCCAGCATCACTCGGATTAAAATAAGTCAGCACCTATACACAGTTGAAGTGTGAAGGAAAAATTGCTCTCCTTTCTGGAGAATAAAATTTGTGTAGCAGATTTTGATATACCTCGTGTAATTCTGGCCATTTTAGAAAACACAGGGCCCTTTGTTCCTTTATTTATGTTCTAAGTTATATTACATGTTCTTGGAAAATACTGAAGGACTTTAAGAAGACATCAAGAAGACTTAAAATCTGGGGCTTGAATCAAAGTTTGGGAGCCTTTTTGAAAAATCTGCTTCTGCTCTGTTCTAATACCGTTCTTCATGAGTAGCACTAGGTCAGAGATGATATTTTTGTTTCTTTCTCATGTTCATCTCTCAGGTCTTAACCTAGGTGTCATGTCCTCTGAGATCCTTTTTTCCTGTCTCCCCCTCCCCACTGCCATGCACCCGCCCACTGCTGTGTACTCGTGGCATCTTTAATATTATGCTGTGCTATAATTAATTGACTCTCCTTCTCCCTCCCTGCCCTGTAGACTAGACATTTTGGGGGTTGCTGAGTAGGAACACAGATAATAGGCAAGTGAATAAACGCACTAGGGGCTTTGAGAACAATGAAAATGAAGACTGGATGAGGTGACATGACCGCGGAGCCTCTTGAATTGGTGGGTCGGGAGAAGTCATCTTTAAGGTCTGGGGTAACTTGAAGGTAATTTGTTTCTAATGATGAGGTCATTGTTTCTTTTGTAGTATAAATGAGAGTGGATCTAAAGTTAACCCTGAAACATCTCCCTAGAGTGGCAAGAAAGAGCGGGTAGAGCCCTCGCTGCGAGGGGAGGGCAGCTGTCAGTATCCTGGTCGCAGGAAGTGCTTGAGAACTGCTGGGTGACCTTTCTGTCTTCTTCCGGTTTGGAGCCCTCCATTTTAAGTGATGATGAAATTGAAGCAGAAAGCGTGTGGAAAGGCCTCCCTGCGGCTGCTGTGCCCACCTCCGCTGTTAAGCCCCTGTCTCCTTATCGTCTAGTCCACTCCCCCTTGGCCCACGGGGAAGGGGTTGTGATGGCTTCACCTCATCATCGCTGTGTCATTTCCAATGGAATGGACATATGTTTCCCACTATTCGTTTCCTGGGGCTATAACAAATGACCACAGACCAGGAGCTGAAAATAACAGAAATTTATTGTCTCACAGTTATGGAGGGCAGATGTCCTAAATCGGGATGTCAGCAGGGCCACACTTCCCCTGAAACCCGTCAGGGAGAACCCTTCCTTTCCTCGTCTAGCTTCTGGTGTTTGCTGGTAATCCTTGGCATCCTTGGCTTGTGGGTGCATTGCTCCAGTCTCTGCTTCCTTTGTCACATGGTCATCTTCTCCCCGTGTGTTCCTGTTTCTTCTCCCAAGGACGCCAGTCATATTGGACCAAGCGCCCACCCTGCGCCAGAATAGCCTCATCTTAATTAAGTATGTGTGATAACCCCATCTCTAGAGAAGGTGAGGGCCTGAGCTCCTGGGGGTTAGGACTTCCACATGTCTTTTGGCCTGATACAGTTCAATCCATGATACCTACTCAATATTTTTCTTCTCATACTTAATTCTTTATGATCTCTTCTTTTTCTGTTCTTATACCTCTTGTTGTCCTAGATTTATTTTGCCACTTAGTAAATATATGCAGTTGTGACGTGTCTTAGGTTGTTTCTTGTCATTTAATTTTTAGTATGTTTATATCTTGAATCTTCAGCTAGATTATAAACTGCTTGATGGGTGACATTAATTTTCTTATAGATTACGTATCAAATAGAGATGAGGAGAGTCAAAGAACAAGTTGTTAATTCAGATGCTAGATAAACAAGCACTGATGTCCCTTCCGCAAGATACAGGTCTTCTTTGTACCCTATTTTCTCCTTCTGTGAGTAGTCACCAAAAAAGCACTTTGGTCTGTTGTTTTCTTTTGTTTGTTTTTCCTACAATAAACTTTTCCCCCCTTTCTTTTTGATTTCTTTCATCCCATCTTGCCCATTTCCTGTATCCAGCAGTTACAACTTTTGTCTTAAAAAAGATATGAACTTTCTAAGGCATATAGTTCTCAAGGTTGGCAGATTGTTGCTAATTTTGATCCAAAAAAAGTGATTCATGTAACGAATAAAGTGATAGCTAATAAGGTCTTCAGAACTATTTCAGGATGGCCATTCCAGTTCTCTATTCCATGGAAAGAAAATAAGTCTTTGGTTGGTGGGTAGAGGTGATTAAGATCTTTTAAGATCTTTTGCACTTCTGAAAAGTGGACAAATCCTGGATTTCTTTTAAGATTTAAAAAAAAAATTAGCAGCTGAGAGAAACTTAGGCCTTAGAGAAAAATTATTGTGTAAGTTCCTATTCCCAGTGATTTATAGGCCTTTGCTCACCCCTAAGGAAGGATGTAATTTTATGTTTATGGTTATGACTCTCCCAGCCCCGCCTGAAGTGTGATTGTCAGTGTAGCATAAATGCATTAAAAACTTCCCAAAACAAGGTATCTTGTGGATTGTTGGATATGGAACATTAATTTTTGTCAGTTTTTCTCTAGTGAATTAATAAATGTTGTGCTTTCTTAATACCAGCCATTGTGCTGGGTGCTAGGGAAAGAAGAATAAAAATTCCGGATCTTCCCTCAAAGAGGTTATGGTTGAAAGGGGAAACAGATAATAAAGACAGTTATAAATGCATTTTGTTAAGTTGTATATTGGCAGTAAGTGCTAGGCACAATGGGAATCTAGAAGGGACAGCACTAGATGTCCCTGAAGCAATCAGGGAAAGCTTCCAGAAGAGTCACACTTAGAGAATGGAGGAGGAGGGGGTCATCCAGATAGTTGTCAGCAGGTGCAAAGGCCTAGAGGCAAAAGAAGGTGTGGCCTGTCCTTCCCCCCAGGAAGAGGTGTCCTGGTGTGTCCATCAGTTACTGTGGCAGTCAGGCTAGTACTATAGTTAGGCTGATGAGAGCTTGAGCTAGTGAGACCAACACTGGGCTTTTCATCTCCATCCACCTAGGCCAGTGAGCTTCAATTTCATGATTACCACATTCCTGTAACAGCACCCGGAATCCTTGCTGCCAGCTCACAGACGTGGCTTTAGTGTGTGTCACCACACCCATGTGGGTGAAAGGGTGAGGGAGTATGGCTGTTTCGACGTACATCCATGACCACAGCTGAAAAATGACTCTGAGATGGTCTCCTGATGATGAGTTATTAGCATAACTTCCATATAAGAAGACTTGTCCAGATTTTTAATGACCTTAATAGATTTTCAACTCTTCTGATTGTAGAGCACTTTATCTTGTGTGTATTTTTTCCTGCTCTGCTATAGAAAGGATGTGACATAAATATTTAATCAGTCTCAGCAGAATTGGGCTTTTTTCATGGCTCCAGATTATCTAACTCCACTGATCTAATACTTATGGCATGTATATTGAAAAATCAAGACTCAGAACTCAGATTGTTCAGGAGAATTTTACAATGGCTATAAATCCTTTCATGCCTTTTTGTCAAGAGGGAGTTTGTAAAATATAATGACTTTAGAAGTGAGCAAGCTTTTTGATGGTCATAAAATGTGCTAAATATGCTATTTTATAGCTATTTATTTGTGAACCCAGTCTTTCCATTACATTCTTAGTGTTTATACCCCAAATTACTCAGTGTAGACAGATGTGTGTGGACTGAGCAACACTTTGGAATCTAGTATATAGTCATCATTAATGTCCCCCAAAGTCCAGATTTTTAAGAACACGTCTTTTAATTTTTGAACACGTCTCCAGATGAGGTATAAAGATAATTTTTAACTTTCAGGCTGAGTTCTTTGATGGTTAATTCTGTAATGAGCGTGTGCTTTTTTTTCCCCCTTCAATCAACTCCACCCCCACTGGAACCAATTTGGCGTCTGTGGGAGTCTTCATTTTAATGTGTGCCGTGTCAATCCACCACTTCCCTTGGCACAAGGAGGAGCACAATAACATATTGAAATGCTTCTTTTAAAATACAATTGTAGGGGCGCCTGGGTGGCTCAGTCGATAAGCGTCTGCCTTTGGCTCAGGTCATGATCCCAGGGTCCTGGGATCAAGGCCCGCATCGGGCACCCTGCTCAGCGGGAAGCCTGCTTCTCCCTCTCCCTCTCCCCCTGCTTGTGTTCCCTCTCTTGCTGTCTCTCTCTCTCTCTGTCAAAAAAATAAATAAATTCTTTAAAAATAAAATAAAAATAAAATATAATTGTAAACAAATACCAAGTAAAAATTTTCCTTCCTTATGAAATGTCCATCAGTGTTCCCCTCCTCCTAACTCTAAGGTCATGAAAATGTTAGCAGGGAACTTGGAATGAATGTCTGTGTTTGTAGATTTTTAGACCTGCTTATTAGACCACAAGTAGAGCAGACAGCAGCATGCTATTAACACATGGAAATACAACTTCAAGCCATATAGCATAATTGTGCATTGCTGGGAACCCAGCCAGCTGTACATTGCTGCATGGCCTTATTGGGCATTTGCAGAGCAAATGTCTGTAATGGAAAGGCACAACAACATTCTTTTTAAATAGTTGCTTTGTCCAAGTCAAAGACATTTTTTGTGTACATATGCCCTGTAGGAGGGAATGCTGGTAATAAGCGGATCTGTTTATCCACACCTGTAAATATAGATTGTCACATCATCTTTAAAACAAGGGACAGTGGTATACTTAATGAGTACCATGTAAGTGTCCATCTACTTAGTCTAATATTTAGATATCTGGTACATATGATCTGTTTACAAAACTTAAAATTATTTTCAAGTGCCTTGTCTCCTTTACTTTAGTAGTATATGAAGATCAATGCCTTTAACTACTTCGTTTTCTATAAAGAGGAGGATGAGATTTTATTAAGTGAACTGTGATCAAGTCTTCAATGACAAGTTGAAGTTCTCAGAAACATTCTTGGAAATAAAGTTTGTCCCTAAAAGAAAATATGATTAGTTCTATAGATACTACCAAATTTATATGTGATTATAACAAATATTTTAGAAACAAGCAAGTAATTTGACAAAAATGTTATGAAATTGCTATCTAAAATATTTGGTTATCTTTTAAGCTCCTGCACATGTTTACATTTTAGGTCTTTATTGATGCATGTATATCCCAAAATAAGTAGCTAGCTTAGGATGAAAGATCTTATTGGAAGATTTTTTAAATCAGAGAATTTGATTAAATTTCAAATGTCAATGATTGTGTACATTCTAATTGATTAAAATGTTACACAAATCTAAGGGTTTTTCTTATTTTGATTTCTTTAGCAACTGAGATACAAATCATAGAAAAGAAGTTTATATTGTAATGTTATATTGTTATGTTATATTGTTAAAGAGGTCCTTTTTTATTGTTACAGTCTTTATTATTTTCTAGATCTGGCAGTGGGGTATTAGGTCATTTCATCCCCTCTGAGCTAGTACTAGATTGTTCCTTTCAATGTATTTTCCAGTGCTTGGGCCAGTCTGTTAATCCTTCATACTAGAGATTCCCGGGATCTTCATTGCTAGCAATAGATTTAGCTCCAGGAAAAATGACTTCTGCTGCCAAGGAGTTAAATGATTCAAGGGCTGTGCTTCCACCACTGTTTTGTACTTTCCTGACATTCGTCCCAGATTTTACTCTGCTTATTTTCTTGGATGTCATTACATATCCACATTGTATTGTAAGTTTTATACTGTGTAAAATTGTGTGTTATTTTATAAATTTTTTGGTTCGTAAAAATCTCCCCTAGAAACTTAATGATATTTAATGCATGTGGATGAACTAATCAATGGGATTAAAGATAGGAAGTCTTATACCCAGGGTTGGGTTTTAATGAATGGTATTTTTTGACGTTTCTAACATTGGTCCCTGTTGCTCATCAGTGACTTTATATTGCTAAATCCAGTGGGCATTTTCTGTCTTATTTGCCCTCTCAATTGTGTTTGACACTGTTAACTACTCTTCACTAAGACAGTTTCTTCTTGTGTTTTTTGTTTTTTGTTTTTAAAGTTTTTGGCCACTCCTCAAAATTCTGTGATGGGTTGTCTTCCTCAATCTGGATTTAAAGTGATCTTATGACACTATTAAATGTTGGCATTTCTCAAGGTCACTCCTAGACTCCCTTCTGCTCTCTCTACGCCTTACCTCAGTGATCTCGGCCACGCGTGCCTGTATACAGATGACTCCCAAACATGTGTCTTCAGGCTAGACCTATCCTTGGACCTCTGAGACCTTTTTGTCCATTCATATACCTGATACCAGGTTTCAAGTTTCTCGGAGTTATTGCAGACCTCAGTGTATTTAGAATGGAAATCGTAATCTTGCCCTTCCCTTGCCCTTGCTGATCCTCTGTGCTGTTCCCTGTCTCAGTGAATGACATCACCTTTTATGCAAGCCAGAAGCCTGGGGGTCTTTTTTTTTTTTTTTAAGATTTTATTTATTTATTTGAGAGAGAGAGAGAGATAGAGAGAGCATGGCGGGGGGGGGGAAGGGGGTAGGGGGTGGAGAGAGAGAGGGAGAAGCAGACTCCCCGCTGAGCAGGGAGCCAGATGCAGGCTTCGATCCCAGATCCCAGGACCCCTGGATCATGACCTGAGCTGAAGGCAGGTGCTTAACTAATGAGCCACCCAGGTGCCCTGCCTGGGAGTCATTTTTGACCCTCTCTCCCTTCCTCTCACCTACCGTAGCCAATTCTTCACTGAGTCTTGTGAATAACTTTGTCATATATGCCCACTTCTCTCCTTTACCTCATTGCCTTAGTTCCCTTACCCTACTGCAGTAACTTCTATGAAGTCTGTTACCAACTCTTGGCTCATCAGTCTGCAGGTAGACTGATCAAAATGCAAATCTTATCCTGAAACTGCTTAATACCCTTCTTGTGCTTCTCATTGTTCTTAGGGTAAAGACCAAACTCCTCTGTAATCTGGCCCCTTTTACTGCTCCCTCCCTCCAGGTCAACACAGATCTTTAATCTGTGTTGTTCCTTCTGCTTGTATTCTTTTCCTGCTTATCTTTATTCATCCTGTAAATCTTGGCTGAATCATTAACTGTCATAGGGAAAACTTTCTTCACCTGTCTGATCGGTTGAAGTCTCCCTGTGTTTAGTTCTTGTTTGTAGCACCTGTTACCTGTTTGCGTCAGTTTGATTAGTTTGTCCACACAAGCAAATTAACAGTTCCTTAATCTGATATCAAATCAATATTCACAGTGTGCTTGATTTAAAAATACCTGTTTATTTTGGTTAGTTCAAATCAGGGTCCAAACGAGGTCTTCACACCGCATTAAATAGTCATGTCTCTTAGGATTATTTCAATCTAGAGCAGGGTCAGGATTTTTAAAATAAAGTTTTATTAGAACACAGCAATGACCATTTATTTGCATTTTGTCTATAGCTGCTTTCTTGCACTTACAGAGTTCAGTAGTTGTAAGACAGTATGGCCCACAAACCTAAAGTATTTACTGTCTGGCTCTTTAGAAAAAGGTTGCTGATCCCTGATCTAGAGCTGTATCCCCTCCTTCCTTTTTCTTTTTCTTTCTTTTTTTTTCTTAACTCACAACTTTGACAACAAAAAGTTAGTTGTTTTATAGAATATCCCACATTTTGGGTTTATCTGTTTGCCTTCTCCTGTGCCTTTAATTTGTTTTTGCTATCATTGATTTCTTCTGCAAACTGAAAGTTAACTCTGGGGAATAGATCATTGAGATTCAACCTTTTCGGCAAAAGTTCTTCATAAACATTCCTGTGTATTTCATATTGCAGAGTATCAGGAAACACATAATGCCTAATTATCCCAGGGATACTAAGATTAATCAATTCAGTTGGTGATAGCCTAATCCCTTCCTTCTAAGTTGCACCATTGTTCCTTCATGTGATGGTTTCATCCATTGATGATCTCTCATTGAATTAGTCGTTTCATTACTGGCTGCCAAAAGGAAAAATTTTTTTAAAGATTTCGTTTTCAAGAATTCTCTACACTCAACGTGGGGCTCAAACTCACGACCCTGAGGTCAAGAGTCTCATACTCTACTGACTGAGCCAGCTAGACGCCCAGGAAATTTTTAAATTAGAATATCACACGCATATTTTTTAGGTAGAATTCTTTCTTCCCAAGTAGGTTAGCTTGGAAAGACAGGATTAATGCTTATTTCTTTTCCTTCAATATTTAATTTTCAGAAAGAGTGATTGATGTCCTCTTAAACAAAGCATTTTGGTTTTTGGTTTTTCAGTTGTTTTATTATGAATTCTTCATTTTTTTAATATAAATACTATGTGTGTTTCAGTCACTTGCAGAGTCATCTTTTTTGGTTTCTGAGTGTGCCATCTTTGGCCGATGGGAAACTCTTATGTCGTCTTTTGATAGGATGCTTTTCTTCTTTGATAGTTAACCTGCTTTCCTGTTCTGAGGCCAACAGAATGTGTCAGGCTCATCTTGCACATTTCCTGTCTCAGACCTAGAAACCACCATTCTTTCAAGAAGCTCTGGTTTCTTTCTATCTAAATGATATTTAGAGACCACAATTTGGTGGTGGGTGATAGGGGTGCTAATTGCTATGGAGTCTGTCATTTCTTTCAGATCTCTTCCATGGACAAAACTAGTAAAACATAAATTCTTGAAAAGGAAAAAGATAGTTCATACTGTTAGTTTTGATTCAGATTTAAGGTTACTTAACATAAATTCTAATCCGATTCTTTGAACTGCATTAATATATTCTCTTTATTCCTCCCTGTATGTCTCTATATGTACAAGTAATTGCTTCAAGATAATAGTAATATTGTTACTAAGTCTTAGTGAATGAAGCTTGTGATTTTTTTGTCTCTGTCCTTAGAATATATGCCACTGAATATATATGATCAATTCTATATTTTAAAATAATTTGTTACAATTTTTAAATCTTTGTGTGGTTTTATCACTCGATGTACAGTTAAATCATTTCTTTTGGTTTTCAGTTTGAGGGAATTTTTTCCTTTTGATTTTAGGGTTGTTTTTTTTTAAAGATTTTATTTGAGAGAGAGAGAGTGAGGGGGGAGGGGCCAGAGGAGAAAGAGGAACAGACTCCCCGCTGAGCAGGGAGCCCAACCCCGGGGCTCAGGCTCCTGACAATCTCAGGACCCTGAGATCATGACCTGAGCCAAAGGTAGATGTTTAACCAACTGAGCTGAGCCACGCAGGTGCCCCCCTTTTGATTTTAGTTTTTGAACATGTATAATTTAAAGCTGTACTAATAGTATATAAATTACTCATCATTACCCAAAACAAAACACATCTAGAATAATGTGTTCACTTGCGTTGCCATATTTTAAGAAGAATCAGTGGTAAACCAAGCGTGGGATGATACCAGTGGTTCTGGCAATGCATTGTGTCTGTAAAGAATTTTAAAACTGTAATAAAACTGACTAAAAGTTGGTCTGCTTCTTTATCATCACCATGTCCCAGCAATTCTAAGTGAGAAAATATTCCTCTCTGCCCTTGTTACATTGCTGAATCAGTGTGAATATACAAAGGAGAGTAATAAGATTGATGAGAATCTAGAAAGATGAAAAATGAAAGAAAAGATGTTTAATATTAGAAGAAAACCTTAAGAGATTTACAGTTTCTTCATATATTTAAAGACTGTCATGTAGAGAAAAAGTTGGACTTTTGTTTCAGTTCCAGATGTCATAACTGGGTAGAAATTTAACTTAATGTTCCTAGTCTTATGGAGGATCATGGCATCCTTTATAATATTTTGTCTTCCTGTCTCCAGAACCATGCTGGTCTCTTCATTTAATTAAGGCTTAAATCAATCATTTAATCAAGGCTTCTTTTATGCCCAGTGGTAAATTTTTGTCATTTTCTTCATGTAGGTTCTAAACATTCATTATTACTTTAATTTCTTGGTATTTTATATCTACTAATGAATTTTATCAACAAGCTTTTTCTAAAAAAAATTTTAAATAGACATTGGAAAGGGATGCACATAATAATCTAGATAGTCCAAAAGTTTAATCTGTTTCTTGGTGATTTCAATTTTTTTTGAAAGTTTGCGAAGCATATAAATAATTAAGAAGGGGCGCCTGGGTGGCTCAGTCATTAAGTTTCTGCCTTTGGCTTGGGTCATGATCGCAGGGTCCTGGGATCAAGCCCCACATCGGGCTCCCTGCTCCGCAGGAAGCCTGCTTCTCCCTCTCCTACTCCCACTGCTTGTGTTCCTGCTCTCGCTATCTCTCTCTCTGTCAAATAAATAAATAAAATCTTTAAAATAAAAAAGAAAAGAAATTAATAAAAAGTTGCTATGAGAATATAATTTTATTGTCAAAGCGCTGAAAATACATTATTAGAAAGCCTGACTCAGGGATCTTTTTAAAGCATCACTCTTTTGCTTGTGGTTTTGGGGATCTTTTACAGATTTAAGTATTGTTTTAGGAGAGAACATTTTCATACTTTACTTTGGTGAAGCTTAGCCATATCAAATAACATTTCAGTACTATACATTGCATAATCTTGGACATTTTCATATAAGAAGGCACTAAAGGGATTTTATTTTTTATGAAAATGCAACTCTTAAGTAACAGTGACTGTTTTTTATGGGATAGCTCCAGACCACATTTGCTTACTTCCCACGCTCTAGTTTTTTCTGATGTCCTAAGTTTTTTGTTTTTTTTTTTTTTAAGATTTTATTTATTTATTTGACAGAGAGAGACACAGCGAGAGGGAATACAAGCAGGGGGAGTGGGAGAGGGAGAAGCAGGCTTCCTGAGGAGCAGGGAGCCCGATGTGGGGCTCGATCCCAGGACCCTGGGATGATGACCTGAGCCAAAGGCAGACGCTTAACGACTGAGCCACCCAGGCGCCCCTTTGATGTCCTAAGTTTTAAGTATAGAGGTCAGAATGACATTTTAGTGCTCTAGATTTGAATGTCATAATCTTAAAATGGATATTATTCAGTATATCAAAAAGATTCTGTTTTCTTTCTTATATTAAAAAAAATGACTTTCATGTTTTAATACTGTATTCATTTTTAAAACCTTTTATCTTGAAATTGCAGATTTGCAAAAAAGTGTAGTTTTCTCATTCACCTTTCCCTTAGAGTCCTAAAATGGTAAAATTTTACCACTTTTGCGTAGTGTCTGTTTTTTTTTTTAACATTTGAGAATTTATGGACATGTTATACCTTTACTTTTACCACCAAGTACTTCAGTGTCTATTTCCTAAAAACAAAAACATTTATCAAAACCAGGAAATTAACATTGTCTAATCTATAGACACTCAAATTTTGTCATTTACCCCACTAATTTCCTTTCTAGAGAAAAAAAAATTGCCTTGTAACCCTCCCTGGGATCTAATCCCAGAATCACATTTAGTTGCTCTCTTTTATCTCCTTTAGTGTGGAACAGCTCCTCTGCCTTTCTTTGTCTTTCAAAATTTGAAGAATATGGAGCTTTTTTTGTTTTTGTTTTCTGTAAGATACTCTTCAATTTGGATTCTTTTGATTCCTCAGGACTAGATTTTAAGCTCTGCTGTGATCCTATCGAGATATATCATGTCTCTTTACTGTTAATATTAACTGTGATCGCTTGCTTCAAAATGTGAATCATGACCACCTTAAAACAATTTTTATGTTTTCTGAAGTTTTGTTTTCCTTTGGTGGATTGAGTCCTGGAGTCCTTTCTAGGACTCAATAAAAGTATCTAATTATAAACCTGTTTTAAAAAATTAACTCTACCTTATCTTAGACATTATCAGCCTCTTAAGACTTTGGTTTTGGAGAAGTGGGCAGGTACAGGACTTACGGAGATTCCAGAAAATGTGGGTCCTGAGCTTGGATGTTGGTTTATAGAGTTAGGAACCTCTGGCCCTGAGTATGACTGAATTGTCGGTGGATTCCACTGGGTGTAATTCTTCCATGACTAACTGACATGATAGTCAGTGTGTCACCTATTTTCTTTATTCTGCCGTTTTGTCATTTGTTAAATGGGGATTGTGATACCTCTTTTTAATTATTACAGTGGAATATGAGGACAGAAAAATAAAGAAGTCATAAATGTGAAAGTGTTTTTGTTTTGTTTTTCAGATTCCTCCTTCATATATTAATGGCTGAAAAACATATCAAAAAGCTGTTGATTAGTGTTTGTATATGGCCTGGTGGCTGACACAGAGATCTCTAGTGCATTTTTCTAGATCTGTCCTTGACCTGTTCCTATTTAGTACTTCTATTAATAACTTTCTTAGAAGAAATCATTAAAGGTATTCTCAGTTTTGTAGATGACAAAATCAGAGAGAATCTGTATTCAAAATGAGTTTCACATTTTAGAATGAAGTCAAGCTCTGCAAGATGATTTCCTTACTTAAATTCCAAAGATCAGTTGCAAAATAAAGGTTTGGTAAGATTGTTCTGTAATGCATTGCATTTGGTCACCAGCTTAATATGAGCAATTGCTAAAAACTTAATGTGATCCTATACTCATCAAAAAGGATTATACTGTTCCGTTCATGGAAGGTAATAGTAATATTACCACTGTGTTTTAAGAATATTTAAAAATGAGAGTTAGGGGCTCCTGGGTGGCTCAGTCGTTAAGCGTCTGCCTTCAGCTCAGGTCATGATCCCGGCATCCTGGGATCGAGCCCCTCATCGGGCTCCCTGCTCAGTGGGAAGCCTGCTTCTCCCTCTCCCACTCCCCTTGCTTGTGTTCCCTCTCTCGCTGTGTCTCTCTCTGTCAAATAAATAAATAAAATCTTAAAAAAAAAAAATGAGAGGTATCTTGTCAGAGCAAGATTTCAATCAGATGCCATGTAACTATTTAAGAATGATTAGAAGAGATTCTTTTGTTGGGTATAGCTGTGAAATGCTGAAATAAATGCAACATCCTATATTTAAATCCATTTTCGTATCTGCGCCTTTCTTTTGAAACATCTTATGTAGACCACATGCTTTTAAAATAATTTCATAATTAAAATCTTGTTCAGCAACCAATAAATACTATTTATCCAGTGGATGCTCGTAGTTAATGACAGGATAATGTAATTAAAAGCCAGTTTTCTGTGCCTTGATTTGTAGTTAAGGAATACAGATTAATTGAGCTGAATTCAAAGTAACAGTGTCAAAGTCTAGCATTGAGTACATTTTTGAATTCATTTTTTACCATTATTACAGTTGCGGTGAAAATATTAAGACAGATTTCATGACAGAATTGTGATTAAAAGATAATCATTAAAAACTAGTTGTATTTCATTTGTTCATTTCTTGTTTGTTTTTTGTTTTGTTTTGTTTTGTAAGCTAAAAGTGGTGGGACCAAAGGATTTTTCTCATAATGAGACATCTCTCACGTGTCTGCTAATCACCAGGGCTATTTCCATTCAATCTCTATTAAATAATAATAAAGAATATTTCAAGATTATTAAATTAAGAGGAAGGAACTTCTCTAAATTGAACAGGAGCTCCTTTTCCAAGAATATGTTAACTGTTTCAGTCACACAGCTTGAAAGTTTAAGATTTATATGCTTAGCATATACAGAGATCATCTTAAAGGTATATCATGACCATGACCCTCTTGAAACACCTTCTGACAACGTTCTTAGGTTTTCTTCTGACTTCTCTAGCTACCCGTGAGTATTCTGTACCAGCACCTCTCTCTCTCTAACTTGTATATCCTGGAATTTCTTAGTCCAGGTCCTGTCTTTTTCCCTCTGACCTTACATAATCTCATATATGTTCCCCAAACTTTGACCTCCATCTATGTGTCTCTCAGTATCCATCTCTGTCTCTGGGTTAGTCCACATCTCTCTAGCTTCAAGCTTACATGTGTCCCAGCATTTGTTGACATCTCACATCTGCAGGATCTGAAACTGAGCATGTCCAAAACTAAACTCATGATCTTCTCCATAAAACCTGTCCCTCCTCTAGTTTCTCTTAGCTCAGAAAATGTACTTTCATTCAGTTCCTAATATCAGAAATCAGGGAATTATTCTTGGTATCTTCCTCCACTGACACCATCTCCCATTCCAATCAATTAGCAAGTCCCATTGGTTTTACTTCCAAAGGTCTTGAATCTGCTCTCCTGCTCTGAGGCCATCGTCAGTGATTCTTGCATAAGCGATTGCAGTGGCTGCTTACTGGTCTTTGCTTTTCCACTCTTGGCGCTTCTGGTTGTATCTTTCAACTTTTGCCCCCCTCCAATTTTATCTTTGTATTGCAGAAATGCATCTTAGAAAAAGTAAACCATATCTAGTTGCTCCCCGCTCAGACCCTTCATTAGTTTTTCATGATGTGATGAATCTTACAACTCACAAGGCGCTGCATGAGCCCACCTTACCTTTTACCATTTTTCCAACATACACCAGCCATACTGAACTTCTTTCGGATTCTTGAACTTGTTTAAATCTCCCTGCGTTTAGCATAGTCCCTCTGAAATAATTGCTCCTGTGCCCCTTTCAATTTTTAAAAATTATTCATTAATTTATGTCTAAGATACATGAAAGTGGCAGAAAGTTCATACTGTACAAAAGATGCACAGTGAAAAAGTGATTGTCTCTTCTATTTATATTTTCCATTTTTATGTGCTCAACTTTAAGACTTATTTTTTAATGGCGCTCAGGTATATGGTTTATTTTTGAACTTTTGTCGTTTTATTTTTTCCTTACAATCTTTGATCAACTTGGAATTTCTTTTGATTTAGGAGGTGAGGTTAAGAGTCATCTCTGTTTTTTCCTAATTATCTACTCAGTTATCCTAATACCATTTATCGAATAATGCATCAGATCTTCTGTTTTAAAGTGCCACCTTGGGGCACCTAGGTGGCTCGGTTGGTTAAGCATCTGCCTTTGGCTCAGGTCATGATCCCAGCATCCTGGGATTAAGCTCCAGGTTGGGCTCCTTGCTCAGTGGGGGAGCCTGCTTTTTTCTCTTCCTCTGCTGCTCTCCTTGCTCAATCTCTCACTCTCGCTCTCTCAAATAAATAAATAAAATCTTAAAAAAAAAAAAAATAAAGTGCCACCTTTATCTTATACTCTGTTCTCATCTTATTTCAGTCTCTTCTAGTGTTCTTGTACTCATGCACCATACCAAACTGTTTCTGGTAATGTCACTTTACAGTATTTTTTTAATAGGTGGTAGAGCTAGTCCCATCCTAGAACTCTATAGTTTTTCAGAATTTTATGGCTTTTCTTAAATGTTTAATTTTCTATATGACTTCAGAATTAACATGTCTAGTTTCATTTTTAAAACTCTTGATATTTTTGAGAACATGAATTTTTAGACTAACACCAGAACATTTGGTGACTTTATAACAAACTATAGAAATGATCCCTGAAAGTATAGTCTTCATTTGGTGACTTTATAATCCCAGAGTTTCCTATCTAAAAATTTTTTCTTCCATTTTATCAATTCTTTTAAATTTTTTGTTATTACCATTTTAAAGATTTCTTCATAGATATTTGTTGTACATTATTCTTGTATATTTCATCTTATTTTGTTGTCATTGGACTAGAATCACTATATTTTTATTTTTTTAATTTATTTTTTTTATCTTAAATATTTTTATTTATTTATTTGACACAGAGAGAAATAGCAAGAGCAGGAGCACAAGCAGGGGGAGTGGGGGAGGGAGAAGCAGGCTTCCTGCCGAGCAGGGAGCCCGATGTGGGGCTCAATCCCAGGACCCCGGAATAATGACCCAAGCCGAAGGCAGACGCTCAACGACTGAGCCACCCAGGTGCCCCTAGAATCACTATATTTTAAAAAACATTGTTTTTTTGGGGTGCCTCGGTGACTCAGTCGGTTAAGTGTCTAACTCTTGATTTCAGCTCAGGTCATGATCTCAGGGTCATGGGATCAAGCCCCATGTCAGGCTCCACACTGGATGTGGAACCTGCTTAGGATTCTCTCTCTCCCTCGCGCTTCACTCTCTCTCTGAAACAAAAAAAACTGATTGTTTTTTTCAAACAAACAGCAGAAACAGACCCAAAAGAGAACAAACTGATGGCTGTCAGAGGGGAGGGAAGTGAGGGAATGGGCACAATGGG
The DNA here is from genome assembly GCF_964656455.1 of Halichoerus grypus. Classification (NCBI taxonomy): domain Eukaryota; kingdom Metazoa; phylum Chordata; class Mammalia; order Carnivora; family Phocidae; genus Halichoerus; species Halichoerus grypus. The sequence goes on from NC_135724.1 coordinate 24,696,986, forward strand.
TGAAGGGAGTGGAAATACAGGCTTCCAGTTATGGAATGAATAAGTCGCGGGGTTGAAAGGTACAGCAAAGGGAATATAGTCAGTGGTATTGTAATAGTGTTGGATGGTGACAGATGCTAGCTACACTTGTGAGCATAGTATAAGGTATAGACTTGTTGAATTGCTATGTCGTACACCAGAAACTAGTGTAACATTGTGTATCAGCTATACTTCAATTAAAAAAAAAAAAAAACATTGTTTTTTGACCTGAGAAAGGCTGTTAATTTTGAACCCACTCTCCTTACGATATTCATGTATTTATTTTTTTAAAGATTTGATTTATTTATTTGACAGAGAGAGACACAGTGAGAGAGGGAACACAAGCAGGGGGAGTGGGAGAGGGAGAAGCAGACTCCCAACTGAGCCTGATGTGGGGCTCGATCCCAGGACCCTGGGATCATGACCTGAGCCAAAGGCAGATGCTTAATGACTCAGCCACCCAGGCGCCCCTCGTGTATTGTTTGTAAGATATTTTTAGCTTATTCATGGCTCCTCTCCCCCAGTCTATACTCTATGTAGCTAACTTCCGTTCTTCCTTAAGATGTCAGCTTAAAATTCACTTTGCAGCAGCCCTTTCTCAGCTTCCAAATCTCAAGGTGAGATCTCCATTTTACTCCTCTTACTTTTCCTTCATAGTGCTTATTACAGTTAGAAATTATACAGTTTCAGTGGGATTTTGTTATTGTCTAATATGTGTCTTACTTCTATCTTGTAATCTCGGGAAAGGATTATGTGTAATTTCTTCCTCACGCTGTCTTCAGGGTCGTGCATAGTTCCTATGTGCCACATATAATAGATACTGCTTGGAGATAAGTAGATGGGCTGATTAATAGGTTGAATGGGTGATTGAATTGTCCAAGTTTTGGAAATTTGCCTATTTCTAATCTTTTAATCTATTAGTTTCATTAATTTATTCCCAAAATAAAATTTGGGAACTTGGTGTATTTTTGGCGTGGATTTTTAGACAAGGTTCTCAAAGACTAGTAGTTTAAGCATATCCATTGATGTTGATGTGTTCACGGTTTTGTTGATTCACCTTGTCACATTCATTTGGCATTTTCCTCTTTCAAACAAGTTATTTTCAAGTGGTCTGAAATGTGGCACGGATGAAATTGCTCTGACGATAATAATTCTTTTATATTTTTATTTTTAAATATCACTTCAAAATTTTGGAATAATTTAATGTTTTTACTTCTGTGTTACAATTTGTGGGATTGAGGCTTGGAGAGATCAAATCCCCACTGTCAAAACTTCCAGCGGCTGGGCTGGATCCAGATTTTGAAGTTTTCTTACTCCCAATTCCATGTTCCTCTACCATGATATCTTCCATATTGCAGTACTATTATTGCCTGTCTTCCAGGAACATATTTGTAGTATTGTAGAGAGAAAATCTCTCATACCACTCTGCTCTAGCAAGGCAGATTTCATCCCCCACTTTTAAATACCCTTTTTAAGAGCAGTTCTACATTTATAGCAAAATGGAGCAAAAGTACAGAGAATTGCCATATGTACCCTGTCTCCCTACACACACAGCCTCCCCTGCTATCATCATTCTACACCAGAAGTGATAACATTTGTTACACAGTTGATGAACCCACGTTGACATAATCACTACCACTCAGAGACTATAGTTTATATTAGGGTTCATTCTTGGTGATATGCATTCTATGGGTTTGACAAATGTATAGTGACATGTATCTACTGTTATGGTATCATAAAGAATATTGCATTGCCCTAAAAATCTTCTGTGCTCTGCCTATTCATCCCTCTCTCCCCACTAAACTCTGGCAGCCACTGATCTTTTTACCTTCTGTGGGGTTTTGCCTTTTCTAGAATGTCATAGAGTTAGAATCACACAGTATGTAGCCTTTTTAGGTTGTCTTCTTTCCTAAGTAATACACGTTTAAGATTCCACCCTCTCTTTTCATGGTTTGATAGCTCATTTCTTTTTAGTGCTGAATATATTTGATTTTCTGGATGTACCACAGTTGATCCGTTTACCTACTAAATGACCTCTTGATTGCTTCCAAGTTTTGGCAATTATGAAAACTGATATAAACATCCATGTGCAGGTATTTATGTGGACAGAAATTTCCAACTCATTTGGGTAAATACCAAGGAGCATGACTGCTGGATTGTATGGTAAGAGTATGTTTAGTTTTGTAAGAAAACTGAAACTGTCTTCCAAAATGGCTGTATGATTTTTGCATTCCCACCAGCAGTAACTGAGAGTTCCTGCTGCTCCACATCCTTCCCTGCATTTGGTATTGTCAGTGTTCTGGATTTTGGCCATTCGAATGGGTTTGTAGCAGTATCTCATTGTTTTAGTTTGCATTTCCTTAATGATATATGATGTGGAACATCTTTTCATATGCTTATTTGCCATTGGTGTATCTTCTTTGGTGAGGTGTCTGTTTAGATCTTTCGCCCATTTTTAAAACAGGTTGCTTGTTTTCTTTTTTATCTTTTTAATATTCTCTTTTAACAGTTGTTTTTTCTTGGGTGCCATCTAGTGAAAATACACAGAGAGCTTTGAGGACATTGAGAATGGCTTATTTTTTCAAAGGAAAACTCCTCTCTGTTTTTCTCCTTTTACCTTTGTCTTTCAGTTATACCTGCCGCCACTTGCGGAGATATGTTTATGTGTTGGACAAACTGTATTTCCCCCACTCTCACTGTTCTACGCTTCAGCATTGCTTCTCGACCCTCAGTGACAATGGAGAGGAACTCTTGTCTTTAACTTGCTCTCACATTCTCAGATCCTATGCTTCCAGGTTATTAACCTCTGCTGTCCATTTACTGCATGCTGCATGCTGTATGTGACTGATAATTGCATGTTTGAATGGGACACATGTCGATGAAATGATGACAGAGGATAATTTATATTTGAAACGATGCTAAATAATTCTTTAAAATAATGGCTGGGATTTGTTTCCTTACAAATATCTTCCTAAGTACTTTATGTCTCATAGTTGTCATGTAAACTTGACAGAACTTTTCTAGACTTTGCTCCATTTGGAAATCTTTTGATTTAATGTATAATAATCGGGAGTGCTCTGATTTGTGTATGAATAGACTCTACAGTTGCCATTAATTACATGTGAATTTTGAGTTCTCTTTCTTGCTCTGCAAGCACACTGAGAGCTGGCTATGGCACTTCATCCATGTTTTGATAGAAGCACGTTCAGCTGAGCAGGTTTGACTTTATAAGAAGGTAGAAATTATCCATTGAGGTTTTGTATTTCTTACTCATTTTATTTACATACAGAGTCGTTATAAAATCAGCAAGTTGCAATGTGTCATGGATGAGTATAGATCAAACAGAACAACGGTGGGAGTAGTAAGAAAGAAACAAGGCACTGATGTTAGGTGTCAGAGGAAATCAGCACCTGCTGTTTAGTGTCTGTCATGCACCAAAATAGAGGGATAGTTTGACATTAGTGCTTTGTACTTACTTGCCGTTGGCATTTTAAACACATTTTCTGTAAGTCAGAGATGACTTCTGTGCCGGCACTATATTGTTAGCTAGGTAGGGTGTTTGCAGCAGTGTCTTCTCTGCGGAATGACTTAGGGGAAGAACGAAAAAGCCCCACGACCACCTTCTAGAAAATAGCAAACATTTTGAATTAAAATAGATCTCTTCAGGTGAAGAAACATACAAAAGCTTTGCTCTACACAGTATATCTAAGTGAAAACACTTTGATTATTAAGAATAGAAGATAGGGTGCCTGGGTGGCTCAGTCAGTTAAGCATCTGATTTTGGCTCAGCTCATAATCCCAGGGTTCTGGGATTGAGCCCCATGGCAGGCTCTCTGCTCAGCGGGGAGTCTGCTTCTCCCTCTCCCTTCACCCCTCCCCCCTGCTTGTGCACTCGTGCTCTCTTCTCTTTCTCACTCTCAAATAAATAAAATCTTTAAAAAAAAAAAAGTAGAAGATAGTTGTGACATCTAAGTTGACAGCATTTTCTTGGTGGCAGAAACATTTACAGACTCATAATGATGTTGGTCAGACTCCTATTGAGTCAGTAGAGACATTTTTAATCAAAAGTCAGGGGCGCCTGGGTGGCTCAGTCGGTTAAGCGGCTGCCTTCGACTCAGGTCATGATCCCAGGGTCCTGGGATTGAGCCCTGCATCTGGCTCCCTGCTTCTCCCTCTGCCTGCCACTCCCACTGCTTGTGCTCTCTCTTTCTCTCTCTGTCAAATAAATAAGTAAGATCTTTAAGGAAAAAAAAAAAGAAATAAAAAATCAGAGATAGAAAAGTAAGTGAAAATAATAAACTCTTATGCATATAATATGGAAGAATTTACCAAAGTAAAGCCATTTACTTTCAACTGACTTAGGTAAAGTGAGGTAGTATGAGGTAAGTGGTAGTCTTAGGAATTGGGGCCAGAACTTGTCTGGTTACAAGGAACAGAGAGAGCTGCCCCTAATCGTTGAGCCTCTTGAACAGGCAGCATTAATTATTCTTGCCCTTATTTACTAATGTACCTATACTTGACTAAGGTTTCTCCAGAAAAAGAGAACCAGTAGGATGTACACACGTGTGTACAGAGAGAATAAGAGATTGAGAACTATTTTAGGGAACTGGCTTTCGTGATTGTAGTGGCTGGCAAGTCTGAAATCTGTTGGGGTAGGTGGGAAATTTAGGTAAGCATTAATGTTGCAGTCTTAAATGTTAGATCCACTTGTCTCTGGAGTCACAGCGCTCCCTTCACAGGAACAGACAGGAGAGGGAGGAATACGGGGACACCTGGGAAGCTACAAGGCAATGGAGGGAAAGGGACCCGGAAGTCAAAGTCAGGAGGCACGAAGAAAGTAGAGAGTAAAGGTAAAGGCACCACGTGGCCCAAGCAGCCTGTGATTTCTGAACCCCCTTCACCCAATTCCTGGCAGAGCTGAAGTGCACTTTGTTTCCAAGGTGGAACAGCATTTCTTTCAGTTTTCTGTTTCCTCTTTTAGCAGCTTTCCTGTGGCGCCTCGGCCCCTACCCACTCTGGTCCCTTTCTCATCCTCAGGAGGGTGTTCAGTACTCCCAGCTAACGTGGGAGTACGTACCGCCGCAGGGTATGTTTTCAGTGCAGAGCCCTCCTCAGGACTGAAAAGCCCTTAGGATGCATCTAGAAGGAAATCCCAGGCTGTGGTAGACCCAGGTAGATGCACTGAGGAAATACTCTGAGGCCCGGAGAACTTTATGGCATTTTCAAAATTTTGCGAGCCTGCCCCCTCTCTGGCAGTCAGCCGTCTTCTCTCACCTTATTCCAGGGCTGTTCTGTCAGATGTGCTGTGTCTCGGCCCCCAGATTCTGCCAGGCCCGGACCAGCTTTTCTGAATGGCAGAGGAAATACAGTGGTTAGCGACACAGGCTCCGGAGTTAAGGCCATGACCCCTGCCCCCCTGGCTTTCCCGCTCCACCACTTGCAGTCTAGGACAGGGTGCGGGGAACCTCCACCGTTCAGGACCTCAGAATGCGGGATTTCCGCAGAAGGCGGTATCTGGTCGCCTTTGGGCCATGTTCATGTGTAAGTGACTAACATTCTGCATCCACACTGACATGTGGTCAAGTGTAGTCTAGTCTCTGCAGTTGACAGATTTTTCTTTCAATAGAACTGTTACACAGAAGAACAAAGCAAGCCAAAGGCCTGAATGGAGCAATCTCAGACTCACTTCACAATCCCAAATAGCTTTTGGTTATGCAGAGCGTTTAGAATGTAACTGAGTCTCTGGAGAGAAGTATCAGCTTATCCCTAAAGAACTTTGCCTTAGTCTAACATGAATTACTGCTGTAGATAGAAATCTTAGTCATTGTACTATAGACTTCTTCCCAATATAAAAATTGTTTTTAAAGCATCTCTGAGAGAGTGCTTCTGGGTACTTCCCATCTCAAGAGGCAGTAGAGTTCTTAGATTGTCCTGTTTTAAGTCCACCTGCCAATAACTTGGAACCATTTTAAAATTTAATATACTAAAGATACGGTGTAATCCTGGATTATTTTGCAGTTGTGTAAGTTGCATATGTAAGAGAAAAAATGGTAGAAAATAGTGGATTTCTATAAAGAAATATCTACCAAAAGTTATTAAAATGCTAATATCTTGGAATTTATCCTAGGGAAATAACCCAAGGAAAGAATTATATTTAGGAACAAAATAAGGGATTGGTCAAGTAAACTATATTCTATCAACTCAAGAGAATATGATGTAGCCTTGAAAAATATTATAAAGAAAAATAAAGAGAAATATGGGAAACATTTGATATAATTTTGAGAAAGTAATATAAAATTATATACTGCTATAAACAACTGTATATTATATGCATCTGGACGAAAACTAGATGATACATACAAATAGTTGTGGAGCATTAGTGAAATACACATTTTTAAAATTTATTTTTTAAGCATTTAAAAATTATGCAAATTGAAATGATAAGTTTCTCCTCTGTTTTTTCTCTGCCCTCCCTCCACTGCCCCAATTTAAGTGTATATCTCTGGCTTTTCTTTTTTTTTTTTTTTCCTCACCAATATAATGTAATATCATTTTATTAGTTGGCAAAGACTTATAGTGGTTTATGAAAATAGATATAGTTCCTTGATCTGTGATCACAGAAAATTTCTCCCATAGCATATTTTAGAATTTTTATAGGCTTTTTTTTGGGGGGGGTGCTTTTCTTAACTGAATTGGTTTATTATTCTAAGTAAGCACAATATTAAATCATGCCTAAACTGTAGCACTTTCAAATTTAGGAGTGTTTTCACCCATGTGGAATGTCTTTTATACTGTGGTTAAGAAAATGACATCTGGTGCCATTTGATTGCTTTGAAAAAGGATTACATCTTAAGCGTAAATCTAGGACAATGTTCTAATGAGTTTCCTCAAAAGAGTTTTGTTTTTTTTTTTTAATTACTAGAACAGCCTTGTCATAGTATATACCACTCACTAAATCTGTCATGAATAAATATTTGAAGCCATAGTCATAATTTTTCATGCATATGATACTGTCTTAATAATTCTGTTGTGGCTGTGTGCTTTATTGATTTCTGTACCACTTCTGTGACATGAAATGAAATGCATTATTCCACTTAAGCCATTATGGTTTCTGTTTGAATTACATATTCACTCCTTGATCCTGTCATCAAGCTTATTCTGTTTTCTGTTATGTGGTGTTAGGTCTTCAGACATACTCCATTAGTACTCAGTGCCATGTAAGGCAAAACAGAACAGGTAAATTCAGATCAGAAAAGTTGGGAAGAATAAACAATACGTAGTTAAATTTTTTTAGAGTCACTCTTTTACTGTATGTTTTCTGGTTTGGGGACTTGGGATTTTCTCTTAAGAATTATAAGAATGAATCATGGCTGAGCATTCTGGACAGGACAGGAGAGGAGGGCAGAGCTTGACAAACTGGCCACTATCTTTGCTGGGCCTCAGAGCTGAGGTAGGTGGCTTTGCCCCCCACCTTCTCTTGGCTTCTGCGACAGTGCACTCTGGGCTTTCTTTGCACAGGTTTGCCATTTCTTTTTAGGCCTTTGTCGTAAATATTAGAATTCCGTAAGGCCTGCTCCTAAGGCCCTCCTTTCTTTTCACTTAAGCTCTTACCTCAGGCATTTCCATCTCCTTTTATGACTTTACATGTCATCCATGTGGCAGTATGTCCCAAATGGGTAACTCCAGCTGAGGTTCTGAGCTCCAGCCCCACACCGTCAGCTACCATAGTGTTAACACCACCACTCGCACCTCTCATGCCCCGTCTCCCAGGCCAACTCTTAAACCTTTCGCCACAAACCTTTTCTTTTTGTCTCCTCTGTCTCGGTAAGTGGTGTCTCCAGCCATCAAGCTACTTATGCCCATCTCATGAGAATCACCAGGATTTTCATTCCCTTACCCCCTGTATCCATCCTCAATCCATTTCAGTTCTGTTTCCAAAATGTCCTCTTTCCTCTGTGCCGGCTGCCAGCCACACCAGTTCACAGCGTCCTCACCTCCCACGTAGTGGCGGTTTCCTCTGCTCTCGGTACAGACCAGTTGAAATCAGATTCCGTCTCTTCCTTGCTCAGATCGCCTCAGCGGCTACCCTCTGCCTTTAGGATGGCACATTCTCTAGCCACACCAACTGTCTTTCTTTTCCAGGATTTGCTGACCCCTTGTCTGGCTTAGGGCTTTTTGCGTGTTCTTTCCTGTTCAGAATGTTTCTTTCTCTACTCTGTATTTTCTACACTTGTTACTTCCTTACACAGGTTTTCCCTTATCCCTAAATCCATTGTTATGCTTAATATTATGTTTCTGCTCATATACACATTCTCTCTTTTAGCGTAGACTGTAAGCTCCAGGAGGACAGAAAATGTGTGTTTTTTGGTTTCTTTTTTTTTTTAAGATTTTATTTATTTGACACAGAGAAATAGAGCACAAGCAGGGGGAGCGGGCAGGGAGAGGGAGAAGCAGGCTCCCCGCTGAGCAGGGAGCCCGATGCAGGGCTCGATCCCAGGACCCTGGGATCATGACCTGAGCCAAAGGCAGACGCTTAACCGACTGAGCCACCCAGATGCCCTGAAAATGTGTGTTTTTTAATCCACTCATCATTAGCACCTAATGTGATACTTAGGTCCACAAAATGGCTACTTCCTCAGAGATTACTTGGCTAGAAGCAGTAAGGTGGCAATCCTGTTAAAATGCTACTGCAGGTTGCCCTGGGTGGCTCAGTTGGTTGAGTGTCTTGACTCTTGATTTTGGCTCGGGTCATGATCTTGGGGTCATGGGATCGAGCCCCACATTGGGCTCTGCATTGGGCGTGGAGCCTACTTGGGATTCTCTCTCTCGCTCTGCCCCTGCCCCCCACCCTCTCCCTCAACAAATAAATAAATAAAGCTACTACATCTTCAAAGAAGCATTCAAGATAGCATTATTAGATAACGAAATATTCTGGTTATGGTTTCTTTAGTTATGTATGAAAACTGCATGACATATGCCATTACTCTTTTTCTTAAATATTTTATAAACTTTCTACATTTTGGATTTATATGGTAAACCATGACCATCAAAGCAATTACCAATATGCTTTGAAAGATGCCTCATAAAAATGCAAAAATAATATTTTCTCCGGTGGCTCTAGCTAAGCAGAAGAAACTCAAAGGGAAAAGTAAAATTATTTTGCATTAAATTTTGCCTCTTGAAATTTAAACACAATACTATAAAATAACTTGAAAATAGAGTAGTTTTAACAAGCTTTATCACCACCTTCCACCTCTGCAGTTTTCCTCTGGCATAAATAAATTACGGAGGCTAGTGGCCATAATAGTAGTAACAGAATGAAGGTTCAGAAATATGGATAAGAAATAAGAAAGTATATCATAGTATGTATTAAAAATTCTATTTAACTTCCTTTTTAATTTGAAATTATTTAGTGCAAACAAATTTGTTACACCGTACCTACTTGGAAATGTTTTTAAAAATGTTTTCAGTGTGTTACGTCTACAAATATTGGTAAGATTTATTGAAGACCAGTAATAGCATCAAAACAAATGCTGCTCTAGCCTGCCGTGGTCATCCGCCCTGCACTGTCACCCAGTTGTACAGTGTATTGTCTGTCCAGAGGGAAGAAATTTAGATTAAATCAATAATTAAAACATAACAGAAGATATTTATTCTGGGAGAAGGATGTTATGAGAATTTGGGCATATGGAAACAAACTTAGAAGTGATAGAATCTTAGGGAAAAACAATATGAAATTCATATTTGATCCAAAAAAATGGTAATTTTACCCCCCACCAAATGTTCTCAGGTATAGAAAGTGTTGGTAAAGGAGGCACTCACATCATAGCGATGAACCTGTGGGTGTATAGGTATAACCAGAGTTCCTGAAGGTGGACAGAGTAGATAACAAAATTTGTCATGCAGGTTAGACTGTGTATGAGGACTTGGAGAGGGTACAGAATTCCCCCCCGTTGGATGCTCTTCCCCTGGGGCTGCCATTTGCAGGGAATTCCATGCACATATTCAGACATGCAGACTTGCAGAACTGCTTATTATAGAAATATTCTTGGTCACTAAATGTCCAACAGACTTAAACTTACAGGGTTTCCCTTATATGGAAGAAAAGTGATTCCACCCACTCTCCATGCCTTGGCACATCATGATGCCAGCCCTTACATTTATTTGACTTCCAGAATTTAAATAGGTGGTGATGTAAATCAGAAGTTAATGTTTGTTAAAGTAATGTACCGGCACTAAGTAACTCAGTTGTCATGCTTGTGATGAGGAAGGTAAATTCCTTTCATTGTGGCCACGAGTGAGAGTGGCATTCATTCTAATCCCATCCCTCTAAGTTAGATGGACAATAAAATGGTTTATTTCTATCTTACAAATGACGAGGAAGCAGAGGAGACTATAGAGAAATGAAATGGTTTGGTAGAGACCACACAACAAAGCAGAAGTAGAATCTAAGTCTCTAAGAGTCTCTGCTCTGATCAGAGTTTCAGCTTTACTGAATGTCACAGCATGAGAAAGAGGGAGAAACGCATCTCACCATACGTGTGTGGAATGAATTACTCTCAATAGATAGCTGCTTCTATTTTTTAAAAATTTCGGTTCACTCCTGTTACATTTTTAGTCTCCACCCTACAGATTTGAGCTGGAATGGGAACTGAAGAGTTCCTAATTTTCTTAGGCATTTTTCCCCGTACATTCTTACATTGATCTAAACTAGAATCAGATGTGTTGCAGCAGGCCACTCGTTTTGTATAACAGTTCTGTGAACTAGCTGTCTCTAAGAGGCAGTTCATTAAAAATTAATTTTTAAATGAACTTGAGATGTACAGTATAGATTTCTAAAGGCTGTATCTTGGAGCATGCACACAAAATATTTTCCTTGCCCAGTAGTGCTAATAGTAGCTACTATTTATTGAGCTCTTGCTCTGTAACAGACACGGTTCTAATTAACTATTTTTATTTTAATCCTTGAGGCAGCTTTTCTGAGATAGTTAATATTCTTATTCCCATTTCACACATGAGGGAAGTGATGCATGGGCTGTCTTAATACTTTGCTAGAAGGTAGTAATGCCAGTATTGAAACCCAAATATTCTGGCCCTAAAAGCCCCGCTTTTAACCTTTTACTGCCTCCCATCAAGCCTTTTAACAATGGTATGATTTTATGAAGTAAATTTGCCTTTGAAATTATTTTAACCCAACTTAGAGCCCACTACAAATCTGATACTCTTTGATGATTATATATTTTAAACTAATTGTGTTTAAGGTCTTGAACTTCTGTTCTCTACACACAATTTCACTTGGAGATAGTTTATAAAACTGATGAAAATTTAAAATCAGGGCAGAGACTATAGATCCAGAAATTCAAAACTGTATTTCTCGGTCTCTAAATTTCGTATATGGAGCATTTAGTGGGATTGCTACTGTCTAAACATGTAGTGTCTCCTGGTTTTCAAAGCTTCTGATCCTTACAAAAACCCGTACTTAGACATATCAAATGTCTAAATTTGGTGTTAATTTTTGACATAGATTTGATTTTTATTTTCTTCTCAAGGTAATAGTAGATACAAGCTGTTCTCAAAGGGTTTTTAACCAGATTTCACAAAGCAAGCATCTATAGGCAGATTTTCAAGGCACCCCAGAGGATAAGTTGTATATTTTACTTGGCACTGGGAAAAGAAATGAGCAATTTGCAACTGGATATAATTTCCAGTTATATTCCAGGTATTCCAATTGCAACTGGATAAAATAAGACTTTTAGTCTTATTTTGACTATGTCAAAAATTAACACCAAATTTAGACATTTGGTATGTCTAAGTAAGGATTTTTGTAAGGATCAGAAGCTTTGAAAACCAGGAGACACTGCATGTTTAGACAGTAGCAATCACACTAAAAGTCTTAGAGCTTCCTTGTCATTCCTCTGTTTAATGACTACCAATTGTGCCACTCCTGTCATTAGAAAAACAAACAAACAAAAAACAAACAAGAAGCTTTCCTGGGGATTCAGAAGTATAGTTTAAACTGTCCACATATGTATATAGGTGTGTTAATATAGATAACATTTATATAGAGTTTTAAGTTTGTTGTACCTCACGTAGACACTAGGAATTTCTTTTCTTATGTGCATTCATTTTTAAGTGCCACATAGTATAAGCCAGTAGGAAATTCAAGTCCCTGTTACTCCTGACAGTAGAAGTCTGAAGAATTTAATATATGGCCTCTACATCCTAGCACACAGGGCTTGTGGCAGCATTGGGAATCTGGCAGAGAGAGCATTTTGTGTCTTGTCAAGGAAGGCCCACCTTTTAGGATTCATGTCATATCCTTTGGTCCTGAACTTACAAAATCACATTTAAAGGTAGCACTAGAACTACATACAATGATATTTTAGTATCTTCTGTGTAGAAAGTAGAAGAAATGTCAACAAATCAATCTAGAACCAGTGAATACATAGCTGCAGGTATATTTATTTCTACATGTTCAATAAGAAAAGCGCGTCTGGGGAATAGTTTCATAGGTTAGCTGGTTGTACAATAGTGTCTGGATTTCTTTTACTCTCCTTAAATGGTCAGGTTGGAGAACCTCACTGTGGATTAAATACTGTCAGTGAAACACAACCGGCAATCACCTGTGGGTTTTTTTTCCTTCTTGCGGCTGTCTTGTCTTGTGTAACAACATATTACTGTAGCAAGCCAGATATTGAAGCAATGTGTTGTGGTAGTCCAGCTTAAATGAGAAAAGAGCTTTGATTTTCATCAGTTTTTTTAATATGCCTTCTGAAGAATCACTCACTGTCTTTGGATTTCTGTGCCCAGGCGCTAAACTGCAGGTGCAAGAGGTGTCCAAGCTGCAGAATTTCGCATGATGCTTGGAGTGAGTGTTGCAAGAGTCTGTGCCATTTCCTGTTACCATGGTTTGGAGACATTTTACTTCACTCTCACCGTCTGGTTTTCTAGTCCCTCCCTGCCTCTTGTGGATAAAATGATGGCAATAGCAACCTGTTTCTGCATTGAATGTGTGTACATTAATAACTGTGGTTCCACTGAAAGATGATCCACAGAAGCTAGAATCATGATAGAAACTAAGAGTCGTTGATTACAAACTTGTAAATGCAAGTCATTTATGCCCATGACTCTTGGGTTGTTTGTTCTTATTCTCCTTTTGCTCTTTTGCCTACATTCTTGTTATATGGTCATTTCTGGGCTTAGCTTATTGTTTGGCAGAGAGTACATATAGCTTGCTTGTTTTTTAAACTACACTGGGGGCAAAATACTCTTACAGTATATCCTCTGTTGCTTCCTAGTACTCCATATGCTATTTAGAAGTTTGACCAGAACTATAAATGCAAAGTTTTTTTTGCCCTGGAGAAGGCACAGCAACTATATCCATATTCTTTTTTTTTTTTTTTTTTTAGTTTTTATTCATTTAAGTAATCTCTACACCCAACATGGGGCTCAAACTCATGACCCCAAGATCAAGAATCGCACGCTCTTCGAACCGAGCCAACCAGGTGCCCCTGTACCCATATCTTGAGGGGAATTTCTCATTTAAGAACAGCCACATCTTAAAGACTCACTTACCTCTCTCATTGTCTGTCTTTGTACCACAAAGTACCCACTGACGATATTAAGAATACCCATCTTCTGTGTATACCGTCTGGGTTTTGTTGAAGAAGGTAAGGCAGACTTATTCAGGGGGACTGCTTCAGTGGGGTTTTGCAATAGGGGAGAGAGATTAGGCTCTCAACTCTGAATACAGCAAAGGAAAGTGGGCTTATAGCCAAGCAGCAGACTGGGGGGAGGTGGGTGTTGGCGGATGGAAAATTACAAGAAAGTAGGTAATTCTTTACTAAACCGATGTAACAGGATTCTTACTGAAGGCAGGCTAGGGTGATAAGCTATTACCTGGGGGATATTAGAGGATGAATATTTGACCAGATATCAAGGGTGGGGGGACTCTGGCCAAATCACCTTGACAGGATTCTTACTAACACTGGGCTCCTAGAGGACATGTCCAAGGATGGAAGCCGTTCATACTCAGGAACCTGACTAAAGTTGGGTCCAGGAAAGAGTCTCTTTTTAGATTGTGTACTACCAATGAGTATGGTCTTTCTTTCAATAATCAAATAACCACATCTGACTGTCCCTCAACCCTCTGAAAGCAGTAGTTGCATTTATCATTTTTAGTAAGATTCCTCCGGATTACGGTTTTTTGGGTTTTTTTGTTTTGGTTTTTTGGTTTTTTGTTGTTGTTGTTAATAGCTATAGATAGATCCAAAAGCCCTACTTTGATATTGTAAAGTTTGTTTTTGATGTGAGGGAATATGGTAAAAACCTCAATATAATAGCAAAAACATTTCAAATTTGAGCCTCCAAGAGGTTAGTCTGACAGATTTGATCCATAAATAGGACAGGTGGGTGGATGGGTGATCTCAGGTAGGCTTCACTGACTAAAGTGACTTTTAAAAAGTGATTTGAGGATAGATATTTGGTAGATTAGTAGGTTGTTCCTAGCGTGGGGGGCGGCATGAAAGAAAATAGAGACAAGAGTAGGCGAGGGAGACAAAGGGTTCACTTAGGAGGAAGGAGCAGGGACGGGACCGGGTGTGGGAGGAGAGGAGACCGAATATTCAAGTGCAAGTGTGGTGGAGCCATCTCGAGACAGTTGTGCTCTGCACATTGACAGAGCCCCGCTGATGAGAAGAGCTATGGGCAGCTTGCATCCCCAGAAGAAAAAATGATGGTAGATCAGCATGTTTCTTTACTCAGTAAGAAAGACAGTGAATAGGCAAAGCAAAAAATGAAGTGATTATCAAGTTGGTGACCATACAATTTATCATTCAAACCAGGAGCCTTTAGGAGAATAAAAGGGGACTCTATTTAATAGTTCACTAGGACAAAATGCATGAACTGGGACTATCCTGGGCAAATTGGGATGAACCTTATCCCATTATTATTAAATATTCATTTGGAGCTCATTCATAGATCACCAAGATAGGAGAAATTAAAATACTGATTTTTGAAAGTGATACATCATACTATTCCTTAAAAAAAGAAACTGTAAATAGTTAAGTATTAGATTCTGGCCAGGATTAGCAGACCCGTCACTGAGGTTGATTTGCAGATGTTGGCGTTTTCATGGGGGGGTTGAGTCTAGGTTTAAATGAGATCATGTATACAGGACACTTAGCTGATGCTAATGGCATATCCCGAGCACCCACACTGCCGGTACTATTACCCCATGCTGACCACCACAACTGCTGCCATTTATATATTGGTGGTTAGCCTGTTTTCCATTTAGATTAATTTAAAGTAATAAGTACTTTAAGCTTTCTGATGTTGCTGATGCCTTTGTGCCTTTTATTTGTGATGTTACTTCAGTAATTAAAGAAAAGTCAGTTTGGAAAACTATTTTGCATTCCAGCTTTAACATAATACAGCTCACATCTCACTGTCTATGCCAGTTCTCACTTTTCGGAAGCAAACAGATTTTTCACAGTCCCATTAATGAATTATTGAATATAGTAATTCTCATTTTGCATTCAAGTGAATCTTAAAGATGTTTTCAGCAGCATCATGCTTTTCAGATCCAGTTCCTGTTCTGCAGGGGATTGATGGCTAAAGAGTAATCATTTAATTTTCTGCTTTAAGTAAGAAAGATGAAACTTAACTTTCGCTAGGGATGGGATGGAGTGATCTTGGCAAATAATAGTGATGTGTTTTAGGTTTTTTTAAGCTTCAGAAAATCATTTAAAGAGATTCATGAAATGTTTACCAGTAATCTGACTTGAACATGTCCTTCTTTGGTTCACTTGCATTTATTGTTCCTTTTTCCTAGAATGTTTTTTCCTCATATAGCTGCACACCTCACACACTCACTTTCTTTAGGTCTTTGCTTAAAGATCACCTCCTCAGTAAAGCCCTCTCTGGTTACTCCATTCCGAAACCAAACCCCTTGTCCAGACGCCATTCTTTCTTCAGCTTTATTGTTATAATTGACAATCTAGAAGCACTGTGATGGTTCTTCACACCTCCGAGATGTATAGTGCTGGCGTAACTAGAACTCTATGATGGAATAAAAATGTGAGCTTCTCTAATACGTCAGTAACCCAATCCTTAGGGAACTGAGCTTTCTTTTAGTGTCAGTTTGCATGTAAACGGGGTTATAGCCAGTCTGATCTTGGTTTGGAGGGAGTCATGCTGGCAATGGCTAAGGACAAAATAGTAGCACTGTTTCAAGTATAGCCCTCTGGAGAGAAGGCAGAAATAATTTTTTTTTTTCAACTGAAGAGTTTGTACTACTGGCCTGGAGACCCAAGAACCCTACCTGCCTTCTAGTTGGGAGAGAGGAACGGCCTTATCTTAACCACCTTCCTGTATCTATGAGCTCAGCCTGCTATAAAAAAATATCAGACTAGGAGGTTTAAACACCACACATTCATTTTCTCACAGTTCTGGAGGTTGGATTCCAAGATCAGGGTACTAGCAGGATTGATGTCTGGTGAGGGCTCTCCCCTTGGGTTGCAGATGGCTGCCTTGCTGTGTGCTCACATGATCTGTTCTTTGTATGTGCACAGTCGGAGAGAGAGGGACAGGGAGGTCACTCTTTAGTGTCTATCCTCAGAAGGACAGTAATCCTATTGAATCAGGGCCCCACCCTTATGACCTTGTTTTAGCCTTAATTACTTCCTTACTCCAAATATAGCTACATTGGGGAGTTAGGGCTTCAACATACGAATTTTGGAGGAACACATACATTCAGTCCATAACATGCTGCATCCCAAATTATTTCTGAGTTTAGTTCAGTTAAACTTTTTTTTTTTTTTGAGAGAGAGAGAAAGAGTAGAGCGAGTGAGAGAGAACATGAGTGGGAGCAGGGAGCCTGATGCAGGACTCGATCCCAGGACCCTGGGATCATGACCTGAGCCGAAGGCAGGTGCTTAACTGGCTGATCCACCCAGGTGTCCCCAATTAAACATTTTTTGAGAACCTTTTAAATATATAGGTACTGTGCTGGGCACCAAGGAGGCCAAAGAACTGTATATTTTAGTAAAGGAGATAAACGTGGATACAGCTAACTAAAAAATGTGATTAGTATTTTTTCTAAGTTTGAAGGGTGAGTGGAACTTTGCCAGGCAGATTGATGTAGGAGAGGGAAGTATGGGCCAGGAAGTTAGTATGAGCAAAGGCATGATGTGTTCAGTAATGAGCAGATCAACATGGATAGTGTATGAAATGAAGTAGGGCATGGTGGGCTTGAACCAGAAATGCAAAACTGCTTTGTGGTCTTCCCTCATGGTGCCACAGTGTTATCTGAAAAAGTAGAGAATACCTAGTATGTTGTTTTCAACAGTGAAGAAAAATAGGTTTTAGCAATTTTTTTTAAGATTTTATTTATTTGTGAGAGAATGAGAGACAGAGAGCATGAGAGGGAGGAGGGGCAGAGGGAGAAGCAGACCCCCCGCTGAGCAGGGAGCCCGACGCGGGACTCGATCCCGGGACTCCAGGATCATGACCCGAGCCGAAGGCAGTCACCCAACCAACTGAGCCACCCAGGCGCCCCGAAGAAAAATAGGTTTTAAAAGACTAGAATGATTGGCATTTATAATCTACAACAGCAGACTAATTGTGCAAATAAAAGGTAGTGGTACAAAGTACATAATTAGTGGGATTATTTTAAGGGAATAAATTTTCCACACAAAGTGAAGTAAACGTATACTTAGTGTCATATTTGAGAAATCAGGGTGAAATTTAAAATAGTGTGATTATGAGAGGTTGGGAAAAATTGCCACAGCACAACTTCAAGTAAAGAAAAAAATTAAAAATCTTTGGTTTTCTCCAGCGTTCCTTAAGTTTCTATATAAAATTTCTAAAACTGTATTTTTTTCATATAAGTGTTTTTTTTTTTTTAAAGATTTGATTTATTTATTTGACAGAGAGAGACACAGTGAGAGAGGGAACACAAGCAGGGGGAGTGGGAGAGGGAGAAGCAGGCTTCCCGCTGAGCAGGGAGCCCGATGTGGGGCTCTATCCCAGGACCCTGGGTTCATGACCCGAGCTGAAGGCAGACGCTTATCGACTGAGCCACCCAGGCGCCCCTCATATAAGTGTTTTAAAATCGCTTTTCGCTTACCCTTCAGCCCAAAACAACAACAAAAATAGGTAAAACATAAGAAACAGTGGTTTTCAAAGTACTGCGCATCAGGCGGCAAAAGAAACAAATCCCTAATGGATGGGAAAAGAAGGGGGTGAGTCCTGTGAGTATCACAGCTTACTGTTCTAATAGAATTTCCAGACCACTGTTCAGAATTACAGCTAAAAACCTACAGATCAAATCACAAAAATACTCAATCTAAAAGAAGGCAGAAAAAAAGGAAATGGGGAAGAAAGAATGGGCGGGACCAAGAGAAAACTAACGGCAAAGTGCTAGATATAACCTTATCAATAGCAGTGGTCAAAAGAAAGTAGGAGTGACTTCAGAGCACAGGATATTTCCAGGAGTAAAGGCCATTTCATAATGACAAAAGAGTCACTTCGGCAAGAGAACTATTAGAATCCTAAATGTATGCACCAAATAAAGAACAGAACTTCAAGATTAAGAAGCAAAAAAAAAAAAGAGAGAGATAAAATTGCAAGTAGAATTATAGACAGTTCCACAATTAGAGATTTAAATACTTCTTTCTCAATAATTGGTAGAACAAGTAGACAGAAAATGAGTGTGAATATCAGAAACTCAGACAAAGCTATCAACCAATTTGACCTAACTGACGTTTATAGGACACTCCAACCAATAACAGCCAAATACACTTTCTTCTCACTTGCACGTGTGAACATTTATCAAGAAAGATCACATTCTGTGCCATCAAACAAGCCTCGGTAAGTGCAAAAAGGATTCCAGTCATGGAAAGTGTGTCCTCTGGTCATGAAGGAATTGTAACAGCAATCAATAATAAAAAGCTGTCTGGGAGCGCCTGGGTGGCTCAGGTGGTTGGGCGTCTGCCTTCGGCTCAGGTCATGGTCCCGGGGTCCTGGGATCGAGCCCCGTGTCGGGGGCTCCTGGCTCGGCAGGGAGCCTGCTTCTCCCTCTTTTCCCTCTCCCTCTGCTTCTCCCCCTGCTCATGCTCTCTCTCTCTCTCTCTCTCTCTTTGTGACTTAAATGACTAAATTAAAAAAAAAAAATCTTAAAAAAATAAAAAGCTCTCTGGAAAATCCTCCAAATTTGGAAATCAAATAATATACTTCCGAATAACCCATAGATCAAAGAAGAAATGAATGGAATTTAAAAAGTAATTTCAGCTAAAGAAAATACAGCAGATCAAAATGCCACTAAAGCAGTATTTAGAGGGAAATTGATAGCCTGAAATGCCTATAACATGTTGGAAAAGAAGAAAAGTCTCAAATGAATGACCTCAGCTTCTTCCTTAAGAAACTAGAAAAAGAAGAGCAAATTAAATCCAAAGAAGGAGACTAAAGACAGAGCAGAACTCAGTGATATAGAAAACAGAAAAGCCATAGAGAAAATCAATAAAGCCAGAAGTTCATTTTTGAGAAGGTCAATAAAATAAATACATCTCTGGTCAATATTTGTATGTTGAGTAAATTTGGATTTATATTGTCGAGGTTCGGAGGACAAGGAGTAGCATTCTCATTACTAGGTGGGAAATCAGTGATTAAGTTAAAATACATGCATATTAAAAATATTTTAAATTGGAATGTAAATATAGTTCCAAGCTATCTCAAAACCACGTTGTGCCAGGCAGATATGCTTTTTGCTTTGAGTTTCTCTCATAAAATCATCTTAACCTCCGCTCTTGACTTTTCCTGCCAGAGCACATCTCTTTGTTTTAAAACATCTGTGTAACCCCAGAACACTCTTGAGTCCAGATGCTTTGCTCCTCTGGATGGCATGTAGCACTTCCAGTAATTCTCCAAAACAGAAACTACATATTGGCGGCTGGTGGTCCAGACTCAGCCCTGAGGGCTGGTGTATTTGGTTTGCACAGTGTTTATAAAAAGTCAGAATTTGTTCCTAACATACAACAATTAAGAGTTGACATAACGGGAGCGCCTGGGTGGCATAGTCAGTTAAGCATCCGACTCTTGGTTTCAGCTCAGATTGTGATCTCAGGGCTGTGAGATCCAGCCCCACGTCGGGCTCCATGCTCAGCCGGGAGTCTGCTTCAGCTTCTCTCTGCTTCTGCCCCTGCTGCTCATGCTTTCCCTCCCCGCCCCCTCCAATAAATAAATAAATCTTTTAAAAAGAAAATAGTTAACATAGCTGGTAACCCAGAGCCCACATTTCTCCATGCTGATAATCAGCTGGAACTGACTGGTGGCCTTTTCCTTACACTCCCAACTAGGGCGTTTCCCTTTCTCTCAGTCAGCCATTACGGCTAGTCTTGGTAGCAGTCACTGTCCTCAGCACCACATGTAAGGAAACTGAGTCTCAGGAAAGTGAAGTGCCCAAGTTCAACCAGCTAGTAAGTGGAGGACTGGTGTTTAAACACAAGAGTGTCTGAGTTATTTTAAATTCCTTTCTTCAGAACATCAAAAACAAGGCTATTTTTATCTGTCATTTCAGTTGAAAAATCAATATCCATAAATATTATATGATGCTTCCTATATAGGAGCCTTGGGCAACAAGTTCATCACATTATTTATATAATGCAAGATTTACATTCATTTGTCATTTCCACTAAATTCCTTAAGTCTGCATTTAACCTAGGCTACTTTCTCATTTCTTGTTTTTTTTAATCTTTTAAAAGAGGGATTTTTAAAGATATTTTTATTTTATTTTTTATTTTTTTAAAATAATCTCTGTGCCCACCGTGGGGCTTGAACTCACGACCCTAAGATCAAGAGTCATATACTCTACTGTCTGAACCAGGCAGGTGCCCCTACCTTCTCATTTCTAAAATGTTGACATCTCTTGTATTGCCCAAATAGGTTATCAATAAGTTAAAATATGTTCATTTTAACACCATTTTCCTATTTGAATACTTTAACATGATTCCCTTCTGTGAAAATAACACTCCCAGAGAACAAGGATAGGCCCTTATGTCTTTAGTTTTCTGTTTTCAGGAGGAACACAGAATTTAAACTTCACTTTGAATAAAAATTGCCAGTGATTTAGATAACAATTTATATCTTTCATCAAGAAACAAATGTCTCTTCCCTACAAAGATAGACTTGTATATTTTAGCTCAATAAATATTTACTTTTTGTCTGAACAGATTAAATTCTTTAATCCCAGACTGTTTGTGTCTGTGTAAATAGTATTGTTATCAGACTAGAGCTAGTGTTTTCAGTTTTCCGCACACTGACTACTTGACAAATAATTAAATACATCAATTACACAAAAGT
This sequence comes from Halichoerus grypus, assembly GCF_964656455.1. NCBI lineage: Eukaryota > Metazoa > Chordata > Mammalia > Carnivora > Phocidae > Halichoerus > Halichoerus grypus. The sequence goes on from NC_135724.1 coordinate 24,718,361, forward strand.
CAATTGGGATTAAATACTAATGTATGCTATGAGTTAATGAACATTTGTGGTGTGTGCCATCTACTTTACTCTGTTAAAAATAAAGTATTAACCCTCACCACTTTAGCTTAAATTTTAAAAGAAGTCTCACAGCTTCATGTTTTTCATACAATCTCTTTTGCTCAAAGCTTTCTTTTTCTGCAAGAGGTGGGGGTGATGGTGCTGGCGGTAAGGGAGCATCGTTTACTGTTACTATCTCTGTTGATTGAAGAATGAACAAAATACCAAAAGAGTTAGGTACAGAGGAAGTGGTAGAGACTTGGCTATCAAACAGATCTTGGGCAAGTTACTTTCCCTCAGCTTCCTTCTCTGTAAAACAGGGACTGTAATGCCTTCCTCATAGATTGCCTATGGCAAAAATTTCTATAAAGGCCCAACCCTATACTTGGTACATAATAGGCACTGGATAGACGGTGCTATCCATACTTCCCATCATCAACAAAATGACTTTTATGGTTTTTACTAACATGAAGACATATTATATGGTGACCATGTATTCTAAGGCAAATATGGTGGCATGTGACTTATTGTAAGCAAATGGTGGAAGCACACTGGAGAAATTTAAGTATTTAGTGTGTTAGGAACCTTTACAATGGTTATTTTAATTGGGCTCTGTCCAAGAGATCTAGAATATTGGAAGCTCTTTGAGCCTAGTATGTCTGCACTGAATTTTGGTCAAATGCCTTTATCAGTTGTAATTACGGTACAGTGGAAAGTCTGTGTGGCTCAAAGATAGCACGTTTTAGGTAACTCGCAGCAAAGTGTAGTTCAATAATAGTCTTGTACATGAAGACACTGAGATCATCGTGGAATAGAAGGACCACTGGGATCAGAAGTCAGAAGTGTGATTCTCAGCACCCCGTGTGACCTTTAGTCAAGTTGTTTTTCTTTTGTTTTTCCTCAGTGCTCAAAGGAGGCAGCAGGCTTACATCTTTGAGACCCCAAATATAACGTACCAGTGCCATTCAGTGTTGTAATGGGATTGCCTTGTACAAAAAAACCTCTTGAGAATGGGATTAACTATAGCTTTAGAGCCAGCAGAGGGAGCACAAAGCATGAATTTATGTCGGGGTCTTAGGAAAATTGGGGGGTTTTCTGTGGTTAAATATTAACCACAGTTCTTAAAACGAGATTATTTCTTATCAGGTAATGCTCAACTTCATTTAAGCTCTAATTTTGTCTGGAAATGGTGATATTTTTACAACTACATACAGAATTCTACCTCTGTAATTACTGGCAGTTATAAGAAAGAGCTGGGTTCTAAAAGGACATTTAATAATGATTATTTGTGAGGATCACTATGGTTTATGTCCTGTATTGTTAAATATATTTTAATTAAAAAACAATATAATTTTATATCATAAATATTCTGATTGATACTCTAATAACTCTGCTGTTTGAACTTAACCCAGAACTAAAAGGGACTCTGCCTTCAAATATTACAGGGTTTTATAGTCCTATTTAAGTGATATCCCATTTATCTAGCGTCCCTGGGAATTAGGAGTTCCACATACTCTAGATAACAAAAGTATGTTTCATGAAAGCACTACCTTAAAATGGTTTAAAAGTATTTTAGATAAGAGATCTTGCAATTGCGGTCTTTCTGGAATTTTTAATTGCAAGACCTTGTGTACATTTGAGACCTGATACTGCAGAGTAGTCACTATAAATGTAGACCGTTGTGCTGAACAGCAGTGGAATTCTGAGTTTGCTCTTACTTTAACGTCAGAACTCTTTTCCGTGTTTTTGGTTACACTTAAGTTTTTCCTTTTATTATTATTATTAAAGTTTTAGCTAAGGAAGCTAATAACTTAGCTTATTGCGAATTGTGTTAAATCAGATTAGTAAGACTTTGAGTTAAAGTTCATAGCTTTCCGTTGGGCACTGATTCATACATGGAAATCTTTCTCTCTGTATTTGTGGTTTGGGCTTATGTCTTTAGGGGAGGGGCGGGGGCTGCTCCTATATTTGAGAATGAGTCATGGTAGAGGTGGGTTTCCTATGAAGTTACTATAAATACGTATTTGGTTTCTTGGTTTTTCTAAAAAGTATTTCTAAACTTGAACTTAAAAGTATATTTTTTCCACCAATCAGCAGCCATATTTTTTAAGAATTTGGCTGATCAGGATATATTTGTTTAAAAAGAACGTGGAGAAGGGGAGTAACTCAATCGCCGTGTGTACACAGTAGGCTTTGCAGAAGAGTCGAAAGAACAGGAATGGACATCTATGCCCTTGAAATTATGTTCAGAGAAGAAATGGGATAAATATACCAGCAAAAGATAAAGGAAGATATATGTTAAAAGAGTATAGAGCAAGTATAAATTAGTAATTAAGTACACAAAGGTTGACAGGAAGTTGAAGTAAAAAGATAGTTTTCATAAATCTCAAGATTTTCAATAGTAATGAGTCTGGCAGAAGTTGAAAAAAGGCATTTACTAGTAAAGACCTGTAATTCCAATTAAGACTTCCTGTTCCTATAGCCCTCCCAAAGACTAATTATATTTGCTAAATTAAGATTAAGAGCTAAGCAAAAGAAATCCCGAAGTTCTAGTTGGGATCCCCACATTAAGGATCCATCACCTGGAAAATATCTTCCTGATAAATTGTGTTATAATAGAAAAGTAGGTATTCTGCAGCATTTTCTAAATACAGTGATTAGTGTCATGTTTCCTGTGACTATCTTTGTAAAATCTGACATATAGTAAACATACTTGATTTGGTAGGCTTCCCCTGAGAGGAAATTTCTTTATACTTAGGAAGTGCCTTCCAACTTGTGATAGTAACTTCTAAACTGTCCTGGCTCCTCTTGTGTTCACTGGGGGATAATCCCACTCTCCAGATGAATTTTTTCATTAAATATTATTTCAGTCCTAATTGTTGCCGTAAATTAGTGACATTGTGCTATAGAATTTGGTTTTTTTAAGTGGATGGCTTTACTGTCTGCTTGGCGCGGGGTTTTCTCAAGGGACAGAGAAAGACTAACGAGAAAGACAACCTACGTTCTTTCCAGTCAGGAAATCTGTTTCTGTTTGTTACATAATACACTTGAAAATACCATAAAACTTCTAATAAGTTTGGTATCGTTCGAATTGTGTACTAATTACAACTTACTTTGGGTCTTTCATTATACCTGAGTTTATATAAGAATATCATTTTTAAGTATAGTATCCAATTAAGTATCCATTTTTAAGTATAGTATCCAGTTAAAATTAGGGATAGTTTTTCCTTTGAGATAAATCAAATTACAAAATTTTTAATTAGGTCATTCTTACTAAATAGGATTTCTGACCAAGTTTAGTCAAAATTGGAAAAATCTGCTTAAGAAAACAAACCTTTTGCATTATGTCCACTTCCTAGACATTTTTCCACTGCATGACTTTAAAGCTAAAAACACACAAATCTGCATGAACACCTTTGTAAAAAATAAAATCGTCTTTAACCTAAAGATGGACTCTCTTATTTCACTCACTCACTCACATTTTTCGTAATGTAGGGTACCGGATTGTGTATTGACAGATCATGTATTTTATCCATTACTTTCAAAATATTTTTACTTGTAGTAATTCATGTAACATCATTTTTAAAGTTGTTAATTACCTTTCAGTTTTCCTTTAATGACTTCCTTATTTTGTTACCTTAACCAGTGGAAATTCAATTTCCGAGTTTCAGCACTTTTTTAACAAGACCCATCGTTTAGTCGATTATCTTGCTCTGTTGCATGACTAGTTATTTTTGGTTCTACATACAATTTTTGGTTATGCAGTCATACAATGAAAATCAAGCCGGATATCGTAACCATAATTTCAGATTCTCACTGAGATACTGGTAGTGTGTGTTTTTATGGCGTAAGATTGTATTCTTCAGTCGCAATTCAAAGTGTGCCCTTTTGGTGGGAACTGTCCTTACTAGGTTTTTTAAATGCGTATCTTTGTATCTCTTGCTTTTACCTTCAGAGTTTTTTGAGAAGATGAATTACTGAATTTTTCTTAAGAGTGTTGAAATATGGAACAATATAGATTCTAGCTGATCCAGTGAAGATGGACACAAGTTTCTGTGCATTGCTATCCATACTGGTAGTCCACTAAACATTAGCATTTTCACAAGCCTTCCTCGACAGTCAGAAAGCTATTTATTGGTGCTGAGGTTTCCTATTTTGTACTCTGCCTTACATGCCATAAAACCAATGTCATTTTAGCACTTGTCCTGGATGGAAATGAGTTTTAAGCTATTTATTATATATGTAAAGTAATGTTTATGGTTATTAAGTCAATTAAATGTGAATGGGCAGTTTATTCTCTTCTGACCTTCTTTGTATAAATGTCAGTGTTCTTTTTTTTTTTTTAAAGATTTTATTTATTTATTTGAGAGAGAGAATGAGATAGAGAGTACATGTCAGTGTTCTTAGTGAAGATAATTATGTAGTTAGCCATCTCCTTCATTTTAATTTTAGATCCTAAAAAAATAAGATTTTTTTTTTTTCTACTAAAAATAAAGACCTCATGTTTCCAGTTTTGTAAGGTAGGAATACTGATGTCTTTGCAGTTTCTTTTACTGGAGTAAGAAAGGCAGAAGAGAAAAAGAAGAAAGACAAATCGTTAGTAGCAAGCATATTTTAGACCCTGTTGTGTGCAGAACACTGTAATAATCAAGGCCTAAATGAACTTAGCATTTGGGGAGAAAGCCCCATGTTTACAATACACGTAATGCATTGTATATATTATAAAACATATATATAAGTGTACAGCAGTTGAGCATGAAGCAGCATATTAAAACAAATAATATATAGCTTCATTGAGAGGAAAAACCTGGGACGTTACTAATTATATCATATTCTATAAGTATAAGGGGACATATTTCATAAGATGAGTAATAATCTTTATAGACTTCGATGAGTTTTTATTTTACCAAAGGTGTTTAGATCCTCAGATTTTTCCCACGTTTATTAGAGCCACCCCAACGTCTGTTCCCTTCTCACTCACCTCCAGTTTGGTCTGTCTTCGACGGAGGCTGCCTGACTCTTGTTGGCAGTCATTGGTCTGCTTGACTTTCTCTGAGTAGGTAGAAGGATTCTTCATGAGAAGCAGAGAAGTGGAATGAGAAAGAAAAACATTTTATGTGAACAGACTAGTATTTCAAAAGTAGTAGTCATCACCTTAGACTCCCCTGCTGCTGGACACACCCATGCACACATGCACGCTGGGGGCCTGTTCCCCCATTCTCCCAGTACAAGGGCACATATTTTTAGGTTAGATCAGTGGCCAGTGCTTATATTGTTGTAACGAGATACTATTCACCGATGGTCCATATATTATATGATATTTACCTTCTTAGACAATTTGTCTGAAAATATCTTTATTTTAACCTTTAGAAAAAAAATGTATCAGGTTTCGAAATTCTACATTTGAGTTATTTTCACCCTGCGTTTGGAAGGTGTTGCTCATTGTTTTGTAGCTGTCAAGAAGTCTGATGCCATAATAATTCTTGACAGTTTGTGTGTGGCCCTCCCTCTTTCTCTCTCTCGGTTTCTAGGACCTTCTTTTGTCTCCAGTGTTTTAAAATTCCAGTTATATGCTATCATGTGGGAGATTTCTTTGTTTTACCTATTTTCTGGATTCTTGGTGGGCTCTTTCAGGAAATGCATGTTTTCCAGTTTTGAAAACTTTCCTTGAAATAATCCTTTAATAATGTCCACTTTTCCTTCTTCCATTTTCTTTGTTCTCTTAAAACATCCTCTGCTAGACTTTGTGGACCGTTTCTTGGCCATTTTTCTGTTGCTTGCCATGTCTTTGTCTTTTCTGTCCCACTTTCTGGAAAAGTTCTTCAAATTTATTTTCCAGGTCTTTCATTGAAGTTTTCATTTCTGCTATCGTATTTGCACTTTCCAAGAGTTCTTTTTGTTGTCTGATACTCCTTTTTATACCACCTCCTTCTTGTTTCACAGCTGACGTGTTTACTTCCCTCCCTTAGCTTAGTCATTGTAACATTTGGGGAGTTTTCAGCCTCTCCCTGCATTATCTCTGTTTCATCTGGGTTCCTTTTTTCTTTCTTGCTTGTCATTTTAGTGGCTGTCTCTGGTGATCCTTGGCAGAGTTTACATTTAAAAGTGGGGCACTAAAGAACTGACTGGAAGTTCTGTGTACTCGGGTTGGACTCTGTTGACTGGTGGCTTCCTTCAGACTGTTCCAGCTGGGCTGGGTTTCTTGAGAACCCCCACCCAGTGTCAGTATCTGTGGATACTTTTTGTTATACTTCTCAGTTTCTCCTAAGAGTAGTCCTCAATATTTCTCCTGAATGTACAAACCTAGCTGACAGCATTCTCTGAGCTGATGGGGGGTGGGGGTAGCTGAAGGCAGAGGTTTCAGTGCTCAATCTCTAGACTCTTACTTATTCACCCTCTTTCAGGACAGCACACCCATCCTTAGTTGTGCCTTACATCTCAAAACCCACTTTCTCCTTCATCCTTTCAGGAGTGAACACTTCTCTACTTCTGGCAACATAAAGGAAGGCACTCATTGGGCTGAGCAGGGCAGGAGAGAGGAGCTGAAAGTCTGACTTTTTTAATACAGATTTTCAGTCTCTCTTCCTGTCTATGGCCTCATCTGTGCCCCACTTTTTAATACCTGGTACTTCTGTTTACCTGAACCTTGCCAGAGTTCCAGAGTCTAAGGCATCTAGTCTTCCATCACTTCTGGCTTAGTTTTGAGCCTTTCCTGGTCTCTCTTTTTTCTCTCTATATTAAATAGTGAGTTTTCTCATCCATTGCAATGGCTTTAAATTTCAATTATATGGTTTCAGTTCCCGAATGCCTATCTTTAACTGGAATCTCTTTCCTGAACCAGAATGTCTACCTGAAGTTTTCACCTGGGTATCAAATAAGCATCTCACACTTACCATATCCAAGAGGGACCTTTGATGATCTCCTAGGAACCTGTTCCCTGTAAAGTTTTTCCTTTCTCAGTAAATGATGTGCTCATCATTCCATTTGCTTAAGGTAAAAACTTTGATGATATCCTTGACTCTTCTCCTCTTATATCCCAAATCTGGTCTGGCAGCAGCCCCTCTCAGCTTTTCTAACAACTAGCTTTGAGGAAAAACTAGCAGTGTAAGTCAATTGTATTTCTAGCTAAGTGAGAGAGACTATTTATTTTTCTAATGTAGTAAAATATTGAAAAAAAGATAATGTTCTGGCCATAAAAAATCAGGTATTTGTCTAAAGAGAAGAAACCAGATAAACTTTGAAATTTTAAGCTTAATGAAAGTACTTCCCCCCCCCCCCAGGGAATTTTTACTTTGTGTTTTACTCAGTGAACCAGTATCCGATACCAGGCATTGTTCTAGGCACTGGGATTATAGTATTGAACAAAATAGAAAATTCCTGCCATCGTGGAGCTTACATACTAGTGCAGGAGTTAGGAAACTTTCTGTGAAGAACTAGATAGTAAATATTTTAGGCTTTGGCTGCCAGAAGGTCTCTGTCACAGCTATTCAACTTTGCCATTGTACCATAAAAGCAGCCATAGACAATAACGAATGAATGGATGTGGCTATGTTCCATTAAAACTTTATTTGCAAAAACAGATGGTGGGCCAGATTTGGTCTGCAAGCTGTATTTTGCCCATTTTGTTCTAGTGGATGGAAACAATAAAAACATGAGAAAAGCATATAGTATTTCAGAAAGTGGTAAGTAGTAATGGGAAAAAAATAAAGCAATGGAAAGAAAACAGGATGTGCCAGGGTTGGGTTGCAATTTTAATTAGAGTGGTTGTGGTAGTCCTCAAAGAAGAGATGACATTTGAACAGATACTTTAAGATGAAGGAGTAAGCCATACCAGACCCTAGCATGTGTAAAAAAGGAGGTTTGTCTTAAGGGATTCTCAGTGGAGAATAGCTCACAAAAGAAATACAGATGTTGGGGTTCCAGAGACTTGAACTGAGGAGTCAGCACCTCCAGAGTATTTTCTCTGCCTTCTTCTATGTCTGTGTCTCTCTTTCACCGTTTCAGTGTAGGTTCATTCTCTCTTCTTGTGTGCAGGTTTTCTCCATGAAGCTAAATCATGACCGTAAGCACCTCCAGATTCACATCTCTGCAGTCTTCTAACCAAGGGGGAAAGCAGTCTTTGTCACCATTCCTAGGTAGAAAAATCTTAGGAAAAGTTTCCATCTGGCCCAACTTAAGAGCATATATCCATTGACCTATCTTTGTGATCCAGGGAAGGGGTATTATAATTGATTCAGCCTTGTGTCATGAAGTCACTTTTTTTCAGGAGAGTGGTTAGTTCTGTTCTTAAGAGGAGAGTAGGAGTGGGGCGCCTGGGTGGCTCAGTCGGTTAAGCGTCTGCCTTCGGCTCAGGTCATGATCCCAGGGTCCTGGGATCGAGTCCCACATCGGGCTCCTTGCTCAGCGGGGAGCCTGCTTCTCCCTCTGCCTGCCTCTCTCCCTGCTTGTGCTCTGTCTCTCTCTGACAAATAAATAAATAAAATCTTTAAAAAAAAAAAAAAAGAGAGTAGGAGTGAATCATGAAGGATAGAAAAAAAATAGTCACCATATCAGTAAAACAGATCTCCTGATGAGAGATAATAAGGTGGTTATGAGTGCAGAATTGAAAGTCAGATTACCAGGGTATAAATTCTAGCTCTTCCACTTTTGAAAAGTATAATCCTTGGCAAATTAATTTACCTCTCTAATGCCTTAGTTTCCTTTGAATAATGTGATGAAAGTATTAGTACCCCCTTAAGCCTGTTGTATATTAATTTAGTTAATAATTATAAAAGATTAGTAAGGTGCTTGGCACAGAGTATGTTCTCAATAAATGACAGCTACCATCATTCTTATTATTTCTCCTCAGCATAGAAAAGGATAACCAGTGGGATCCATCCTAGGAATGTAGGGTTGTCTCAACATTCCATGATCAATTAGCACAATACACTATATTTAATAGACTTAAAAACCATATGATCATCTTAGTAAGTACAGAAAGAGCATTTGACAAAACTCGGCACCTATTCATGATTAAAAAAAAAATCAGTTAACAAAGAATAGAGGGGATTTCCTCAATCTAATAAAGGGCATCTATGGACAATTTATAGCTAAAGTCCTACTTAATGGTAAAATACTGAATATATTCTTTCCTAGGATCAAGAAAATGGCAAGGATATTCACTCTCATATTTGTTTAACGTTGTACTAAAGGTCCTAGGCAGTGCAGTGAGTCAAGAAAAAGAAATTTTATAAATTCAGATTGGGAAAGAACACTTAAAACTGGCTTTATTCACAGAAAACATGGTCATATGTTTAAAAAAATCCTAATCTGCAAAAAATTGGAAGAGATGAGTTTAGCAAGGTCAAAGGATACAAAGGTCAGTATATAACAATAATTGTATTCTGATATTCATGTGACAATCAGAAATCAGAATTTAAAAGCAGTACTGTTTATGGTAGCATAAAAATATGAAATAACTTAGGAAAAAGAATAACTAAAATACATGCAAAATGTGTATACTGAAAACTAAAACATTGCTGAAAGAAATTTTAAAAGACCAGTCAAATCACTGTGTTGTGCAGCAATTAATATATCACTGTGTGTCAACTGTATTTTAATAAAAAATGTTTTTAATCAAACATTTTTTTAAAAATTAAAGACTTAAGTAAACAGGGTGATCCCATGTTCCTGGATCAGAGACAGTATTGTTAGATCCTGAAATTTATCTATACATTTAACACAGTCCTAATCAAAATCCCACCAGGCTCTTTGGTAGAAATTGACAAGTTGATTCTAAAATTTATGTGAATATGCAAAAATCCTAGAATACCCACAAGCAATTTTGACAAAGAAAACTCAAGGAGAACTCACACTACCTGATTTCAAGATGTACTATAAATTGCAGCTAATGCAGTCAGGGCAGTGTGGTATTATTGGTATGTAATAGATTTATAGACCAGTGGAATGGAATAGAGTCCAGAAATAGACCCATGCATATATGGTCAATGAAATTTTGACAAGCCTGTCAAGGTAATTTAAGGGGGAAGGAATTAGTCTTATCAACGAATGGTGCCGCAACAGTGAAATACTCAGATTCAAACAACGAACCCGAGAACATAAACCTTGACTCTTACTTCATGCCGTACATGCATCCAGATGGAGCACAGACCTTAAATAGGAGAGCTAAAACTATAAACCGTATACAACAAATCATGTGAGAAAATCTTTGGGATCTTGGTTAGGCGGAGGTTTCTTAGGACACAACACAAATCTTTCTTTAAAAGTTGATGAATTGGACTTCATCAAATTCTAAAATTTTGCTCTTCAAAAGCACTGTTAAGAAAATGAAAAGACCCTCCCCCCCCCCCCCACACACACACCCCAATGCTGGTCTGGGAGAGAGTATTTACAAAAAAATACCTGATAAAGGACTTGTATCTAGAATATTATAAAGAACTCTTGCAAACTCAGGAAGAAGAAGGAAAACCACCCATTGTTTTAATCAGGCAAAAGATTTGAATACGCACTTCACCAAACAAAACTAGGAGCACAGGAAAATTCATTAGGGGAATGCAAGTTAAAACCACAGTGAAATCTTCACATGCACGGGCAGGGCTAACGCTAAAAAGACTGGCATAGCAAGTGCCAGCCAGAATGTAGGACGGGCGGGCCCCATTTCTTATGGAGTTAAATAAATAGCACACAACCTAGCAGTTCCACCCAAAGTATTTATTCAAGAGAAATGAAGACGTTTGATCACCAAGAAACTTTTGCGAGAATGTTTATAGCAGCTTTATTCATAATGGCTCAGAAGGGGAGACAACCCAAGAGTCCTTCAACTAATAAATAGATAAACAAATTGAAGTTTGTTCATGCAATGGAAAGCTACTTGGCAATAAAAAGGAATGAATTACTGATACACCAAACAACGTGGATGGAACACTAAGTGATAGAAACCAGACACAAAAGAGTACACATGGTATAATCCCATTTACCTGAAATCTAGAAAGGGCAGAACTGCAGTGACAGGAAACAGCTTGGGGGTTGCCTGGGATCGGGGAGGGCCGTGGTAGAGCAGGGGGTTGACTGCAGAGGGGCGCAGGGGACATCCTGTGGGAATGGAAATGTTCTATGTCACGATTATGGTGATGAGTCCCATGAATGTTTCAGTTTGTCAAACCTCATCCAATTGTATACCTAAAATTGGTTAATTTTAGTCTATGTTGATGATTGCTCAATAAAGCTGATTAAAAACAAGGTAAGCAGCAGTGTGAGACTATATTGAAGTGTCGGTTGAGGCATGGAGAAGTTAGTGTAGTTCAGAGGGAGGGTGAGCACAGGTTAGAGGGATCCTTCACAGACCAGATGGAATGGGCAGCATGCACTTGGGCTTGAAGGACAAGCAGCATTTAGAGGCGCAGAGAGGAGAAAGGAGGAGTTCCTGCATGTAGAAGGAGCCTCTGCCTGCAGAGGAGGAAGTATCAGGCTTGGCGTAAGGAGATTTGGTTTCTGTCCACAGCCCTGCTCTTAATAACTTTAATAATATTTTGTATTTCTCGACATTTTAAAATAGCTCTTTAGGATTTGTCAAGAACTTGTGTTCACTTCACTGTGTAACTTTAACTTCAGATGAACTGTCAACTCTGCACCTCAGTTTCCTAACTTCCCATTCTTCTGTGGAGTTGAGGTACTCCTCCTCGTCTCTCTGGTGACCACTGTGATGAGGGAAGGATGGGGGCGTGGAGGGAAGGTGACTACAAGTTGTGAGGGGCGCAAGGCTGTCGTGGGGAAGGTCTGCAGTTCTCAGGGAGGGAGCCCCCCCGCCACCTCCTAGGAAGTGACCCCTCTGTGTTGCCTCCCCTTCAGGCTCTTTGCTCCACCGCACTACCCACTTTGCCACATCCAGCTTCTCTCTCAACCACGGGGGTTCACTTCAGCCTCCTCCTCCACTCCAAGAAGGGTTTTTGGTAAGGTCACCGTTGTTTTCTTTCCTTGGGCCAAATTCAGTGACATTGTTTCTTTTCTTTTCTTTTTTCCTTAATCCTTCTTTACCTTTTGACAGTGATGACCACTCTCCCCTTGAGATTATTCTCTTGTCTTCCAGACGTCTTTCACTTTTTGTTCTTCCACTTCTATTTCTCTAAGTCCCCTTTGCTGTTTCCACTTTTTAGTCTTGGTGTTTCCCAGAATTCTGACCTTATCCTTCTTTTCTTACTTGACACATTATCCTTGGGTGATCACCTGTACTTGTGTGATGGCAGCTGATGCCGATAACCCTCAAAGTTCTCACCTCCCTCCCAAGCACCAGCTTCGTATTTCTGAACTGCCCACCTGGGTATTTCTTACCATCTCCATCTGGATATTCCTGCGTTATCTCTGGCTTTCGTTGCAGAATCGTTAAGAGCACAGATTCTGGAGCTTGAATGCCTGAATTTGACTCCTGACCCCACCACTTAGTAGCTCTGTGCCTTAAGCAAAGTACTTAACTCCTCTCTGCCTTGATTTCATCCTCCCTAAAAACCAAACACAGGATGGATAATGACAGCGCAGGCCTCACATGATGATTTGATGAGCAGCGAGCTGTGTGTGTCTCCTAGTAGCTTTATTTATTTATTTATTTATTTATTTATTTATTTATTTATTTGACAGAGAGAGGGGACACAAGCAGGTGGAGTGGGAGAGGGAGAAGCAGGCTTCCCGCTGAGCAGGAAGCCCTGTGTGGGGCTCGATCCCAGGACCCTGGGATCATGACCTGAGCCAAAGGCAGACGCTTAATGACTGAGCCACCTAGGTGCCCCTCGGGCCTGTATTTTTCACTTTGCTTCCTAGAGCCCTGGGGTTCTGTGGCAGGGACTGGATGGCCACCATGGGATGAGAGCGCACTGGGGAGAGATCAAGGACACGCCTGAACAAGGACTGATCACTTCCTGTCCATCCCTTGCCCCATCCTCCCCACCTGAACACCAAACACAGCAGCTTTGCTTTCATCGCTCCTGTTGTAGCCCTGCTGTCATAAAACACCTCTGGCTTTCAAGGGGCGCCTGGGTGGCTCAGTCAAGCATCTGGTTCTTGGTTTCAGCTCAGATCATGATCTCATAGGCTCCGCACTCAGCAGGGAGTCTGCTGGAGAGTCTCTCTCTCTGCCCCTCCTCCCATGCTCTCTCTCAAATAAATAAATAAATCTTAAAAAAACCAAACAAACCCTCTGGCTTTCAGGATGAAGTCCAAGGTCTAAGAGAGACGCTTCGTAAACTATCCCCACTACCAGCCCAACCTTAACGCTGTGTTCTGCCACAAATTGAACACTTGATGAACATATGTGCCATCCTGTTGCCTACACCGACAGTGCTCAGATGTCTCTGTCTTCCCTTGTGCTCTGTTCTCTGCCCAGATGACCTTTACCTTTGCCTCACTTGCTTGGCTCACTCCTAATTGTTCCTTCAGATTCAGCTCAGGTGTCAGCTCCAGCAGTGACTTCCTGTTCCTGTCTTCAGGTGCAGCTGGGCAGCCTCATCTGTGTCCCCCTAGCACTCCTTGTCCATCTCCGTCACTGCACGGACAGTAGAACCTTCTGTGTAGGTTTATCCTCCCCACCAGCCGCACCCTCCAGGAGGGCAGGACAAAGACCGTGCTGCTTTTGCTTGTCACTGTATCCCAGGCAGCTTGCACGTTGCCCAGCACATTGTAGGTTCTTGGTAAATATTTGACTTACTGCTTGCCTCAGTAACTTGAGAAGATGAAATGCAAACCTCTTAGCATGTTTTTTTTTGATAGGCCCATCCCAGTCTTGCTCGGCTTCCTCTCTTGCCACCCTCACCCCGTGGACTTGCATTGTTCTGGCCGTGGTCTCTCTGAGCCTCTTGGCACACCATTTCCCCTTCTGAGTTACTTACTCTCCCTCCCCCTGTACTTCTCCGCACTAGCAAGCCCCTGACCTTCAAGGCCACAAGATAGATTTCCTCTGACATGTACCTGGCCTTCCTCTATGCTCCTGCAGTGCACTCTTGAGACCCATGGTGTCCTCCAATTTCAGAATTGCAGGCTTTTTTTTTCCTTATCACCTTAGATTTCAGCTCCTTGGGAGCAAGGAACATGTCTCTTTTATCGTTTTGTTAGACTGATGTTCCATTAGCTTCTCCTCCATATTGAGTCAAGTCCAGGACTTTCGATGTGCCCTCAGTGGTCCCTCCCAGTCTGTCCTCGACTGTCTCTGTTCTAGCCTCATCTCCTGCCGCTGCCTGTGAGCCCTGAACTGCAGCCCCTTCCCGCAGCTGGTGGTTTTCTGAGCCTGTTTCATGTGGGACTGACCATACAGTCTGTCCACGTGCTGCTTGCTTTTCTGAAATGCTGGCTTAGAGCAGGGGCTCTGTTTTCTTCAGGATAGGGTATTCTTTTTATTCCAATTTTTAAAAGGTATGTAATGTTTCAGGCATACATCAAAGAGATAGAGTAATATAGCAATCCCCTATGTATGTATCCAGCATAACAAAAACAACATTTTATACATAGAACGAGAGAGAGAAAGATTGAGAGAGAGAGAGAGAGCCAAATCCCTTTTTTTCCCTCTCTGATCCCATTTCCTTCCCTTTCTCAGAGAATAATGGCTATCTTAAATGTAGTATTTATCATTTCCATATGTTTTATTATTTCACGTTTTATGTGTAGAAGGTAGGTAATAACGTTTTTGCATTTTTAATACATTATGTAAATAATATTACTTTGGTCACATTCTTCCACAAGAGTCCTTGCTGGTAAAACAATATTGTTTTGGAGATTTACCCATATTGTTGCATGTAGCCTTAGATAACTTTAAATTACTATGTAGTTGTTCATTATAGGACTATCTGACAGTTATATTTACCTATTCTATTGTTTATCAGTGTTTTGATTGTTTTCAGTTTTTCATTGTTAAACCAATTTGTAGTGAACATTCTTGTATAAAAAGAAAAACCTAGTCTTTTTCTAATTCTAAAAGCAAGGACTCTGGCAGTGATATCCTGAGTGAATAGTACACTTGAAAGCCAGTTTCGCTCAGAATTACCCCTTTACACGCGAACATCATATACCTTTACCGTTTACTCTAATGGAAGTAAGCTAAGGGGGCTAGTACTTCGATTGCAAAGCTTTCACCAGAAGTTACTTTTCTCAGCAATTTACAAGCCATGTCTCCTATACATTTAGGTCATTTTGCCTTAAAAATGTTAAATGCGAGCCAGAATTAGAATGTTTTAAAAAAAGTTGAAAGCTCTATAGCTATAAGGCCTGAGGGAAAAGCCTATTAAATTGTCAAAGAATAACAACTTGAAGTAAGTGTGAATGCTGTTTCTCATTCATGATAGGAAACTGGAAGTGGCCTCAAATCAGCTGTTCTCACACCAGCTTTCTTAGGAGCAGCTGGGGGCAGTGGCCACAGATCCTTGAGGTGGACCAGTCAACGTTTTTGGCCCTTATTATTTTCCGTTATGCCCAACTGGAAGAGCTTACGTTGGAATCGAGGCTCACTTCCTTGTTTTGTCTTCTTCTAACAAGGAAAGCGGATTGTTAGTATTCTCTTTGAAAATAAACAAAACTCGCCTTTTTTCTCCAAAGGAAACAATTTCAAATCCTTTGTGCTTTGATTCCTACAATTTGATGGAAGGTACCATAGATTATCTCTGCTGTCCTCTGAAGGGACACTCGGGGGACACGGACAGAACCCCCAGGTTGCTGGTATTTTGTAAACTCAACAAGGGGCGCTGTCTTTCTTCACTTGCCCCCCTTCTTCTGACTAACGCCAGGATGTGCACTTCTTCCAGGCATATTTAGTGCTTTCCCTTTTTGTTTGGGCATCAGTTCATGCCTCTGAGACTTGCCATGCCCCGTGCTAGAGCTGACACCGTCAAAGTTCCTTCGGTCTCAGAAAACTCCTGAAATTCCCTTTATTCCTGAAAGGTACCGCTAACAAACTAAAAGAATCTTAGTAAATTTTTTCTTTATGCATTTCCATGTGAATACGCTTTGTACCCTATCCCAACAAATTTTTGCCTTTTCATCATTTACAAAATAATTTGTATATTTGAAACGTGTACTGCTAATGCAGTTCACTATTCTATTCCGTTATTATTTTGCTCAGCAATTTTACTTCAAGGAATTTATCCTGTACATAGTCTTACCTCAGTATGCTAAAAAATTATATACAAGGGTGTTCATCACAGTGCTGTTTATAAAAAAATAAACCTGGAAATGTTAAAATGATTGATTAATAATGGACTAAATATAAATAAATTATGGTATATCCATATGCTTAGATATCCATTACTGGCACTCAACATTTATTGAATGGATCAAGGAATATTTTATTCAATGAAAGAAGTGTGAAGTACAGAACAGTACATATTTGATGGAATAAAAAAGATGGATATTCATTGATACACAGGGCTTGCTGCCTTTAACATTAATGGAATCACAGACAATAAACTGCCGGTACGTAGTAGCTACCTGTGCATCATGGCAATGGGTGCGAGCAGGAGGTGTGAGGTTCACTTTTGACCTTAGAAGGTAAAACAAAAGAAAACTAAACCTCAAGTGGAGAAGACCCTTGGGCAGGTTTCTGGGCCTTCCTCTTGTAGTTCTCCCCAGTGGAATAATCTGCCTGCAAATTCCACCTGCCACGCAGCCCCAAGCCCTGACCCCTTTGTGTTTTCAGCTCACCACGATGCCGCTGTGTACTGCTTGGGTCCCAGCATTCTGCCGCACAGTTTGGAATGTTTCCCTAGGCAGGTACTCCCTTCTTCTAGGGGTCCCAATCCTGCACTGCAGATGTTGTACACCATCCCAAAAAAAAAAGTCATTTCATATATTTTGTCCAGTTTTTAAGGTGTTAATAGAAGGAAGGTTATTTGGTACTGGTTAGTCCATCATGACCAGAAGTGGAAATCTTATAATACATATATTTAAAGTCATTCTTTTTGAGAAGTAAGATAAAGCTGTGATAAAAAGTGATTGACTGTATTATACTAGAGAAATAATTTAATCCAACACACTTAGTTGAAAGATGAGGAAATTAAGATACAAGTCCAAGTGACTAGTAATAGATTGCACTCAGAGTTCCTCGTGAAGTCTGTGCATATCTCAGTCTGTCTGAATCTCTGTCCACTGTTCTTTCCACAATAGTGGAAAATTCTCCTATGTTTAAAATAGAATTTTAAGCTGTCAAACTTTTTTTTTATTCTTTTGAATCCTTATAATTTAAACATTCTCCTCACTTCATTTTTTTGTTATATCGATAGTATTATTAATCCTGCTGTTAACACAGGCGTGAAGAAAAAAATCATTACATGTATATTTTAGAATAATTGACATTCTGCAGAACTCTATAATACTGTATAAAACCTAGGAAAGGAAACACTTAGTTCTTTCTTTTTTTGTTTTTGTTTTTTTCAGTTTGTTTTCCTTGCTGTCTAAAAAACACAACAAAGTTCTGGAACAAGCCACACAGTCCTTGAGAGGTTCACTGAGTTCCAATGATGTTCCTCTACCAGATTACGTAAGTAGTTACCTTACTTTGTCAGTAATAAGTTTTCCTTTCATTGTTAGGTTTGTAAGTAACAATCTCTGTTCTCAAGATGTGACTGTGATCTTGGTGCCTCTCATATGCAGATAAAGGAGTGCTATCTCAAATCAAGGGAAAAACTTGTAAATGATTATTAACAGGTGGCTAGAGAAAGTCAACCCTAAGCTAGTGACTGTTAATAATTAGGACTCTTGTTACCTCAGGCAAGAAACCCACTCAAACTAATTACACAGAAGCAAAAGAAGCGGTCTTACAGAAAATATGCAGAGGTTTCTCACTGATCTCAAGGGGCAGAGGTACAGAGCCTGGATTTCACAGAGAACCAGAACCTGAAATTGAAAAAGCCTTTGGATTCAAGAATATCTTGTCTTTCTGAGGCTGTTTAATTTCTAGGCTCTGCTTCCTTTTGCTTCCGTTTTACTCTTGAGCTATTCCCTATTGGCCAGATTTCCCTTTTTGCTGACTTGGACCTAAAATAGTCACTCCAGCCTTCCTCCCTCCCTGTGAGTGTCGTGTCTTTAGCCACCTGATCAGAGTCTTGAAGTCCCAATTCTCCGTTCCTGGGAGAGAGAATCTAATTGGCTCTGCTCAGCTCTGGTTCTGTGAGCCGTGGTCAGTGGAGGACAGCACTTGTGTGTTGCCTTGGTTTCATCCACTTTAAAGATGAAGAGCCTATTCCCACCTAACCTCCGAGAATGACGGCATGGGAGAATGGGAGCGGCACAGGGATGAGCATTATAGAATAACAGGAAGGAGAATATTAGGAATGCCTGTAGGGCAGTGCCGCTATCCGTGACATTCCTTATATTTTGGAACATGGCTTAGATGAGGATGCTAAAAATTATCTTGTCATAGACCACAGAAGTAGTCCATCGAGTTCTAATAAGGACAACAACTCTCAGTGGGCTGATATTTAGAAACTTCATGAGAGAATTTTTAAGTTCAGAGTTTGAAGTGGTTGATGCATACCAGACAGCCGGCGAGTTGTTTTGTTTCCTGTGGTTTGTTTCATTTCTAAATGGCTGTGCTGATACGAGACTGTGGGAACGGCCCCCAGTCCGGATAGCAGTCGCTGATAAACAGAGATAGCTGGGTGCAGCCACAACCCGACTCGTGCTATTTTTCTTCTCTTTTATTTATTTTGTGTATGCGTGTAATGTGATGATCTGTCATTCCCATTAAGGTATTAAGTTTGTAATTCCATAGTACTTCTCTTTTACAAAAAGAAAAAAAAAGTATCTTTTATGATTTTCCTAATTGGATATTCTCAACGTTTTAAAAAAAATAGCATAATAGCTCACTTCTATCTGAGCCATAACTTGTTATAAGAAAAATATTTCTTCCTAATCACTCCTTGGAAGCCTCAGTTGGGGCCTCTGAGTGGCCGTGGGATTGCGTTTATTAAGAACTTGAATTCAGGGACGCCTGGGGGACTCAGTCAGTTAAGTGTCCAAATCTTGATTTTGGCTCAGGTCATGATCTCAGGATTGTGAGACTGAGCCCTGCATCCGGCTCTGTGTTGGGGCTGGAGCCTGCTTAAGATTCTCTCTCCCTCTACCCCTCCCTCTATAAAAAAAAAATAAATAAATAAGAAAAAAAAAACTTGAATTCCTCTATAAATGTTTTATTTTTATACAGTTACCATTTGCTTACACAGCACTCCTATGTCATTTCTTCCACAAAAATGTGTCGAATGTATTTAGTGTTGAGGTTGTGCTAGCAGCATTCTCCTGTAATCAGAGACCAGAAAATCACTATGTCTTTGAGAAAATGGATCATATTTAATGGTATTTGCCAATCATGAAAGGACAGGTTGAACTCCTAACAGACATACCAATTCTATTGAATCTGACAGTTTTTAGAGTTGCTGACTTGTTCTTGCATGAAATTTTCACTAAGTAAAAATGAATTTCCTAAGGTATCTGCTTCATAGAAATACAGGGAAAATTCCACTTAGAATCTGTCCTTGACAGTCCTTATTTTACCATTTGTGTGTGTGAGACTTTCCAAATCACAACGTACTCCAGATGGGTTTATGAACTTCAGTTTTGCTGCCTTTCCTCAGAGTTCATTGCAGAGGGTGGGTCACCCCTATTCAGTAGTAATGACGGCAGCGGGGTCCCCCCTGCCCCTCGGCTGCACGGTGACCAGAGAACGCCACAGCAGCCTTAAGTCAGCACTGCAGTGTGTTCTTTGATAGTAACTGAGTGTGTTCGCTTGGCATTCCCACTGTGCAAAACACTATGAGTGATCTGCATATTTGAAACCATGTTCTCACTGTCATTCTCTTTTAAATTGGTCATTAACTGGGAAAACAAAAGGTTTGTCCTTTTTTCCCTCCCTGGAAATATTAATTAAATGTCTCTGCCAACAGCCACATAAAACTCTGTGTCCTGCACTCATGCTGTAGACCACGTGTTTGTAAAAGGTGGAAAAGGAAAGTGGGTCCCTGTTAGCATAATGGCTCCCTTCTATCCAAGCCGTGGCCGTGCTTTCACACCAGAATTGAGCGAGTTCGAATAAGCGCTCAAAAGTAGGAATGCGTTCTCCTTCTCACTGTAATACATAAGAGTACTTTCAGTCTGCCTAGAGGTTTCTGAGTTTATTAAGAAAACGTTTATTCTCGTTATATTGTATAATTAACAAGTCTGCTGAGTAACAACATAGAAAACAAATAGCAAGTTATAAAAACATGAGTGTTCATACTTCAGTACAACCTTGTTTGTCGGAACAGCTCAGGGGAGACCTGAAGCCTTCCACCAAGTTCTAGATAATGAGGAGACTGCCCTGGCTGCTGAAGGGGAAATAAAATAAAAATTGCACTCAAGTCCTCTTTGGGGAGAGAGAATGCTGAGTACAGAGAGGGAGAGCTGGTTCTGCAGCCTCTCTCCAGGGGCAGTGAAGACGGCTGGGAAAGCATGTGCGGTTCAGCTGGCCACGTGGCTGGGCTTTGCTGTCTTTAGGGTTTCCTAAAAGTGAATTCAGTGACTAAAGGGACAGGGGAGAATTGTTAAAGGAGAATCTTTCAACATTTTTTTTTTTAAATAAAACCACTTGGGTCATGTATGACAGACCCGAATATATAAGGTGAAACAAAGATAACAAATGAATTATAGTTGCTTTTTAAACTATAACTGTGGTTTTTAAATTATGAATATTGTTACAGTGTCCTATAAGCTTTTCCTCCCTAATTTCTGACAGTCATCTTAGCAACTATTTAGGATAAGAAGAATCTAACTCTTATTCTAGGTAGAACCATAAGGAACCAGATTATATTGTCCGTGATCATCAACCAACATGGGAACCTTTCTGTAGGACTGACTCTGCCATCTAATTTTAAACAGTAATTGCAAGGTTATAAGCAAAAAGGACCCAGCCAAAAAGATTAAGGAGACAGAATCAGAAAAATCAGCTGAAGTATAAATAGCAGCTAAGAGTTTATCATTGAATGCTAAGCAAGTATAACGTTACTAACCAACACACACGCACACACATTCCAGTAGTTCTCAGGGTTCTCATTTTTACTTTCCTTTACCCATGACTGTACAGTAGAGTTGTCCAGAGGCTTCATGATGAGGGATCATTTCACTGGCCACTCACAGAATGTGTACTTCTGTATTCTTGTGTTTTATTTTATTTTATTTTTTAAAGAATTTATTTATTTGAGAGAGAGAGAATGAGAGACAGAGAGCACGAGAGGGAGGAGGGTCAGAGGGAGAAGCAGACTCCCTGCCGAGCAGGGAGCCCGATGCGGGACTCGATCCCGGGACTCCAGGGTCATGACCTGAGCCGAAGGCAGTCGCTTAACCAACTGAGCCACCCAGGCGCCCTGTATTCTTGTGTTTTAAATAATTCTTAGTCTTGGGATGCCTGGGTGGCTCAGTTGTTAAGCGTCTGCCTTTGGCTCAGGTCATGATCTCAGGGTCCTGGGATTGAGCCCCACATGGGGCTCCCTGCTCAGCAGGAAGCCTGCTTCTCCTTCTCCCACTCCCCCTGCTTGTGTTCCCTCTCTCACTGTGTCTCTCTGTCAAATAAATAAATAAAATCTTAAAAAAAAATAAATTATTCTTAGTTTTAATTTGTAATATGATAAATACCAATACATATAATCTACATAAAAATAGTTTTTTGAGGGACACCTGGGTGGCTCATTTGGTTGGGCGGCTGTCTTCGGCTCAGTTTATAATCCCAGGGTCCTGGGATCGAGCCCTGCATCCGTCGGGCTCCCTGCTCGGCGGGGAGCCTGCTTCTCCCTCTCCCTCTGTCTGCTGCTCTGCCTGCTTGTGTTCTCTCTCTCTCTGTCAAATAAATAAAACCTTTAAAAAAAAATAGTTTTTTGAGAGCATCAGAGATTTCTAAGAATATAAAGCATCTTGAAATCAGAATACTTCAGAACCAGTGGAATATATGATCTCTTACACACACACACACACACACACACACACAGGCACGCTCACACAGACATGCACACATGCACACACACGCAGAAGGAACAAGTAAATATCTGCTGTTTTATATCCTGTAATTGTTTCATCTGTGATATTCTTCTCTCCCGGTGGGATTGAGTGCACTTTGAAGGCATGAGTCTTTTGTATCTTAGGCTGAAAAAAGTAAGCTAAATGTTAACCAGTTAATTGATGAGGATGAAGCTCCATCTCCACACATTTGCACGCTCTTGCAGGCATCCAAAATTTCAAAGGAGTTTCAGATCTAAATTTTATCTGTATGACATTTAATTTGAATGGTTTGGTTGTTTCCTTAGTCAAAAATGATTAGTTTCTAACATGTAGTGGACATGTGTAATTTTTTTTTTAAAGATTTTATTTATTTATTTGACAGAGAGAGAGAGAGAGACAGCAAGAGAGGGAACACAAGCAGGGAGAGTGGGAGGGAGAAGCAGGCTTCCCGCTGAGCAGGGAGCCCGATGCAGGGCTCGATCCCAGGACCCTGGGATCACGACCTGAGCTGAAAGCAGACGCTTAACAACTGAGCCACCCAGGCGCCCCGACGTGTGTAATTTTTAAGCTAAATTATATATTTTCTCATTAATTTGTGCATGATCTTTATGTCAGAATTGATTCTTTTCTGGGGCACCTGGCTGGCTCAGTCAGTGTGACTCTTGATCTCGAGGTCATGAGTTTGAGCCCCATAGTGGGTGTAGAGATTACTTAAAAAATAAAATGTTAAGGCGCCAGAAGCAGCCCCGGCCACTGTACAGGGGCCCGGTGGCCGGACCGCGGGGCCAGCGTGACCATGCCGGTCACCGGCAAGAGTTTCTGCCAGCGCCGGGCCAACTCAGAGTTGGAGGAAGATGAGCAAGAATCAGAGGAGGTTCGATTAAAACTAGAAGAGACCCGCGAGGTGCAAAACTTGAGGAAGAGGCCCAACGGGGAGAGTGCTGTGGCCCTGCTGGTGGGAGAGAAGGTACAAGAAGAGACCACCCTAGTGGATGATCCCCTTCAGATGAAGACAAGGCGGTATGGTGGACATGAAGAAACTGAAGGAAAGAGGCAAAAATAAGATCAGCGAAGAGGAAAACCTCCAGCTGCAGACATCATTTTCCGCAGAAACCAACCGAAGGGATGAGGATGCTGACATGATGAAGTACATTGAGACAGAGCTGAAGAAGAGGAAAGGGATTGTAGAACACAAGGAACAGAAAGTCAAGCCGAAGAATGCAGAGGACTGTCTTTACGAACTTCCTGAAAACATCCGTGTTTCCTCAGCAAAGAAGACAGAAGAGATGCTTTCCAACCAGATGCTGAGCGGCATCCCCGAGGTGGACCTAGCATTGACGCTAAAATAAAAAATATCATTTCCATGGAGGATGCCAAGGCCCGTCTGCTGGCAGAGCAGCAGAACAAGAGGAAAAACAGTGAGACATCTTTCGTGCCCACCAACATGGCTGTGAATTACATGCAGCACAACCGATTTTATCACAAGGAGCTCAATGCCCCCATACAGAGAAACAAAAAAGAGCCCAAAGCCCGACCCTTAAGAGTGGGTGACACGGAGAAGCCAGAGCCTGAGCGATCCCCTTCTAACCGCAAGCGTCCTGCTAATGAGAAGGCCATCGACAACTATCACTATGAGAAGTTCAAGAAGATGAACAGACGGTACTAGGGGTGGCGAAAGGGAGAAGTGCAGAATGGGATGTAAATAGCGCTGTCCCTTCCATACCCCTCCCCCCACCCCAACAAAACGCTTCCTGGACAGAAGTTTGCTTATTTGCTAGCAGACCATTCCAAAAACAGACTCTATTAGCCCTGCTGCTTACCTGCTGGATTTTTCAGGCACCGCATTTTTAACCTTTTGAAACAAAACAATGTGTTGTTTCCCTATTTGAGGGCAAACTCTATTCTTGTGAGCATTATTAAATCTTGTTTGTAAATATGTTGACTTTCTCTTAATATTGGCCCCAGGGCAGGAGGAAATAGCTGTGTTCAGAGTGAGATGAAACCCTTTAGAATGTGCTGTTAATTATTAATATATGCAATCGTGTGTTCTACGTTCAAATACCTGGAGTTCAGAAATGCATCCTGCACTGTTTATGCTGGATCCAGCTGACAGCAGAAAAATCTAGATGGAATCAAAGGGACACTGGCATTTTCAGACTTTTACAAGTTACCTATTTCTTTCCATTAAGAAAGAAAAAGAGTTTCTATCATTTTCAGCACTTAAGTATTAAATATGAAACAAATCCAAAAAAATAAATAAGTAAAATGTTAAAATTGCTTCTTTCCTATTCAAAGGGTAGTTGTTGTATTCTTTCTTTTAGTTCAGTACACATAAAACAGGTTGTTCAGGGGCGCCTGGGTGGCTCAGTCATTAAGCGTCTGCCTTCGGCTCAGGTCATGATCCCAGGGTCCTGGGATCGAGCCCTGCAACGGGCTCCCTGTTCGGCGGGAAGCCTGCTACTCCCTCTCCCACTCCCCCTGCTTGTGTTCCCTCTCTCGCTATGTCTCTATCTGTCAAATAAATAAAATCTTTAAAAAAAAAAAAAAAAAAAAACAGGTTGTTCAGCCTCTGTTTGATCTAATAACTTGCGATCTTAAATTTTAACTTCCTAAAGAGCAAACTCCATGTATTTGAAATTTGTTTTGATCAAGTCTTGATTGCTTATCATTCTGCATGGAATCCTGAAATATTGCTAACCCTGGAGTATGTCATTTGACTTACCTTTTGAACCAATAACTCTTAAGATCTATTTATTTATTTTGGAGAGAGAGAGCACACGAACGAGCGAATGGGGGGGAGGGATAGAAGAAGAGGGAGAGAGAGAGAATCCCAAGCAGACTCCCCGCTGAGTGCATAGCCCTACACAGGGCTTGATCCCACAACCCTGAGCTCATGACCTGAGCTGAAATCAAGAGTCTGATGCTTAACTGACTGAGCCACCCGGGTGCCCCTGAGCCAATAACTCTTATTCATAGTCTTTTGGCTCTTGTTTATATTTGCTTTCAGACATTTCATTTCTTCAGAAATATGTTACAAGGTATTCTGAACTGATTCCACATAACAAGAAAACTTAAATTCAGGGATTGTTCTATTTTTCTCCCATGTATCTTAGATCATTATATTTTTACGATTCCTTGTTAGTATTTACTCTTTAACTCAAATCTCAAATTCATTTGACTGAAAGAGTTTCTAGGTAATCTTGAAAAATATCTTCAGCTGTTTGTTTTATACATTTGTGCCTTTACTGAGATAATGTTAAAATACTTCCTTTCACATACACAGTCATAAATACACATACATACTACATAATACTTGTATTTCGTAGTGTTGGTCCTGGATGAGACTGTCACTTGCAGATTTTCCTGTGGGATATAGAGGCTGGGATAGAGAATTTAACATTGCTAGAACATGAGAATGGTTATCTGTAATGAGCTGCCATATCCAAGGGGTTGGAAACGATGAAATTTGCCATTGTTAAAACTGTTCCTTTTAGATGTTGTTACTTTTGAAGGAATTACTTTTGGGTGTTTATTCCGGTGATAGTGACATTAATCAGGATGTTGCTAAAACTTCTGTTTTGGAATGACTTTAGCATGGTGTGAGAGGTAAAAATGAAGGCGGCCTAGCTCCTGTAACAGGGATTCTCGGTGGCTAGTTAAATACAATTCCATATGTTAAATTTTATAAGAGGGTTGTAACCAAACTTGTGGGTTGTCAGAAGAGGGAGAGAACAATTTGGGGGAAGTAGGGAAGGAATTGTGCCAGGTTTCATGGAAAGGAGTTGCAATTTGAGCTAGGTAGTATTTTGAAAGGAGAGATTGAGGTGGGAAAACAGCCCAGGGTTATGCTTCTTGAATAAGGGCGTAGAGGTAAAAACAGCACATCATCGCTCTTGGGTTTCTCGTGTTCAGCACAATGTCTGGCATGTAACAGGTGCTTATACCATACACAAAAATTAACTCAGAATGGACCATAGCCCTTAAATATAAGAGCAAATACTGTACAATACTTAGAAGAAAATATAGGAGTAAATCTTTGGAAACAAAATAAAGACGGACAAATTAGACTTCCTCAAAATTTAAAACTCTTGGCCTTCAAAGGCCACCATCAAGAAAGTGAAAGGAAAGCCCACAGGATGGGAGAAAATATTTGCAAATCTTATAGCCGATAAGGGACTACTTAGTATTTAGAATATGTAAAGAATTCTTAACAGCTCAGTCACAAAAAAGGCAAATAGTCCAGTTTTTAAAAAATGGGTGAATGTCGTGTAACCTGGTTCTGTAGCTTATGTATCTTACATAGCTGTCCGGCCTCGGGCAGGTCATTTTGCCTCTCCGGGCCTCAATTGTCTCATCTGCAAAACGGGAGTGACAGTAGAACCTACTACCCAGGGCTGTTGTCAGGATTAAATGAATGAGTCCAGGTAGAATCCTTGGCACACAGCGGGTGTTTAGTAAGTTTTAGCTACTACAGTTATGCTGTGCAGTTCGTGTTTGGGAGAGAGATTCTGGGACAACAGGAGTCGGTTCAGAAGATGGAGATGTCTCCATGCCCTCGGGTGACGGGGAAAACTTCCTGCAGGAGAGGTATGACATCAGGTGAAGGGGGAGAGAGAACGGGAGCCACCAGGAACTGACCATAGTTGAGCAGTGACATCAGGAAGAATCTTTAATCTGTCTGGGAACACCTCAGTAGTTATTTGGCACCAAAGGATGAATCTCAACTCTGAAGGGGGGCCCTCACTTTTCAGCATGCTCCCTGATCTTAGAAATATACCAGGGCTGAGGGTGTCCCAGAGCCCCTGAGATGAACCAACCCAGAGTGACCACCAAGAGCAAAGGAGTGGCTCATGTTGGCATTTTTCTAGTTGGTCAGCCAGTTTTCCTGACTGCCAGACATCCCACTAGGCCTTGGGTGAGGCAGTGATTGGGATGCTCACCAATCCCATCTCCTCTGCCTGATTACACAGCTAAGCACTATTTTCCGTCATGCTCGCATCTGGCGAGGTGCAGGAGCATCAGACTAGCTCTATCCAGTGGGGTATAGGTGGAAGTGATGTCACCACCCCCACCCCCGTGCCATCTTCCACATCTCTCTCATCGCGTGCTAGCTGGATGCAGGAAATCTGGTGTGAGACTCCAGGGTCCCACAGTATGGCAGTGCATGGGCCTCTGAATCCTCTCAATGAAAGCCAGCTGGGTACCCTGTTGGACTGTGGTGCAAGAGAGCAATAAAGCTTTTACTACATTAAAAAAGAAAATGGGCAAAGGATCAGAATAGACATTTCTCCAAAGCAGACAATACAAGTGACCAGTAAGCACATCGAAAGATGCTCAACATCATGCTCAGGAAGTGCAAATTTCAGCCGCAGTGAAGTTTACACCACCAAGATGACTGTCATCAAAAGGCGGAAAATCACAAGTGTTGGTGAGAGGGTGCAGAAATTAGTATCCTCATTCAGCCCATGGTAAAAATGTAAAATTGTGCAGCTGTTTTGGAAAACAACCTGCAGTCCCTCAAAAAGCTAAAGGTGAAATAACCATATGACCAGCATATGGTAATACTCCCAAAGAATTGAGAACAGAAGTCCATGTAAAACGTGACTATTCATAGCACCTTTATTCCTAATAGCCAAAAAAGGGTGACAGTCCAAATGTCCATCAACTAAATGGACAAATCCAAGGTGGCTATCCATACAATGGAATATTATTGAACAATAAAAAGGGATGAAGTAATGATACGAGCTTCAACATGGATGAACCTTGAAAACGTTATACTAAGTTAAAGAAGCCAGTAACAAAAGGCTGCATGTCATTTATATGAAATGTCCAGAGTAGGCACATCTTAGAGACAGATAGTAGATGGGTCAGACTGGGGGTGTGAAGCAGAATGAGGAGTGACTGCTGACGAGTACAGGTTTCTTTTGCGGATGATGAAGACGCTTTAAAATTAGGTAGTGGTGATGTTGCACAACTCTCTGAATATACTAAAACCATTGAATTGTACACTTTAAATCAGTGAAATATATGTTGTGTGAATTTTATCTTGATGAAGCCATTTTAAAAAAAGTAGTGCTTAAATAAAAAAAAAAAGGCAGTGGTTGGAGCACTAGGAGAAAAGAACTATTTGTTGATTAGTAATAGATATCAGCTTGGCTGGCGTTGTGGCATGAGGATGAATGTACGAGAATAAAGTTCATACTTTGAAATAGTTAATATTTTCAAGGAGAGAAAATGTTTCTTGAGCAGTGATTTGACTTGAGAAACTCTTAAAGTCAATTAGATATGCAACTGCATAAAGGTGTGTATTTTTCAGCCTGGCTTATGAACAAAAAAGTACAAAACAAGCAAAATACCCATCAATAGGGGACTGATTAGATAAAGTATAAATTCATCCAGTCCAGTATTCTGCAGCCATTTTTTATAAAAAAATTCAAGCCATATGGGCTTATATGAACTATAACACTTAAATCACTTAAAAAAAAAAAAACCAGAAAACTTTATAGTATATAGGTTATACATACATGTATGTTTAAAAATAGGCATTTAGTTATCCTGGAAAAATGCATAGGAAACTAGTAAATAGTTACCTGTGGGGAGTCAAACTGAAGGCCCTCAGGGAAGAGAACTTACACTTTTTACCTTATACTTTTCTTTACAGGTCCAGATCTTGGAATTTTTGCCAAGGACACCCATAACTTACTTTTCCTTTCCTTCCCTCCTTCCTCCTTTCTTTTCTTCCTTTACTAATTTTTTAAAAAATTTATTTATTTGAGAAAGAGTGAGTGGGGTTGGGGAGGACCTGGGCAGAGGGAGAGAGAGAAACCCAAGCAGACTCCCTGATGAGCACGGAGCCTGACATGGAGCTGGATCTCACACCCTGAGATCATATGACCTGAGCCAAAATCAAGAATCGGCTGCTTAACGGGCTAAGCCACCCAGGTGCCCCCTTCCTTTACTATTTTCAGATAACTTTAGACTTACAGAAGAGATCTAAGAAATTTCCATATACCCTTCCCCCAGCTTTCCCTTTTGTCAGTATCTTACATAACCACAGACCATTGATCAAAACTAGGAAATTAACCTTGGTACCATACTACTGATTAAAATACAAATCTCATGCACAGTTTCCAGTTTTATCCCTAATGTCCTTATTCTTTGCTAGGATTCAGGCCAGAATCACACATTGCATTTTGCTGTCCTGTCTCCTGAGTCTTTCCTTGTCTTTCACGACCTTAACATTTGTGAAGAGTATTGCTCATTTTGTAGAACGTCCCTTGATTTGGATTTGTCTGGCATTTTGTCCTGATTAGATGGACATTCTGAATTGCTGAGCAGGGAACCGCAGAGGTGACTTGCCCTTCTCAGTGCATCATGTCAGGGAACACATGACGTCAGTGTGTGTTACTGGTGGTGTTTACATAAACGTTTTCCTTGACCACTTCACCAGGGTGATGTCTGCTAAGATTCTTTACTATAAACTTGCTAATTTTCCCTTTGTAATTACTGTATGTTTGGGGGAGATATTTTGAGACTATGCCAGTATCCTGTTTCTGCTTAAACATTTTCCCACAAATTTTGCCTCCATTGATCTTGTCCTCATTATATATTACTGATTTATTTGTGATTTTCTATTTGTCCCATTCCTTCTACATTTATCGAGCACTTCTGCAAGGAAGATCTGTCACTTCTCCTCAGTGTATTTATGTATGCAGTTATTTATATCTGTATGGACTCATAGATAATAATTTTATTCTTTGTCTTCTAACCCAGGGCTATTGTTTTCTTGTTCAGGTTATTCCAACTTTGGCCATTGTGAGCTCTTTTGAGGTATCTCCCCTGCCCTTTGAATATACTCCTACCTTTTTTTTTTTTTTTTTTTTTTTTTACCTTTGAGACCCTCAGGTGTTCTAACTCATCAGGTATTTCCCCTGCTCCAGCTCTAGGATCAACCAGATCTTCAAGGAGGATCATGAAATTTGAATTAAGATCTTTATAGTTACTTTCATAATGTAGAAACTGCTGTTAAAAAAAAAATAGAAAGCCAAGTCTTCTGAATAAGGTTGGTGAACATCTCTAAAAGAAACAACTACTTTGGGGCACCTGGGTGGCTCAGTCAGTTAAGTGCCTGCCTTTGGCTCAGGTCATGATCCCAGGGTCCTGGGATCGAGCCCCACATCAGGCTCTGCCTCAGCGGAGAGCCTACTTCTCCCTCTCCCTCTGCTGCTCCCCCTGCTTGTGCTCTCTCTCTGGCAAATAAATAAATAAAATCTTAAAAAAAAGAAAAAGAAAAGAAAGAAACAACTGTTTTGATCTCATATAGGTCTTAAGCCCCACACTGATTAGGTCCCAGGAAGTTTCTTCCTTAGTACAATTGATTTTAAAATTCAAATAAATAAAGCCTCTAGCAAGTGAGCAACCTCCCATGCCACCACCACTTTAATTATAAACTGGGCCTGACTTTAACATAATCAGACTGGTTTTCTTGGTTGTATTATAACTTGGCTTTGGATACACTTCTGAACTACAAGTTTCAGAAATGTTCTTAGGATTCTAAGGACAATATTTAGTTGGAGGACTCCCCTCTTGTTTAAAAAAAAAAGTCTTCATTCTTAAAAAGCACAACTCCATTGAGGGAAAGATTATTGCCATTTCTTTATTCCTGTCTTGTTCTTAAGGAGTATGGTAGAATATTCTTTTTAAGGATTTTTTAAGAAAAATTATCATCAAAAATACTTAAATAACTCCTATGTTCTTTCCTCTGGCTTATAAAAGGAAATGGGATGCGTTTGCATTGAAATCTGGCAATGATTAATTAACTTTCTAAGCAAAGTTTAAAGAGTACAGAAAACCCATGCATATTAAGTTGAATAGCCCTGTGTGATAGATTTGTAAAAACCAGTGATCACAGTGTTTTCCCCTTCCCGTTGTACTGAAAAAATTCTCACCTGCTGCTGTGCAGAGCTTATATGAAAATACCTTTTGCTGACAGTCTCCAAATTTTCTTTTATCTATTTAAGAAATCCTAATTTTAATTTGCCGTTTGCTCAGATTTTTATTGTTTTTCTCTATTTCTCCTTTCTGCCTGAGTTGGTAGTTCCGAATAGGAAGAAAAGAAGTCTATTTGGAATTTTCTTTGATATATCCTTGATTTACATGGCAAATAGAAAGCAGCTGTCTATTTAAGCATCTAATTCTTGAAACCATAGTCCCCTCAAGCGTCATCTGGAAATAATGTAGCTTGTAAAACAAAGCTAAGAAGAAAAGGCAATGTTTGTTTTATGTGGGATGAATGATTTCTGTTGGGGTCCTTTAATTCAGCTATTATGAGGGTTATTAAAAAGCAGTATTACAAAAGAGGTTTAAATGAAAAGAATTTTTTTGAGCTGGTATCTTATTATTACAGTTGATTATAGTCAAAGCTGCAAATGTTTTATAAATGGCACTTTATTTTTGTTTCTCTAAATAAGACCCCAAAAAACCAGTAATCTTGCTCATTGTATGAGTGGAAATTCAACTCTTTCCTTAGTTGATTAAATTTATGGAAACAAATTATATTTGAGAATTCAGCTCTGCCCGTTTTTCTAGAAATTTCATGGATTTCTGGTAAATTCTTAAGAATCCTCACAGGAACATTTGAGGATCACCTTACAAATGAAAGGACGGACATGAAAGTGTCAGAGTTTATCTAGACTTCAACTTTTAGAAGATTCCATTAACACCAGAGAGAGTTGAGCCTAAGTTATTTATTAATTTATTCATGGATTACTTGAGTTTTTGAGATGTGAATTTGGAGATCTCAGTCATGAGAAATGGTACCTGTAGGGAAGTAGAAAGGCAAGTTAATTTGTGCTTTGACCGTTGTTAGAGGCTTTTTCATGATTGGAATGTGTTGGTTTTCTTCATTTGGTAATACTGCAAAGCAGTTATTTTTGGAAAGTTGACCTATAAGAACTAAATTCAGTCCTTAGATGTACTTGGCACCAGGGAAATGAAATTACTTAGCATGTTTGTTTAATAATCAATGGGGCATGGTTAATTATTTTCACGCATGTGAGGCCCCTGTAATCTTTCACTTGGTATCTCCTATGACCTCAAGTTTGCATTTTGATTGAGGTCATGAGGAGAGTATTGTGTTGCCCTCAAACCTATCTTTTTTCCTGGAATGTGCAATGCCAGCTGACCATTTTAGTGATTGAATTAATGACATCCTTTTTAGGGTCATATTCTAAGGCTAAAAGGTACTGAGCCTTTAATAATTAAGGACCATTTCTCTTATGAAGTTGTTTCATACTGGTCATTAATTCAGATAAGAGTAAGAGTAACTTCTGTTTCAGTATGAGTAGTGCTTCTGCTCATTAACCAGTTCCAAGTACTAAATTTCCCATACCCATTGTGAATGCTCCATCATATCATTACTAATATTCTCCAGGTTAACAGTTAGTAGTAACAGTTACAAAAGAGTAATGCATGCATAAACAAACTCCATATGGTTCTTGAAATTCATTATTCTTTCATCGCACATGTTGTTAGCTACTACTTTTTTTAGGTACTTCTCTCTGCTTGTGAAGATATCAGGAAAGATAAAAATCTCTGCCCTCGTGAAGCCTATGTTCTAATGAAGAGAGATGTATAATGACTGCCAGCACAGGTGAATGAATGAATGAAGTGTTAGAAGGTCCCATGGGAAAATGAAGCAGGATGAAGGGATGAAGAGTGCTGGCAATGGGAAGTTAGTAGTGTAAATGGGTGGGCAGTGAAGTGCTTGCCTCATTGAGAAGGTAACATTTGGGGCGCCTGGATGGCTCAGTTGGTAAGCATCTGCCTTCGGCTCGGGTCATGGTCCCGGGAACCTGCCCAGCGGGGAGCCCCACATCAGGCTCCCTGCTCAGTGGGGAGCCTGCCTCTCCCTCTCCCTCTGCTGCTCCCCCTACTTGTTCTCTCTCTCCCTTCTTCTCTCTCTCTGTAAGATAAATAAATAAGATCTTAAAAAAGACAAGGTAACATTTGCGCAAAGACAAGTCCTGTGGCTGTGCAGAAGACGTGTTCTAGCAGGATGGAGCAGGGGGTACAGAGGGCTGAGGCAGCAGCCTCTCTCTCGAATAAATAAAATCTTTAAAAAAAAAATTGTGGCTGGGAAGGAGATGATCTGGATCATATTGATAATCATCTTAAACCACTGCTGATTGAAGAGTAATCCAGAAAAGTTTTAGATAGAGCAATAGCCTAGGAATTAGAAGACCTGCGCTCTGTGTTTTTTACCTTTAATTTGCTATGAGCTTGGGCAACTTAGTTCACCATCCTGACCCTTGATTTCTTTGCCTTTAAAATATATCTTGAAGTAGGGGAGGCTGGGGTGGCTCGGTCAGTTGAGCATCCAACTCTTGGTTTCAGCTCGGCTTGTGATCTCAGGGGTCCTGAGGTCGAGCCCTTTGTTGGGCTCTGTGCTCAGCGGGGTGTCTGCTTGAGATTCTCTCTCTCCCCCTCCTCTGCTCTTACATGCACGCAGTCTCTCACTCTCTAAAATAAACAAATCTTTAAAAAAAAAAAAATCTGTCTTGAAGTAGATATTTTAGTGTGATTTCCTTAACATTAGCATTCTCTGGTTCCATTATTTCCATGAGGATACACTGGGTAGATAGAAAGGGATTTGTATAGGACTGTTGGAACGCATACAAGAGAGTGGGTACAGACTACCGAGAGCTACCAGATCCCTGTAGTGTGTGTGGGAGGAACCAGAAGAACCCAAAGAGATGTCTGAGAGATCTGAGAACAGGAGGACAGCCAGAAGGGACTCACTGGAAAGCCCAGTTTGAGAAAAGCAACTGAAACTGTTAGGGGTTTTTGCATTCTCTAATTCATGATTGAGTGGAAGGCATCTGCTGTAAGATCTGAAGGAGTTCTAGACTGTGGGTCCTATGAACTTTTAAAACTCAACAGCTGAAGCTTTCTTCTAGGACCAAGCCCCCCACTGAGGTGAAGCTACTAGAAATATAGCCCACAGAGGAGGTCGGGGACACTAAGCAAAGAAAAAGAAAGTTCAGATAAATGTAGGGTTGGAGAAGAGAACCAGGAGATCCCAAAAAGGGCATGGCAATTTTAAGAACACTTCACAGAAACAAAGAAAAGGTAGCCCTCGAGTCCTGAGACTAGAAAGTGCTACCTTGACCCACTCCTCCCTCCTAAAGTGTTAAGAAAACCAACTTTGGGGGCGCCTGGGTAGCTCAGTCAGTTCAGCGTCTGCCTTTGGCTCAGGTCATGCATGATCCTGGTCCTGGGATCAAGCCCCGCATCGGGCTCCCTGCTCAACAGGGAGTCGACTTCTCCCTCTGCCCCTCCCCCATGCTCATGCATGCTCTCTCTCTCTCTCTCTCTCTCTCGAATAAATAAAATCTTTAAAAAAAAAAAAACTAACTTCATTAGAAATGAGCAAAAGAGAAATGTCAGTCAAATCCAGTGCAAAGGTAGAAGATAAAACAGAATAAGGAGAACAAGAATACCTGTACTGATAATGAAAGCATGTGATGTACCCATAAAATAGATGAAAACTATTAAATAACTTTTCAGAATAACTAAAAGAAACTAAGAAAATGACACAAGATAAAACAGAGGCGCCTAAAAAAAAAAAAAACAACAGAGGCGCCTAGCTGGCTCAGTCAGTGGAGTGTGTGGCTCTTGATCTCGGGGTCGTGAGTTCGAGCCCCACGTTGGGTGTAGAGCTTACTTTAAAAAAAGAGGTAAAACAGAAAAACATAAATCAGAATTATTAAAAAAGGGATAATTTATATTATATAATATAATTTAATAATAAAAAATACATTTTATTATATATAATATATTAATATTAATATATTGTATATTAATTAATATATATTAATATATTAATATATTAATATATATTAATATATTGATATATATAATAAAATAATCATTTTAGAAATGTCAGCTATACACAAGTATTTACTAAGTAAATAAATATAATGCCTTAAGAGTAATAGAATGTGAAAAGATGAAAAACTTGAAAGCAAGAAGGAATGAAAGAAAAACGCTTTGAGAGACATTGACTAAAGAATATAGGAAAGATCCAACAACTATAAAATAGGAATCCCTAAAAAAAGAGGAAAAATACTAAAAGCTGTACTTCAAGAAAACTTTCCTAAAATTAAGAAGAAAAAAAAAGACTCAAAACTGCATGTGGAAAGAGCATACTCTATGCTTTGGACAACCAATACCAACACAGAGATAAAGAGAAAGCAATCAAGGGATAGCCAGGCAGAAAGACCAGGGCACCTTAAAGGGAAGAAAATCAAACTATCAACAGACTTTTTGACAGCAGTGTTTTAGGCCAGAAGAAGATGGAATTACATATTGAAGATACTCAAAGAAAGCACATATGAGCCAGGGGTTTTATATCCCACCAAGCTGACTTCCAAGTATAACAGACATAGACAATCTTACTAAATCTAGGAACTCAAAATATTGTATCCTTCCTAATAAGGACCATCTCCCACTACTCTCTCTGAGTGGTGGTCAGCAAAGGTTTTTGATAAAGAGCCAGAGAGTAAATATTTTAGACTTTGTAGGACACATGCTAGTCTCTGTTGCCTATCTTTGTATGGAGTATTTAGTTTTTGTTTTTACTGGTGTATACCCTTTAAAAATGTAAAAACCATTCTTAGCTCAAAAGGTCGTATTAAAATTGGCCACAAACACGATTTGGCCATGGTTCATAGTTTGCCAACCTTTGTAATAGAGAAAGAGCTTTAGACAACCACGATGATTGGACAGTCACAAAGGCTGGTGGTGAGCATTATCTACATTTTTATTAGTAGAACACTAAATAATATACCTAAAGGAGCAAGTATAGTAAGTAAAGGCTGTATTTCTAACAGTGGGGTTACAACTCTTAAAATATGGAGAGGAAAATGGGGAGAAATGTGAAAAGTAGAATAAGCTTGCTGATTATAGTTAACTGGGAGTTAAAGGATATTATTTCAGGTCAGATCCTGGGAGAGAAGTAGGAAGTAAAAGAAATTAATTAGCTAATTTCAGTATTGCTTATAGTAGTGAACCAATAGGAAATGACAAAAAATAAGAGAAATTATATAAAGTTACTCATATAAAGATTACCATTAGAATAAAAATACAAACTTCCTAAATACCAAAAAATATGCGTAAAAAACAAAATATAAAAAGAAAGCAAACAAAATAGACACATATCAAAAGTCTATTTATTGAAAAGACTTAGATACATATGAATATAACATAAAATTATATGAGAATACTGAAACCAACCAAACTGATCTTTAAAGCTCCATCAACAAGAACTGGTTGAATAACCTTCGGTGCATTCACACAATAACGTACTATGCAGCTGTAAAAATGAATGAGAAATATTTCTATATGAAACTGTGTGCCACCACATAATCATCCTCAGGATAGGTTGTTGATGTCCATTTGTATCTGTTTATATTTGAAAAAAACAGTGGGGGTGCCTGGCTGGTTCGGTCAGTAGAGCATGTGACTCTTGATCTTGGGGCCGTGAGTTCAAGCCCCACGTTGGGGTAGAGTTTTAAAAAAAAAAAAGGAAGGTAAACTATAAAAAAAAAAGTCTCTTTGAACACCTACCTATAAGAGTGAAGGAAAGCGATAGGGATAAAACGAGCTTCTGAATAATCCTGTTCTTTAGATTTAACTTAAGAACTACATAGGTAGTTCTTAAATTGACAAAAGTGCCTCCTATAGAGTTGAGTTGAATATTAGTGATTATACATATAGCGTGATTATAAAAGGAAATTTAAAAGAGCAACCTCTAACATTGAAATACATTGGAATAAATAAACCTAAATATATATCCAGTTGGTGGCATAACCAACCAACCAAGCGACTCCTCATACCTAGTAGGCTATACCTTAAAAACACAATTGAAAAAAAATTAAACTTTTTGCTAATCATATTTATGTAAAAACCTTGGTATTGTTATTTCAAGAAACGTGTGTGTAATGTGAGATAAAGCAAATGAATAATTGTGCAGTATTCTAATTTTGCTTCCCCCATTGCCTTGGGAATCTGGATTCTTGGCACAGGAACAGTATATGCAGATGTAAAATAGAAGAGATTGAGTAAAACCCCTTTGATCTTAGCTTGAATAGGAAGTATTTATATGGACTCATATTTTTGTTTGTTTAATATCTCGAGCTATGTCTAGTCATTCTACTTCTGTCCTTTGAACTTATGGAAACAGTGACCAACCCAGTCACATAGCATTGAGCATCCTTAGCAACCAGATTTCCACTAAAAGGAACAAAGAATTTATCCTGCCTTTTATATAAGATTTAAGAAAACAATAGATAAGGGAAAGTTCCTCTTTGGGAGAAGTTAGAATTAGAATATGACCATTTTGCAAACCTTAATAAATTAATGCATCTAAACATTGAGCATGAGTGGCTGCTAAACTTGCAAAAACAAACAACCAGACATCATGCGCCTTCTGATGGAGAACACACCACCATTTATGAAGTAGTTTTGCTTTAAAAGAAAAAAAGAATCAAACCTAATATGATCAAGCCTTTAGATTCAGCTGCTGATTTACCGGAAATATCCAGAACAGAGAACCCTTAACTGCCACCACCAAAATCCAGATTACAAGAAACTGTATGGGACAAATAACGTGGTTTATTCCACTAATAAATTGCAATGAAAACGGAGAGAGAGAAACACACTTTAATAAAGACCACTTGCGCTATAAAAATTTTATTTGTATCCTCATTCTGTTTTTTAAAAAAAGAACAACCCCCCCTTTTTTTACCTAATTAGATTAGATTGGGTATTTGATAATTTTCAGAGATGACTATTAACTTTTTTATGTGTGAGGGTGGCATTATGGTTATATTTTTTAAAGATGTATTTATTAGGGAGTGCCTGCGTGTGG
Organism: Halichoerus grypus; assembly: GCF_964656455.1. NCBI lineage: Eukaryota > Metazoa > Chordata > Mammalia > Carnivora > Phocidae > Halichoerus > Halichoerus grypus. Next base: position 24,756,321 of record NC_135724.1, read on the forward strand.
GGGAGGGGAGGGGCAGAGGGAGAGGGAGAGAGAGAATCTCAAGTAGACTCCCCGCTGAGCACGGAGACTAACACAGGGCTTGATCTCAGGATCCTGAGATCGTGACCTGAGCCGAAATCAAGAGTCAGATGCTTAACTGACTGAGCCACGCAGGTGCCCCTTGAAGAAAAATTTTTATCTTTTGGAGACACTTACTGATATGTTAATGACTGAAAGATGTGTCTGGAGTTTGCTTCAAAATAACACTTGAGGGGAAGAAATGGAGTATGAAGAAACAAGACTGGTACTCGAATAAGTAATTTTTTAAAAGACACTAATGGAAAAAAAAGAAAAGAAATAAGATTTGTCAAGACTCTGGCCTCAGACATACCTGAGTTTGAATTCTACTCTGTCTTATAGTAGCTATGTGATAGAAGGAAATTACTTAATTTTTTTAAGTTTCAGTTTCCATATCTGAAAATAAGCACAACAGTCCTGTTATCAATGACTTATTATTAGTTTTTACATAGGATTAAATACAGTAAATACAAAAGTGAAACAGCATATATTCAAAGAGGGCATCATCCATCCAAAATACATGATTTTATTTATGTCATGTTTTTCTCCAGACATTGAGTATACAGTGATGAATGAACAGGAATGGACCTTGCCCCGCTTCAGGAGCTGGTGGAGGGGGAAAAAAACACAGTCATTAAGCAAGCAAATAAATACAACATTATAAGTAGGGTTAGGGAAAATAATTGCAACATAATGCAAGAGAATTTTGAGAATCTTAATTTAAATTTGGGGTGTTGGGGAGATGGAGTATTTGCTTTGTGAGAATTTAACTGAGACCTGGTAGATGAGTAAGAGTCAGCCAGAATAAGAGTGGGGGTAGAGTGTTTTAAACGGCATGTTCAAAGGCCCTGCGGGAGGACAGAGTTCTATTTATTCAGCAAAATGTAAGCAAGCCAGAATGTCTTGGAGAGTAGCATTACGTAAGATTGGAGGCATAGGTCATTAATCAGGCTGTGTCAGGACTGGCGGGCTGTTCATTGTAAGGAGTTGGCATAAAGTCGTTGAAGGGTTTTGAACAATGGAGTAACTGGTCTGATGTACCTTTGAAAAAGTGTTTTAGACTAGTGATTCTTTCTAAAGAGGTCAGAGTTGAGACTGGGGCCAGTTAAATCAGCCTGGTGAGAGATGACAGTACAGTGGCTCAGAACTCCAAGAAGTCTCCACTGGAGGGGGAATACAGGTGATGTCCACCTGAATAAGATATTCCGAGTCATAGCAATTGATGAGAGCACAGTGAGAGACAAAGTGGTGTGAGAAGGACAGAGGGATCAGTCCAGAGCTCTCAGGGGCCTCCAGCCTTCAGAAGTTGGATAGAAGAGGAGATGCTTGTAACAGGGGGTATCAGGGAAATGCCACGTGCATGGTGCCAGGTAGGTGTGTCTTAGGAAGAAATGGTGAGCCAGCTATGGGTTGAGCATGACATGAAGGTTGAAACATATCTACTGGATTTGACAAAACAGATGGTATCTGGGCATGTAAAAATGGGCATTATTTTGAATAGTATAAGCTGACAGGTAGCTAGATGAATCATGAGAAGATTCTTTTAGAGATTAGATTTTTAAATTTGAAGTCTAGGACAGAAAGATAATATAAAACTAATTATTCTCAATCTCCTGTTCAGCCTTTCTTACCTTAGAATATGGTACCCTGTTTCTATTTCTTAACATACCCAACTTTATGAAGTTTTTATGTGGATGGATGGTAAGAGTTAAGCTTGTTTAAAATTCAAGTTTTATATTAGTACTTTAATAATTTATTATAATAAACTTCATAGTAGCTGAATATCCTGATTAAGTCTATATGTCAGATTTTAAATTAAGTTATGCTTAGTAAACCAAGTGGAAAGAACTAAAATCAAAAGTGTGTTTATACAACTCCAGTTATAGGAAGCTCCAGAGAGCCCCATCATAGCCCTGGGATTACTTCCATAAGATTTTAGGACATATTTAAGCATCTCTAACATTAGATAGTAAGCTTCGCAGTCACCATCACATCCATGGTTCAAAGGAAATACTCCTTAAAGCATTTTTGCTTTACAAATATTTGTCATTTCGTCTCTAAAAATACAGAGGAAGAGATTTTAAGAACTGAGTACAAATGAGGAAAATGCATGCTGTGTAACAAAGGATGTTGGAGGGAGAGGGGTGTGTGTGTGTGTGTGTGTGTGTGTGTGTGTGTGTGTGTGTGTGTGTGTGTGTGTGTGTGTGTGTTAGGCTTCCAAAAAAGCTTTAGATTGGTTTTTTTTTTCAATCTTACATTTTTGTGTCCTTACTATTATATTACTTATGTAGAGCCTTCTGTCCATTGAGTTCAAAGCACTTACAATCATCAAGTCATTTATTTCTTGGATTTATTGAATGGGTGCCCATTGTTCAAAAGCCCGTGGGCGTAAGTACAAAGTTATAAAAGCACACAAATTAAATCTAATAGCACAGGAGCAAGAGAGAAAGCCAGCAGGATCACTTTTGTGCCTGTTGGGAATGTCAGACGCTTAGAAAAGAGGAGAAAACAAAAGTGAAAAAAGAAAAGGAATAAAACAACCACCTAGGATTCGTTATATTCTGAGAGTTACAAAAGAAATCTGTCCGTCAAAGGGAGTGACCATGGGGTACAGTTAGGAGAGGCCTAACTGAATTTAGAAGGTGTTCTGGAAAATGCTTCGCGTCTCACAGTCTCAGATTCAACTCTAATACCAAGAGCGTGAGAAACTGTTGTTCCCGTCCCTCATTTTGCAGATAAGACATTCAGATACAAGGCCCTTTGGTTAGCTGCTGTTGTCTCAAAGCAGGGTTGTAACATTTGAGGCAAAATCTTTTTCTCAGATTCCCAGTTAAATCTTGCTTTCAATTCTTTCAGCATTTTATTTATTTATTTTTTAAAGGTTTTATTTATTTATCTGTTTGAGAGAGAGAGAGAGAGAGTGTGCGAAAGAGCAGGGGAAGGAGCAAAGGGAGAGGGACAAGCAGACTCCACGCTGAGCATGGAGCCCGACGCGGGGCTCGATCCCAGGACCCTGAGATCATGACCTGAGCCAAAATCAAGAGTCGGCTGCTTAACCAACTGAGCCACCGAGGTGCCTCTCAATTCTTTCAGCATTTTAGAAAGACATCTATTTCTTTTTAGTTGTCTCCTTTTCATGTGGTGGTTTAAAAAATGGGTATTTTTTTTTTTTTTAAGATTTTATTTATTTGTCAGAGAGAGAGAGGGAGAGAGAGCAAGCACAAGCAGGGGGAGCGGTACTGCAAGGAGCCCGATGCGGGACTCGATCCCAGAACCCTGGGATCATGACCTGAGCTGAAGGCAGCCGCTTAACTGGCTGAGCCACTCAGGCATCCCAAAAATGGGTATTTTCAATAGTTTAGTAAACTAGAAAAATTTAAGCTGATTTTAAAATTAATTTAGGGGGCGCCTGGGTGGCTCAGATGGTTAAGCGTCTGCCTTCAGCTCAGGTCATGATCCCAGCGTCCTGGGATCGAGCCCCACATCAGGCTCCTGGCTCAGCAGGGAGTCTGCTTCTCCCTCTTCCTCTGCTTCTCCCACTGTTCATGCTCGCTCTCTATATGTATCTCTGTGTCTCAATAAATAAAATCTTTAAAAAAAATTAAATTAATTTAGAAGAGGAAAAACCTCAGTTTTCAAGGGTAAGAAGTCAATAGATAATTTAAAATTGAAAATTGAGAGATACCAGCACATACTCTTTCAGAATTAAGAATCCAAATGTCAGAGAAAATGGATAAAATGGCTCAAAAATCCTTGCCTCTATGGGGGATGGTTAGAGGGAGGCAGAAGGTGGCTGCAGACTGCTTTTGTTTCAAATCTAGTAGTAGTCTTGACTTTTAAACTAGGCTCATTTGTTACTTTGATAAAATTAAAACTAAAGTTTAGGGAAAAAAATAACAGGAAGCCAAACACTCACTTGCAATAAATATTTGGGATCATTTTCAAAACTGAGTTTAATGCATTATTCTCTGTCTTAGCCTGGAAAGTAACAGACTGATCAGCACCCTCATGCCATCAACCTTAGTCTGATTGTTGGTAATTCAAGAGAGATTGGCTAAAACTGCTAAAAAAAAAAATTACACATTCCACAATTAGGTGTTTTCTCCTACTTCTGGTATTTTTATTTAATCGGCAATCTCTACGAACACTGACTGCAACTCCCGAAAGCATTCTGATGTGAAGTCTTAAATGGGACCCTTCCTGTGCTGCTTTACGGGGTCTCCGGTCTAAATTGCATTTGTTTATACTCTTGTTTCTTCCTTTTCTTTGCCTTCATTGTGTTTCCCACAATTCACAGCTCTCCCACTGGACTGGAAACTCTGTACAGGCAGGGGTTACATCGTTGGGCCCTGCTTCAGTACTGTTCCTTAGTCGGGCACCTTTTCATAACAGTCGTCAATTGGTATTTGTTAAATGAATGACAGATTTCACCTGGGAATATTGTGTGGTCTAATGGGTAGCTACTGGGAGGATTGATTAAATTGCATCAATTAGCCTGGGAACCTGAAGGAGTTAATAAAACTTCCCAGCTGCCTGGAGTACATTGAACCAGACCTACCATGGCCAGTAAATTACAGAGGAGCACAGAATCCTGGGCAGGTGTTCAGTATCCTTGCTGTTACCAAAGCTCTTAGAAGGGTAAGGAATATTCAGACAGCAACTGTTTTGAGAGCTTTTATAAAAGGCAGTTTGTAACTGGCATTTTGTGTATGCAGTTAATTCATTGTTATTATCTCCCTCCGTGCCTTTGTCTTAAAATTTTTGTACTCTTTTTGTTCAACGTGTTTCATTCCCCATCTGGTTTCCTCAAATTTTAATTGACATGAAGTTGAGGTCTTTAAGAAGGTTATCATCATTTGTCTGTTTGGCTTGTTGGCACACCAAGGAGTTAGAGTTAACAGTGACTGTTGAATAAATAAAAACCAGTAAATTAGTTCAAATAATGTCATAACATGTTTCCTCAGTATAAATCAGACACCTACAGGGAGAAGAACTGCTTCCTAAAAATTTTGCTTGGAGAGGCACTTTTATTTTAAAAAGTATAACTAAGTTGCTAAAATTGATTTACACTGCCATTTTCCAGTTCTTTGGATATCTGAGAGTTCTTGTTCACCTAGCTCCTGGTGTGATCTCGTGGTAAAACCAAATGATGATATTCAGGAAAATTTCGAGTGAACGTTGGCTTTATTGATGAAATGAGGTAGAGATTGTTCTGGAATTGCTGCTGTGCGCAGTCGGGTCCTTGCGGAAGTGAAGCGAATGGCGTCCACTACCAAAGGCTTTGTGTTGCAGCCGGGGCCCGTGACGGATGCGCACGTGGTGAGGCGGCACGCACAGCCCGTCCCACTTGTGCTGGTGCGTGTCTGACAGCATCTCTGACTTGGGACTGAAACTGCCTGTCTCCTACTTAGAAACAGCTGGCTGAGGAGGATTGTCACTAAATTGCCGCTGAATGGTTTATAAACTGTAGGAAAGCTACATCTTTATATTACTTCCTGGTACTGTCACTGTGCTTTTAAGAGAAATGCCACCAAGTGAGTTTGAGTTTTGTTACCACTGATACTAAGACTTGTGCTTGAAAGTTTTCTTGTTACACTGTTCTCATTACCCTAAAATGTCTTTTGCTTGCATTTCATACCTTCATGATAACAAAATCGTTTCCTTATTCCCAATTGATACAAATAGACTAAAGAAGTAGAACAGGAGATAAGAAAAGGGGGAATCACCTTCCTTCTTGCCAAGTAGATTTTGACTGAAGAGACTCCTTTTAATAGCCTTTTTCTCTGTTTCTATATGAGTATCAACTTTTTCTTTGCCTCTAAAAAAGGATTTCCTTTATGTTCATTAGGGTTTTTCCCATGCTATTTTGATTTTATCTTTTACATATTGATAGTTGTTTCCCCAAACTGTTTTCCAGGAAAAACTATCCAGAGAATAAAATTAGGCATCTTTCTTTTATAAAGAAGTCAGCACTATAGAGCAAAATGGAGGCTGCCCCAACTCACGGCTTCTTTGATTGCTAAGCCTGATCCTCAGGTGAGCCATTGTAAGTCAGATCCATGTCGGTGTCACAGGTTAAGTTCCATTCCCCGAAAATAGATTAAAGTGAGTGAACAATTTGTATTTTATGACCTTATATCACAGACAATAGTAAGATCAAAACTGAGTTTCTATATACTTTTGGGTACCTTTGAGGCTTTTTGAAAATGTAAGTCCAATGACAGACTAAAGACATCTTATTTTAGTAACTCTTCTTGTAGTAAGCATTCTTCATTAGTCTGAGGACCTTCAAACTGCTTTTAAAATTTGTTTCTGCCACAAGAAATAAATTGCAAATTTAATACAGAATTGCCTCCCAAAGTTTTTGAATGGTAATTGCTGGGCGATAGGCAGTTTCCATGGCAACTTTTTCAGTGATCTGTTGCTCTAATTGTAGCAGAAGACCGAGTCACCCTCATTGCTACTGACCTTGACTGAATTGTGAGCAATGGCAGTTTGGGCAAAATGTAGGCATTGATCCCAGTCCTCAGACAACCATAAATACAACTTCGGAACATTATGTGGAATATAGTTATAATGCAGTGGGTTTCAAATCAAACTGTCTTCAATCAGGGGTCACCTGTATTTCAGCATTAGACTTGAAATATTTTTGATCACAGCATTTCCTAAAGGAATTAGCCATTTAATATAACAGTAGCATTTAGGTTCTTAAAGATCTCAGATTCACAGTTAGCTCAGTACATTTCACTGCAACGCACTCAAGTGTTCTAGAACTCAAATTTCAACATCATGGAGGCACTTCTCTTTAAATAGACATGAAAGCGTAAGTCAGAAACAGTACAGTTGTTTGTCTTAATGCCCGATAGAGTTCGTATACCTCGGAAGCACATCTGTATCTAATAGGAAGCTTTCATTCATTATTACTATTGCTTTTACTAGTAAGAGCTACAGCTAGTAACTGCTACTGCGTGTTAGGCGTTGGGGTGGGTGTTTTATATTCACTGTCTTGTTGCCACTCGACTGTAACAGTTGTGCTGATAAAGAAGTCCAGGTTTAGAATCTTGCCCAAGGTCACGTGAGCAGTACATAGTAGAACCAGGGAATCCAAGGCCAGTCAGGTTGACCCCAAGCCTGGGCTGTTAACTATTATGGCAGTACTCCTCTTCTGGAGCTCTGGCCAAGTTTCCGTAGAACTGGGAAGTCTTTAAGATACAGAGTAATTGCTCCTGATTTGAGTCCATGAAAATGGTTTTTGGTGTCTAGATTGAGGTTCAGTATCCCTCAATTACATTCATAATATGATTTCCAAGTGAAAATACTAAGTTAGGTTTTTATGTGAAATTCCTTACGTATCTTGAGAGAAGTGTTTTTGAGAAATTTCTGCCTTGCAAAATTAGACAGGATTTATAACTCCCAAGGTGAAATAAAGGTCAAGGACTGCATCTAATTTTATATCCTCATTACCTGTTCTCAGTGCTTCGGTCAATGCTGCCGGTCACGATGTGGGCCCTCAGTTCCTATTTGTGAAATCATGGTCTTCTGTGGTTATTTGATATTTTGTTTGTCACAATTGAGAACCTGTTTTGTCAAATTTTCTTAAACTGTGGGGTGGGTTTGTTGTCTCCTATTGAGAAATAATTAAATTGAGACATTTGTTTTGTGTGTTAATTATTTTAGAGAGAACTTCCTTTTTGAAAATAAAAATGCCTCAAGCATAAGATATAATTTGGTTTTTAAATTAACAATTTAAAAAAATGTATCCTATATTATTATTTTCCTATTTTAATTTTGCTAATCATCTGAAAAATAAAATGGAGTGATATTTAATGCTATTTGAAACTTAGTCTCCTTGTAAACCTTATGCAAAAGCTTATTTGCTGCTGCTTTGCTAGAATTCTCGTAGACTTTCACCCAATGCCATTTGAAGACCATTGATGGGGGGTAGGGCTTGAAAGTTCATTGGGCTAATTGTTTTTTCCTCAACATCTTATTATGAAAATTTTCCAATAAAAAAAGTTGAGAAATTTTTACAATGAATACCCATATACCTACCACCTAGACTCTACAGTTAACATGTTATTGAACTTGCTTTATTACCTACCTCTTCACGTCTGCCCTTCTATCAGTCCATTCTAAGTTGTCTGACCTCCATCATTTGATTAACTACATGGTATTCCATTGTCCAGATGTACTACAATCACCTACTGTTGGACATTTGGGATTGTGGCAGGTGTAATGACCCTTGAGTAATAGTGGTAGAGTAATGACCTCTGAAAAGTGTCCAGGTCCTAATCCCAGAACCTGTGGATATGGTAAGTTACACAGCCAGAGGGACTTAGCAGATATAAGTAAGGTTATGGACCTTAAGATCAGGAGATTAGTTTGGCTTATTTAGGTGGACCCAATCAAAACACATGAGCCCTTAAAAGTAGAGAACTTTCTCCAGCTCAAGTAGAAGAGATATGCCCAAAGGGGAAGTCGGAGAGATTCAAAGCTGAGAGGGATTTGACACACCATTGCCGGTTTGAAGATGGAAGGGGCGATGTGATGCAGGCAGCCTGAAGCTGCTAACAGAGACTTCCAGCTGACAGCCAGCAAGAAAATAGGAAACTGAGCTCTGCAGCCAGAAGGAACTGAATTCTGCCAACAACCTGAATGAACTTGGAAATAAATTCTCCCCCAGAGCCTCCAGATAAGAGCCTCGCCCAGCTGACGCCTTGAATTTGGCCTCATGAGACCCAGGGCAGAGGAACCAGCCAAACCTTCCCGAATGTCTTCGGAACTGTGAGATAATAAGTTTGCATTGTTGTAAGCTGCTAAACTTGTGGTAGTTCGGTATGGCTGCGAAAGAAAACAAATTCGGGGTAATGAGAATTTTTCATTATTATACAGTAGACATCCACAAGGCTAAATCCTTGAGCACAGTCTTATTTCCTTAGGATAAATTTCTAATATTAGAATTGCAGGCACAGAAAAGTCTTTGCACTTTTAAAGACTTTTTTAGCATATACTGATACACTGAAACCTGGACAAGTTGTGTTAGATTACACTTCTGTCAGGACTCGGTTGAGAATCCCATTTCCTTTCTTCCTGACAACACTGGGAATTAGATTTGTTATTTGTGTCAATGTGAAATGTCAAAAAAAAAAAAAGGGATAGCATTATCATTTTCATGGGTATTTTTAAACTAGCAAAAGTGAACATATCTTAATGTTTTTACCTTTTGTAAATTATGTGTTTGTGTCCACTGTGCATTTTTCAAATGAAGGCCCTTTCTCTTACTTTAGCAAACAACTTTTTAATTTAACTTTTCTCAAATTCCTTTTAAAAATCCACCAGGACAACCGTAACTTTTTTCTCCTTTGAATATTTACTCTGATTACATCAATAGATTTCCTAGTATTGTACAATTCTAGAGTTCTTGAAACTACTTGGGTTATAGAATTTTTTAGCAGTGTTGACTTTGATGTGTATATATTTTGAGTATTTTAGTGACATTGGCTTTTGTTTTCATTTTTGAGCTAACTTTACCATGCTTTGAAATCAGTTATGCTACCCTCATTTAAGGAAAGCATGAAAAACTATCTTTTTTTTCCCTGATTTAAAAGCTTAAGTGTGGGGCGCCTGGCTGGCTTAGACAGTGGAGAGTGCGACTGTTGGTCTCGGGGTTGTGAGTCCAAGCCCCATGTTGGGTGTAGAGATTACTTAAAAATCTTTAGGGGTGCCTGCGTGGCTCAGTCAGTTAAGCATCCAGCTCTTGATTTCGGCTCAGGTCATGATCTCAGGGTCATGAGATCGAGCCCTGAGTTGGGCTCTGCGCTGGGCAAGATTCTCTTTCTTCCTCTCCCCATCCTCTGCTCACGCACTCACTCACTCTCTTAAAAAAAAAAAAAAAAAAAGGAAAAGAAAAACTTTAAAAAATAAAATAAATAAAAGCTTAAAGGGCATAGTAATTACATATTCCCTGAAAATATAAAGGTGTTACTCATAAAACTAGGTGAGCACAGGGCGCCTGGGTGGCTCAGTTGGTTAAGCGGCTGCCTTCAGCTCAGGTCATGATCCCAGGGTCCTGGGATCAAGCCCCGCATCAGGCTCCCTGCTCAGCGGAGAGCCTGCTTCTCCCTCTCCCTCTGCCTGCCTGCCGCTCCCCCTGCATGTGCTCTCTCTCTCACTATCTCTCTCTCTGTGTCAAATAAATAAATAAAATCTTAAAAAAAAAAAAACTAGATGAGCACAGCCCCCCTTTTCAACAGTTCATCTCTGACAAGTCGTTCACTTTTTTTGTGTTATTCTCTTCACATTTTTAATTTGCTTATAGGTCAAATCAAATAATTTGTATTTACCTAGACAAGTTTCCCTTTCATTCAGTTTGTCAATTTGATATGAAAAAAATTCAAATGTAATGCAGAAGGTATTTAATGAACCCCAGTATGCCAACTATCTAGATCCAACCATTAGATTTAGTCATATATCTTTCATCTGAACCTTCTTCTTTGCTGTGGTATTTCAGAGTAAATATTGGAATTTTAGTCTTCCATGTCTTGGTATGTATCTCTAAAAATAACGTCTTCTTTCATAATCACATATGATTATCACAGCTAACAAAAGTAGCAATATTTCCTAGGTGTGTTCTAATACACAACACAATCGGATCTCTCCAGCAGTCTCATAAGGCTGTCGGCAGTGCTAACATCAGAATCCTAAATAAAAATTCATATATTTGGCTGTTATGTCTATTAAGTCTCTTTTAATTTAGAGCGACCCCTCCGCACCCCATTTCTTCCCCTCATACCATTATTACGTTGCAGAAATGGCCATTTGTCCTGTAAAATCTTCCACATCCCAAGCATGTCTTCTGGCTTCCTCTGGTAGTGTTTAACTTCTTCTCTCCCTCATATTTACTGTAAAGGGAAGTTAGCTTTACAGGCTTGAGTAGATTCATATTCTTCTTTCTTGGCAAGATTACTTCATAGGGATAATGTTTGCTCTACATGTTAGGAGGTGTGGTTGTCTTACTTACTCTTAGTGAGGCTAAGATTGATCGGTGATTTCAGGTGGGGACAGCCTGATTTCTCCACTGTGAGGTTCCACTTCACCTTTTCATAGCATAGTTCTAACCATTGATGAGTGTTGCCCAAATAAGTCAATTAGTTAAGAATTGCAACATTTTTGTTTTCAACATTATTTTTCCTTCTACATTCATTAACTATAATTTTTCTAGAAGAACATTTCTTCACCAGACAGGGTAGTTGAAATACAGTTCATAAAGGAAAGTCAAAGGCTTAATTACTCCCTTTTAATCTCCAGTTTTTAGAGTTAGAAGCTAGTGGACCATTTACTTAATAATGTCATCCAATGAATTGGTGGGTTTGGGAAGTGAGAGTTTCCTCTTTCATTTTTTAAAGGATTATGTTATTAAACTCATGGAGTTTTATATATTGACTATGTTTGAACTCATTACATTCTTTAAAAAAACTTTTTTGTGAAATATTATACACATACAGAAAAATGTGCAAATCTTAAGTACATAGAAGGATTATCACAGAGTGTCCTTCTTTGGCTGCTTGTAAAATTACTCTGTCTTTGGTTTTCAGTAGTTTTACTGTTATGTACTTAGAGTGGTTTTTGTCAGATTTATCCTGCTTAGGGTTCGTAATGCTTCTTGAATTTGTCACCTATTGTATTTCTCAGCTAGTGTCAATCTCTAAAATATTGTTTCTGTTCCTTTCTCTTTATTCTGGATGTTTTCTTATCAACTGTTTTCTACTTTACTGATTTTCTCTGCAGTTATGTCTCATATGCTCTTTAAGCCATCCATTAAGTTCTTAATTAGTTATTGTATTTTTAACTTCTAGATTTTTTCATGTAGTTCTTTTTTGTAGCTTACAGTTCTCTGCCAAAATTCTCAGTCTTGTCCTCGAACTTGTTAAGCATAATTATTTTAAAGCATGTGTTTGATGTTTCCCTGTGGGCCTCTTTCTATTGTCTGTTGTTTCTCTTGTCTTTCAGTTATGTGGTCTTATCTTTTAATGTACCTGGTTATTTTTATTGAGTGCCAGACATTTTATATGAAGAATGATGGAGATAATTTGAGGCCCTGGATGATGTTATCTTTCTCCAGAGAGGATTTTTGCTTGTGGCAACTGCCTAGGCTAGGAATGATATTACACCCAGATTGACTTAATCCAGTTTGATTGAGATGCTTCAAACCTGGATGTGAGTCTCTCTTAGGGATGGTCTATTTCTTTTTCACCTGTACAACTCAGGTGTACCTCTTGGACTTCCACATAAAATCCTGAAGGAATTACCTGGGTCCCTCTTTTTTGACAGATCCTGAATTCCGATATTTGCCCTTTCCACCTCTAACTCCTGTGAGCCCATCAAACCTTTTGCTAAGATTCCCTACCTACTCAGTTTCTGAGGCCCTCAGCTATACTTTAGTAAACATCTTTAAGGGAAAAGTGGTTTAAATGCCAGGCTTACCTCTCTAGACTTTCCTGTCTTCCTAAATCTTGGATCTATAATTTTTTACTACCTTGATAGCTTTCTGAGGCCATTAAACAGTGTATGCATGTGCACATATGTATATATTAATGTCTAGCTTTTTTTTTTTAAGATTTATTTATTTGAGAGAGAGAATGAGCACAAGCAGGAAGAGGGGCTTAGGGAGAGGGAGAGAAATCCTCAAGCAGACTAACCACTGAGCACAGAGCCCAACGCAGGGCCCAATCCCAGGACCCTGAGATTATGACCCAAGCCGAAATCAAGAGTTGTCCGCTTGGCTGAATGAGCTACCCAGGTGTCCCACACATGTCTAGCTTTTATAACTGTTCTCAGGTAGGAGAGTTGGTCTAAAACATAATCCACCTGCCAGAAATCTCATTATATTTGAAGTTCAGCTCTTTGAAGTTTTATCTTTGGTCACTGGGTAACACATCATGTTGACTTCTGTGTCCCTTTAACACAATCCACTAGTCATTGCAAGCTTTCTTGATTTCTAGAGCAAGATGTCCCAGCTAATATTGTGTACATTCTGCCACAGACCTGGTGCCAGTCATCCTTTCGAGGAGACTTGGGTTGTTTTCTTTCTTTGTATGTTTGCTTGTTTTTTTGGTCATGAATGGTGTTTAGAGGATATAATCTGACAGCTGGTACTCTCATTGCTGTTTGGTTATTATTACTAGACCTTTTCAGTGGACTGTATTAGAAAATACATATTTTTAAAACAAAAATCATGTTTATGATTTTAAATTCATATTTGACATTACAAGTTTTTAGCTTTCCTTTTTTATTTGGTTTTATGTTTCTGTTTCCTCTCTTGATTCGTAAAAAACCTTAACCTATTTACTTGCATTAGGTAATCAGTAGCTTGAAAATACTGTCACCAATATGACTCCTAAAAATTAGACCATTAAGTATGAGATTTCATTTCTGTTTGTCCTTAGAATACGTTCTACTTAGTATTCTACTAAGATTATATTCATGTACAGTCAAAATAATACCGTATTTCAAAGACACAGAAATTAAGTACTTTTGTCTGTATCATTATGTCAGAATTCTGATAAGTCGTTCCAGTTTATTGTCAAGTTTTAGAGAATTCTTTTTAAGTCTCAATTTGGCTTTATTTTGGACTATGTAAAATGTTTATTTCCAAAGTTAAAACTGTGTAACAGGATATACACAGAAAGCTCTTGCTTCCATCCCTATTTCCTCTTCCTTATTTCCTCCCTTCCTCTGTAGGTAACTATTATTTTCTTTATTATTTTTATTTTTTAAAGATTTATTTGCCTATTTTTAGAGAGAGACGGGGGGGGGGGGTAGGGGCAGAGGGAAAGAATCTCTCAAGCAGACTCCCCGCTGAGGGAGGAGCCCAACTCAGGCCTTGATTCCACAACCCATAAGATCAAAACCTATGGGCCAAAACCAAGAGTCAGATGCTCAACCAGTTGAGCCACCCAGGCACCCTTTTATTATTTTTAGTTTATCCTTCCAGGATCTTTTGGCATACACACACACACACACACACACTCTCTCTCTCTCTCTCTCTCTCTCACACAGACTCTTCCCCAGGTCCTTTCTTACCCAAAAGATGACACAGTGTGTACTGTTTTTGCACCTTTCTGTATTCACAGTATCTCCCAGAGATCACTCCATATTAGTGTAGAGACCTCTCCATTGCTTTTCCTGCCTGCATGGTATTATGTGGAGATACCGTAGTTTACTGATGGACATTTTGTTTCCTTTCATTATTTACAAATGCTATCATGACTAACCTTGTGCATACAGTCTCATAATTGTGCAAGTTGCCTTCTAAACGTGGGATTCCTGAGTCAGAGTGCATATGCACATGTCATTTGTTATATATTGCCAAATGTTCTTCCAATGAGGTTGTATCACTTTGGGTTCCCACTAACATTTCATTAGAGTTTTTGTTTTCCTTCAACCTCACTAATATATTAGTGTTTTGAGTTTTTGCATTTTTATCACAGATTGTCAATTTTCTTAGAGAATTATACAGAGAATTTTCATTGAAATGTTTTCCATATCCATAGTTATATTCCTTTTCCCTTCCCTAATGTTTTATATATGTGTTTTTCCCTTTTTTCCTGATTAGCATGTTGTCTGCTTGTTGTTTTTAAAAGAGACAAATGTATTTATTTACCTATCTCTTATGGGTTTACTCTATTTTCTGATTTATTTATTTATTTAGGGTTTTTTTTGTTTTTTTGTCTTCTGTCCTGCTTTTTTTGAACTGATTTTGTTTGCTTTCTCAATATTCCTTGTGTACTTATGAATGACTCTGAAGCCGTGCGTTCTTCTGTTAAGAACAACTCTGGTTGCATCTCTGTCACTGATTAGCACCAAGCCATTGGCTGTTTATATTTTTCTTACTGATTTGTAGAATTTCTTCATGTGATTTTGCTCTTCCTGAATATGTTGTTAATATTTTTCTTAGTTGCTATTAGTCTCTTCCCCATTTATGAGGCTCCTTTTTTCACTTCAAAAGACTTAGAATTTTCATGTATTCAAAACTCTGTGTTTTTTACCTTTAGAGACTCTAGATTCTTTTCTAAAACGTTGAAAAACCTCCCTTCCTCTCTCACCCCATCCCTGGGTCAAAAGGATGAAAATATTTAACCTGTATTTTTTTCTAACCCCTAAAAGTTTATTTCTTAACCTTTTAATCTTCTAGAATTCTTTTTGTTGAAGGAATTAATTAGAGATCTAGCCTTTACATTTTTTCTATTTAATTATTACTCAGCCCAGTAGCAATGATTCACTGATTTGTCTCCTCTGGTATGAAATTCAATCTGTATAATTTACTGTATTCCCACACATCCTTGGATGCATTTCTGGGTTCTGTCTCTCACTGTTTTATCTTTCTATGAATGGTGCCATTTCTAATATATTACCTCATATAGCTTTGTACTACGTATTGTTCTGTTAGAAGATGTCAGCCTATTGTTCTTTTTCAAAATTTTGGATGGTAGTTCCAGAGTTCCCCCTGAGTTTCAGTTTCTGCTCTCCCTTTCCCGCTTCTTATGCCCTTTGCTCTGTGGGTAGCAAGTCATATGCCCAAATGTCTGCCTCTGTAGGTTTTCAAAATGCGCTCCCTGGACCTTTCCAGAATTGTTTCATCTTCTGTTCTCCAGTGCCACATTTTAGCTGGAAGTGGTTTTTTCTTCTCTTTTTGGGTGTTTCTGAAGTAGAAGGAGCCCCGAAGGTCCTCTTTGTGCTAAGGGAAGTCTGGCACTCATCTGACTTGACCTGTGAGACCTGTTTGATCTGGTTCCACCTCTTGTCACCCACCCACCCACCCACATTTGACATTCTAGCCAAACTGGATTTCCTCCCTGTAGCATGTTCCACTTCACTGTTAGGCTTTCTGTGCGTGCACTTCCTTCTGCCTTTTACCTCCCCACCAACTCAGACAGGTCTCTGCCTGTTAATAATAAGTAATCACAGTAACTACCATGTAATGAGCACTTTATATCTGCTAAGCAGGACAGCAGATTTTTAAAATATATTATTTAATCATATCCTATAAAATAGGTAATATTCTAATTTTTCAGATGAAAAAGCTGAGGCCCAAAGGACACATAGCTAGTAAATGCTAAAGCTGGGGCTCAAATGCAGGCCTGACTCCAGAGCTTGTGTTCCTACCCCCTCTGCTATACTTCTTCTCCCCTTTCTCCCCAAGGCCCCCAAGTGCTCCCATGGCGCCTGCACCCCCCAGGGTGAATCTCCTCTAAATGATAACCATGTGAAGGCATGGGCATGTGTGGATCACTGCTCTCTCTCCAGCACCTACCACATCATACACCCCGTGTTACTTAGGAACATATGATGTATTTTACGTGTCTTAGTTTTCTTTTAAATACTAGACATTATGTATAAGACAGTAGAGACTGGAGTGGGAAGTATGCCTAAAATGGGCACACCTCTGCTGATGAGGAGTTGGCTCATTCTGGTTAGGACTGGAGCTGGGTTTGGGTTTTGTCCTTAGAACACTACTAGCTTGACATTTCCTAATGGTTATTGCCTGTGCCTGAAGAGTGGGGCCTGGGTTCTGTTCAGTGTTGCTTTACCAACCTCTGCTTTCAGCAGTCCCTACAGTGGAGTCAGAGAAGGGGTATTTCTGTTGTCCTGGTCCAGCCTCTTTCTTGGGGAGTCCCTGTGTGTGCCTGGGTCTTAGAAGTGGCACTTTCTCAGCATCTCTGTCCCTCCTCATCTTAGCAGCTCTGTGTCTGTGGTTGGCCTTGAGTGAGAGGTTCCTGCCCCTTCCCCAGTGGTAGCATAGGATCCAGGTATAGGATTCTGCGCCCAATATGGTTTCCTGCCCTAACCCCCAGTGTTAGAGGGTTTTTGCTCAGTCCCTCCACCAGCAAGAACAGATCTCTGCCTGTGTCCTGGACGTGAGTTTCCTGCTTTGCCTTCAGAGGCAGATGGGTTATGTAACTACTTCTCCCCTAGAAGCAATGGAAGTTTCCTGGTGCTCTGGGCCAATAGAGTTTGCTGCCCCAGTAGCTTAAGGCTTTTGCTTTAGTATGAGAGGAGGCTCTGGGAAGCAGGGTCCGATAGAGGGCTTTTTCCCTCTTTCCCCTTCTCCACACCGTGTCTTTCTCGCAACGAGGGGAAGGCTGGTAGAAAAGAGCTTTCCAGTGAGTGCAAACCCCCCTGTATGTGGGGCTCCAGCTTTCCAGACTGACACATTAGACCACACTTAGCCTTTAAGAATTTATTGAAATCTTATCTGATTTCTTTCTGTCAACTTCCGTGGAGACCAGGTCTTCCTCCTGTGCTCTGCCAAAAGCAAGAGCATATCTGTGCTCCATCTCTCTTTAGAGGGGCTGGTCCCTTTAGAGAATTCATTTCACTTGATTGCCTTCCAAAATCATTCTCTGATGGTCTTCCTAGGAAGACTTATGATTTATTAAATTATCTGGCTTTTTCTCCCTGGTAGAGTAAGAGAGACAGTCTCTGCATATCCGAAGCAGAAGCCAGTCTGGGTCACTTAGAATGCTTCCCTGCATCACCCCGGAGAGCCCATTTATTTTACATTTGAAGGGCCTGAGGCTCAGACGGTGACTTGTCCAGTCTATGGCAAAACTGGGACTAGCACCCAATCTAGAGCTTCTCTCCACTGATGTGCAGCTACCTGTGTTTTTCCTTTTTTCCTTTTTTTTTTTTTTAAACTGGTCTGTAACTCTCCTGTACGTGATTCTTAGCACCACTGACTCTTCTTCCAGAGAAGGAATGAAAAAAGGGAACCCAGGTATAGAGATTATTTCCCTTTTGTGCATTAACAATATCAAAGATAATAAGCCTTGAAATTTAATGCATTCTAGAAGAACCAGTAGGTTCCTTGGTTTAGAGAATGATTATTTTCAAACTTCTCCTTTTACATTTTTACTCTCAAAGGTTGTTGAGTGTTTTTCCCTTCTAAACTAACAGTGACTCAGTTCAAAGTGCTAGGGTAATCTAAAATAAATTCTGGATTTTACGGAAGTTTGAGGTCATCCTAAAGCTTTTTCTACATTAATTACATGTTTGGTTACTCTAATAAAATTTGCGTTCTAAATTCAGCATTTTCGGGCGCCTGGGTGGCTCAGTTGGTTAAGCGACTGCCTTCGGCTCAGGTCATGATCCTGGAGTCCCTGGATCGAGTCCCGCATCGGGCTCCCTGCTCGGCAGGGAGTCTGCTTCTCCCTCTGACCCTCCCCCCTCTCATGTGCTCTCTCTCATTCTCTCTCTCTCAAATAAATAAATAAAATCTTTAAAAAATAAATAAATAAGTAAATAAATAAATTCAGCATTTTCTACAGTCTTTATGGAAGCTTGAGACTTAAAAATAACTTCTACTCAGGTGAAGTGACTTAGCAAAGGTCACACAGCTCATTATTGGCAGAGCTGAGACTGTAACGGGGGGCTCTTCTCTTTCTGATGGGGTGTGGGAGAGTGTCAAAGCCATTATAAAAAAAGATACATCTTCTAGAGAGTTATTTTACTCAGATTTTACTTTTCATAGGATGTGAAAGAGTAGTTCTTATTATAATAAAACACCAATATATTTTGAAGAAGAATGGAAATGAACACTAATTCTTAAGGCAAAACATTAAATTTAAAAAAAACGAAACAAAAAACTCGAGGCTCGGATATATGCTCATTGTCTACCAGTAGGAGGGCCTGGGGGGAAGTAGGAGAAGGCACTGCGCTGCACCCCACTTTGTGCCCAGTGTGGGTAGCCTACTAAGGTAATGTGATTGTTGGGAGCTGCAGCTGAGTTGGATTCCATCAGAACATTCCTTTTTTGTGAGTTCTATGGCTGTTTTCCAAGGATGGAAAAACATGGAAAGTTAGCCAGTGTCCCCAAGCAGCCACCATTCTCTTGCCTTCCTGCCACCAGTAAGCATGTTTTCAATAACATACCTCCCAGGCTTCTAGTTCAGGCTTGTGGGCCATGTTCAAACCCTGTCCAAGGAATGAAGAAAAAGACCACATCGTTTTTACATCCCCACACAAGAACGTTGGTGCCATAACTCTGCCTTCCCCCACCCCTTCCCCCTTCTCTCAGCCCCCACATTATTAAGGTTACACATTGTCTCCTCTGGTCACAGGATTTAGTCTTCAGCTGTGGTTTTGCATGTAATATAAAGCTAGTTCTTGCTATCAGAAACTTGATATTTGGGGACAAATCCAGTTCTGGCTAGAAATAACATGGTCACAAAGCTTTTTAGTATGTGTGCCAGTAAATTAACAACATAAAGATAACAAGAGTCTATCACCAAATGATTGGCTTTGAAGGCCATTTGCACATTAACTTTAAAAAGAGGCTTGCCTATGTGTTTCCTCCCCCTTCTTCCCTACTTTGGCAAAGTCCCATTAATTTTATTGAAGGTTTTATTTTCTGCTGAAAATGCAGGAAATTTAGACAACTCTCTTGGAATCCCCCCAAAACTAATACAAACAAGATACATATGCTTCTCTTAAGGAAACTAAAAATAAATGATTTGAAACTATTTAACTGTATAAATTCCCTCTTAAAAGGAAAAGGAAGTTTATATAATGAGGCAACTCTGAGTACTGTTGACAGGGTAAGATACTCCCGTGACTGCCAGCTTGTCTGTTAGACATGAAACCACAGCTTAGCACAGAACTTGCGTAGTGGTCATTACCAACGTGGACAAAGACCAGCAGCAGCTGAAAATGGGACCTTTTTTTAGGATACTTGTTTTAACATTTGAGATTTTCTGTCACAAAATAAGGATTTTTTTTTCTTTTTTTTTTTTTTTTGAAAAGAAAGTCTGATCTGGGATCCATTTCTGGAATGGAAGCTGTATGTACAAAAAAGAAAAAAAAAAAACATGAATGAAAAAGACGTGATATTCTCCACGTATTTTGCTGCTCTACCAGTGAGCCATCAGATTTTATCTCTGACAGCTCATTTTGACACAATACAGAGGAAACATGGTTGGTTTTTAAAACATGTCTTTTTGTAAAGCCTTGTATTATTCCATAAATGTAAGCTAGCTTTTCTATACATCTACTCTCAGGGACCAGTTTTGTAAATTAATGGAAGTGGGATCTGGGGCTTATATTTAACACTAAGAAATGTGATTTCTAAGTTCTTTGTAGTTACAGTAATTGAATTTTAATTTATCAGCTTTAGAAAGGCATTTATCGGGGCGCCTGGGTGGCTCAGTCGTTAAGCGTCTGCCTTCGGCTCAGGTCGTGATCCCAGGGTCCTGGGATCAAGCCCCACATAGGCCTCCCTGCTCTGTGGGAAGCCTGCTTCTCCCTCTCCCACTCCCCCTGCTTGTGTTCCCTCTCTCGCTGTGTCTCTCTCTGTCAAATAAATAAATAAAAATCTTAAAAAAAAAAAAAAAAGGCATTTATCTTTTTGTTCTTATCATAATTCTAAGATTAAAATGATTTTTTTTCTTTCAGATACATTGTTTTAAAAAACACTCACATGGTACTTATTGTGTGTTACACACTATTTTAAGGGCCTTACAAATGCTACCTCATTTAATCTTCATGGGGAAAAAAAATCAAATAGCAACCTTCTTTAAATACCATTTGAAACTCTGACACCCAAATGGTGATGTGATTAGATAACATTTAGGTCTGTTTAAATACTGATATTTAGACGATTTTGTAATTGTAAAGAAACTCTAATCAAATTCATGGTAATTTTTCATCTTTTTACAAGTAGTGATTATTACCCATTTAATAATGCTTTTTAGCGTAAAGGATTTCATTTGCCTATTGTCATTCATAGTATGTACCTGCACCAGAATCCGATTCAGTCATGGTAGCAACTTAAAGATTCAAATAACTTGCAAATTATAATTATTGGGATAGTTTTCCTTGCAAATTAAAATTGACCAAAATTTGATAATAGATAATTAGATCGGTTGGAACCTTCATGCTGTGAAGAAGTTCTTGCCGTCCAGAAGAGACCATGTGCAGAAGAATCAAACACCCTGGTCCCCCCACCCTAGCTGTGCCCCCCACCCTTTTCCTCACAAGGCAGCACCAACTTGCCAGCCATGCGAGCTATCATACTGGGAGATCCTCTCTCCCCCAGTTGAGCATCTCCATGTGAAGCCGTGCGGAGCAGAGACCTGCTGGCCCCATCAAGCCTGGCCCAGATTATTAGCAGGACAAATGGTTATTGCTGTTCTAAGCTGCTAAGCTTTGGAGTAGTTTGTTACACAGCAATAGGTAACTGATTTAAAAGTCACAAAACATGATGGTAGGAATAAATGGAAACGTACCAGCAATAACAAATGTAAGTGAATCAGACTCACTTAAAATTCTATCAGGTTAGAGCTACAAATTATAAAACCTAGCCATATAGTTGCTTTGAACTATATATGTTTTCAGTAACACAGAAAGTTTGAAAATCAAAGGCTTGAAGATTATAGATATACCTGGCAAATGCTAAAAAAAAAAAAATGAAGATGGTATAGCAATATCAGTAAAACATACACTTGAATAAACAACATGGATTAAGAGAAACAGTAGATCATGATAAAAAATATATTTTAAAAGATGGCAATTGTGAAACCTAGAGTTACTCTGAATATATGAATTACTTGGAGGAATTGATAAATCCTTTCTCATTTTCGGAAATTTTGACATAACCATTCAGAAGTGATGAATCTCTCAGACAGTGAGTGTTAAACGGAATAATTATACATTTGGGTGAGAATGAGGGCAACAGCCTTCCTACATTGTCAGCATACATGTGTTGTCATTGCTCTTTAGGCAACGATCTGGCAACATCTATTAACAATACAAATCCAGTATTTTCACCAATGCCTCTCCTGGAATCTATCCCAGAAAAATAGAAGGACAGATCTACCAACATGCTTATTGCATCCTTGCTCATAGAAACGAGGAAACAAATAAATTGGATGCCCATCAGTAGGAGAATACATTTTACATATGCCGTAAACCAATAATACATTGCTACTATTTTGCTTTTGAAATCAGTTTTCTTTCAGAATGATTAAAAATAAAAATGTCGGAGAAGCGGCTGCAGCACCGAGTGGAGGAGGCAGGAAGCCAAGCGCGAGCAGGGGCTGGGTGGGCACTGTGACCGGGATCACCACCATCGAGGCGGTGAAGCGCAGGATCCAAGTTCTGCGGCAGCAAGAGGAGGAGGAGGAGCCGCAAGGTGACGCAGAGGAGAGGGCCGAGCACCTGCAGCGGGAAGGTGAGGGGGAAAGGCGGGCCCGGAAGCAGGCCGAGGCCGAGGTGGCCTCCTTGAACCGTAGGATCCAGCCGGACTGTGCCCAGGAGCACCTGCAAAAGCTGGAGGAAGCAGAGAAAGCCGCTGGTGAGTGTGAGAGAGGTATGGAGGTTATTGAGAACCAAGCCTTAAAAGATGAAGTACAGATGGAACTCCAGGAAATCCAACTTAATGAGGCCAAGCACATTGCAGAAGAGGCAGATCGGAAATATGAAGAGGTGGCTCAGAAGTTGATGATTATTGAGAAGGACTCAGAATGCCCAGAGGAACGAGCTGAGCTGGCAGAGTCCTGTTGCTGGGAGATGGATGAGCAGATCAGACAGATGGGCCAGAACCTGAAGTGTCTGAGGGCTGCTGAAGAAAAGCACTCTGAGAAGGAAGACAAAGATGAGGAAGAGAGAAAGATTCTCGTGGATAAACTCAAGGAGGCAGAGACCTGTGCTGAGTTTGCTGAGAGATTGGTAGCCAAGCTGAAGACAATTGATGAATTGGAAGATAAGCTGAAATGCACCAAAGAGGAGCCCCCCTGTACACAAAGGATGCTGGACCAGACTCTGCTTGACCTGAATGAGTCAAGCACCCCAGTCCGGCCCTGCCGCTGCTCCTCCCGTGACCCCCCGACTCCACTCCAGCCTGCCCAAAGCAGCCTTGAAACCGAGGGCTGATCTCTTAACTGGAAGGCTGCTTTCTCCTTTTGCCACCTCTCCTACCCCAACCCCTGTGTCTTTTTTGCCAAACTGTCTCTGCCTCTCCCCAGAGCTTCCAGTTGGGCTTGAGGCCGAGCACCTTTGGGAACAGTGTCTAAGGGAATGTGAGCACAAAGCAAAGTGTCTTTAAAAGCATGTTGTAATGTACACATTTTATAATTATCTTTTTTGTTGTTGATGTAGCGACCATTTGTAAAACATTCCAAATAATTCCACAGTTCTGAAGCAGCAGTCTAACCCCTTCCTCACATTTGGAAAGTAGTTTTTCAGCTTAATGCATACTGCCCTCTCCACAGAGGAGGGAAAGCAGTAGGGACCCGCCTTACTGAGAGCCAGAGCCTGGATGCTTCATTGCTCTGTCCAAAGTACCAGCCAAATTAGAAATGTGGTTCCAGGAGGAGTTGGCTCAAAAAGTGGGGCTCAGGGTTTCAGCTTTAAGGTATCTTTGAGCAACTTTATTTTTAATTTTTTTTTTTCTGTCAGATGTGACCAAGGGGTGGCTTGACCCCTTTTCAGCACTGTAATGGCGCCACTCCCTTTAGATCGGCTTGCATAGTTTCTCATGAGCCGTCTACCATAATTCTGATCTTTGTGTCTCTGTATTTTCTGTGTTTTCCCCTCTCTGGCTGCCTTCAAGATTTTCTCTTTGTCTTTGGTTTTCAAAGTTTAAGATGATGTGTCTACATGTGTGTTTTTATTTTGTTTTGTTTTGGGTGGGTTTGGGGGATATTCTCTGAGCTTCTTGGACCATTGTTCGATTCTTTCATTATTTTAATGCTCAGCCATTACGTCTTCAAGACTCTGTTAAGTCCACTGTTGAACCCCTCTAGGTGTTCTTTACTGCTAATACCATGTATCTTTTAAATTCTGGCATTTACATTTGTCACTTTCTTATAGTTTTCAACTCCACTGAAATTCCCCATCAGTCCAAACATATGTAGATTCATAGTAGATTTTGTAAATCATAGTTCATTTAAATTTGTTTGAGATTTTTACTATCTTTGTATCAATCTGATACTGCAGATTACTTTGTCTCTTGGGTGTGGGTTGTTTTTACTTGTTTTGTTAGTTTGTCTCATACATTTTGGTTGAATGCTGGACATTATACTCTGTGTACATTGTACAGGCTGAGATAAATTGTGTGGGAATAAGCATAGCTTTTTATTTGCTGGAACAGATAGTAAATATTTTTTACTTTGTGGGTCATACAGTCTTTGAGGTAGATTATCTGTCACTGTCATCTGTCAATAATAGATTAATTTTTTTAATTAATATTTACATGGTATATCATTTTCCATCCTTTTGTTTTCAACCTAACTATATTTGAAGTGAGTTCTATTTGAAATTTCTTATAGGTAGCATATAGTTGGGTCTTATGTTTTTTATCCACTCTGTCAATCTTTGATTTTAATTGTTTAGAACATTTGCAATTAATGTAATATTGATAGATATGTTAGAGCTTAATTCTGCTATTTTACTCTTTTCTCTTTGTTCCCTCTTTTTAATATGTCTGTCTTGTCTTTCTGCCTTCCTGTATATACTTGAACAGTTTTTTAGAATTCCATTTTGATGTATGTATAGTATTTTTATGTGCCCCTCTGTGTAGATTTGCTCTCAACAGTATACATGCATGACTTGTCACAATCTAGTATTGTTGACATTTAACAGTTCAAAAGAAAAGTAGAAACCTTTTCTGTCTTTACATCCCTTTGCCCTCCCTGGTTTATAATATAATTGCCTTATATATTCCCTTATATATGTTGAGAACCACATAAGACAGTGTTAACAATTTTTTGCTACAACTTTGAAACATAATTTAGAAAACTCAAGAGGAAAAGGAAAGTCTATTATATTTACCTGTATTTTTGCTCTTTCCATTGTTCTTTCTTCCAAGAGATTTGTTGATTATTTTTGCTGTCTTGTAACTATTTCATGTTTAGATTCCCATAGACTGTTGACTGAGGAAAAAGAGACAAAACAATAGGCTATTTATCTGTAAATAGAAAGATTGAAATGACAGTGTAGAGAAGTGAGGTCATGTTCTGAATTAGGCACTTTTCTTGGACTTGGTAAGACCCAACCACCACTTTACACTGTGGAAGTCTCATGATTTAGGGTGATGCCACTGATGAGAAGGCCAGTAAGGATCTAGTAAGTGAGGGGCTGAGGAAGCCCCAAATTTCCTTCCAGATTGGCAAGTTTGTAATTTATTATGTTCAGTTCCTAACTGTGACCGTCTGAGTTCAAAAGATTTTTACTCAAATACTTTATAGTAAGTGATAAACCTAATTCTAAAGATTCTTGACAAAAGTCATCTAGAAGGGTTCTTTTGCATTATCTTTTCAATGTTATAATTTTATTTTTTTTTTAAGATTTTTATTTATTTGTCAGAAAGAGAGAGAGCACAAACAGGAGGAGCAGAGGGAGAGGGAGAAGCAGGCCCCCCTGCTGAGCAGGGAGCCCGATGCGGGACTCGATCCCAGGACCCCGGGATCATGACCTGAGCCAAAGGCAGACGGTTAACCGACTGAGCCATCCAGGCATCCCTAATGTTATAATTTTAAAGCAGTTACTCTTGTTCTGATTAACTCCGTGTTAAGGAGAAAAACACTGTGTGTGTGGCTTTTCTTTCTTTATTAGGCACAAGACCTGAATGTCATCGAAGAAGTGATTCGAATGATGTTAGAGATCATCAATTCCTGCCTGACAAATTCTCTTCACCACAATCCAAACTTGGTGTACGCACTGCTTTACAAACGAGATCTCTTTGAACAGTTTCGAACTCATCCTTCATTTCAGGATATAATGCAAAATATTGATCTGGTAAGTGTAAATGGAGATATTCTGGTTCTTTTTAAGTATCAAAGCAGCAAATGTTGAACAAACCTTGACGAAAACTACAAAAGTTAAAATCCCTTCTTTTTTTTTTTTTTAAAGGTTTTATTTATTTGACAGAGAGAGAGAGAAAGCACAAGCAGGGGGGAGGGGCAGAGGGAGAGGGAGAAGCAGGCTCCCCGCTGAGCAGGGAGCCCGATGTGGGGCTCGATCCCAGGACCCCGGGATCATGACCTGAGCCAAAGGCAGATGCTTCACCGACTGAGCTTCCCATGTGCCCCAAAATCCCTTCTTTTAACGTAAAGTATATTTGTAGTCTATTCTGCCATAAGAATTATTGTATTCTGTGTGTATTATACACACACACATATATTTGATAGAATTGAGATCATACCTCATAGAGTTCTGTATTCTGCCATTTTTACTTAGCATTTAGATCATCAGCATTTTTCTGTGGTATCATCAATTCTTTGATAATCTCACATTTTAACTTGTATTATGGATGTCCCAAAAGAATATTTAACCGTTATCCCATTATTGCTCATTTTGGGTGTTTTACATCTCTTACGTTACTTCATAATTCATGAAGAGTTTGTAAATGAATCTTATCTCAGGTTTTTTCAGTTATATTTTTGGCATAGTCTTAGAACTGGAATTATACTAGTTTTTACTGTCAGAGGGTATCTGTATTTTTAAGACTCAACACATGCTGCCTAATTGCTTTCCAGAAACATCGGGCAGTTTATGCACCTGTACATCATCTTATATTTACACACCTGATCTATGAGAGGGTCTGTCTCACTACATACAGTCTTGCAGCTTTGAGTATTATACTTATTTTAATATTTGTGTTTTTATACCAAAACTGGCATTTCATTATCATTTTTATGTTCATTTCTGTTCTAGTATGGCAGAACATTTTTCACAGGTCTGTAAACTTTTACTTTCTGTCCTTTCTAAAAATGTTTTTGCTAAATTTTCTGTTGCTGTATCAAGCAAACGAAATACCATCAACAGGTAGCATTCAACCCTGGAAAGCAACTCACATTTCCTAGTGGTAATTTATTTATTGTAGTAGAGCATATGAGTAGGAAAAAAATCACCCATATATAATAGGATCGTCTTATTAAATGCTAAAGATATTGTATGAAAACAGTTCTGAGGAAACTTTAAGTAGGATATTTCTCTTTTTTCCTTTTTTTAAAAATTTTAATTCTAGTATAACTGATGTATCATGTTATATTAGTTTGAGGTATACAATATAGTGATTCAATAATTCTATACATTACTCAGTGCTCATCAGGATAAGTGTACTCTTAATCTCCTTCACCTATTTCACCCATCCTCCCACCCATCTCTCCTCTGGTGACCATCTGTTCTCTATAGTTAAGAGTCTGTTTTTTGTTTTGGTTTGCCTCTTTTTTCTTTGTTCATTTGTTTTGTTTCTTAAATTCCACGTATGAGTGAAATCATATGGTTTTTGTCTTTCTCTGACTTATTTCATTAGCATTATACCCTCTAGATCCATCCATTTTATTGCGAGATTTCATTCTTTTTACAGCTGAATAATATTCCATTGTGTATACGTACCACATCTTCTTTACCCATTCATCTAGCAGTGGGCACTTAGATTGCGTCCATAATTTGGCTATTGTAAATAATGCTGCAGTAAACATAGGGGTGCATATGTCTTTTTGAATTCGTGTTTTAATGATCCCACAATCATTTCTTGAGTAACTAATCTGATTCACAGTACCAGGCACAAGAGTAAATGGAAGAGCCAACATCCCTGCCCTTGTGTTACTTACATTCAAGAAGACATTCAGTGATTATATTCTCACACAAGTATAAATATGTGAGTTTGGTCGTAAGTAAGCATATGTACGTACCTTTTTCTGGGATGGACACCCAGAAGTGGAATTGCTGGGCAGTGTGTATTATGCCAAACTGTTTTCCATGGGGTGCTACCATTTGACTCTCTGACCGGTGGTGTGTGAGAGGTTCTGTTACTTCCCATGAACACTTAGTTTTGTCAGTTTTGTGATGGCACCTCATTATAGATTTAATTTGTAATTTCTTGATTACCATTGAGGATGGACATCCCCCCACCCCCCAGTTTGGATTTCCTCTTTTGTGAGTTTCTATTCAAGTCCTTTGCCAGTTTTTCTGTTGTTTATCTTCGTGCAGATACTTGATGTGTTCTGGATTCTAGGCAGATTTCTTGATTATGTGTTAAAGACATCCAGTCACTAGCACAGCTACAGACTTTCAGACATAACTCTAAAACTCCTCTCAAAATGGTCAAGCAGATCCGATAAAATTTTCGTTTCTTTTCCATCCTTTCTTGGAGACCTGCTGCCTGCTTTCCGCCCCAGCCATGTTGCGCTCGGGTTCTCCTGCCCAGCTGCAGCATCTTCTGAGCAGTCTCCTTCACTTGGCTCCTTTGGCGGACATTGCCTCCTGTGTCTTCCTCTTTTTTGGTTTACTGCTTCACGTTGGCGGGAGCGTAGAAAAGGGTATGGGGGCGCCTGGGTGGCTCAGTCGTTAAGCGTCTGCCTTCGGCTCAGGTCATGGTCCCAGGGTCCTGGGATCGAGCCCCACATCGGGCTCCCTGCTCAGCGGGAAGCCTGCTTCTCCCTCTCCCACTCCCCCTGCTTGTGTTCCCTCTCTCGCTGTCTCCCTCTCTGTCAAATAAATAAATAAAATCTTTAAAAAAAAAAAAGAAAAGGGTAGGAGTGAGGTATATTTCATTTTAATTTTCAATTTATAAATAAACCAGCTTAGGAAGATTTTTACTTGCTCACAGTCACACATTCAGAAAGTCATAGAGCCAGGACTCAGACCAGGCAGTGTGATGATAAAGCCCATGCCCGTGTTTGTAATCATCAGGCCTAACTACTGTACCCCTTCGCTAAATGTTCTCACAGTTTCTCACTCACTGCCTGAAAACATCTGGCCATATCCACAAACCTGGAGACTTCACCATTTACTTTCTCTCTCAAAATCACTTCTGATGTCATATCAGTCTTTGTTCCACCAATGATAAAACTGAGGATCCTTCTTAGTAACAAGGTGATTAACAGTTGACATCCTTAAAAATACCTTGGAAAGACCATATTAGTTTTTGAAAAGACACACAATAACCATGAAAAGGGTTTAAACTACCCCCATTCAAAACTCTTAGTCTCCTTTGAAAGACGTGAAGATCAGGATGAAGGTGAGGAAACAGAAGGGACCTCACTGTGTATCACACGGTATGTGACCATGTGGAAATGGAAGCGGGGTGTTAATTGGACTTACATCCAGTGCTCACTTGCCTTTGGCTGACAGAAGAATGGGCCATTTACACTTTCAGGGAAAGTGTTCAGGGAAAAGGGCATCTTATGGTAAACATTTGGCCATATGCTGTTATGCGCTTCTTAAAACTAGACAAATCAGGGGCGCCTGGGTGGCTCAGTCATTAAGCGTCTGCCTTTGGCTCAGGTCATGATCCTAGGGTCCTGGGATTGAGCCCTGCATTGGGCTCCCCGCTCGGCGGGAAGCTTGCTTCTCCCTCTCCCATTCCCTCTGCTTGTGTTCCCTCTCTCGCTGTGTCTCTCTCTGTCAAATAAATAAAATCTTAAAAAAAAAAAAAAACTAGACAAATCAATTCCTAAATGTTGTTGAGCACCTGCTAAGTGCTAGGAATGAGGCTAAGTACTTTCATATATATTATCTCTTTTTTTCTTCTTTTTTTTTAAATTCTTCTTAAACCAGTAAACAGTAAAACTAGGTATGATTATCCCACTTTATGGATAAGAAAACCAAGATGTTGAGAGACAGTTTCTCAGGTGATTTTCACACAAATCCCAGCCTAAGAATCATTGTCTTAAATGATGATTACATATTTGTGTAGGTCCTGATTGTGGGTTATTTGCATATACGATATCTCAGTGGACCCTTAAACCCTCTCTGTGAGGGAGGCCAAGCAGGGCTTGAGAGGAAAAATCGTTGGCCCAAGGTCACTCAGCCAGTAAGTCACTCAGCCAGGCCTTGAAGTCTTCAGATTAGAAACTCCGTGCTTTCAGCATTCACTTGGATAAACCTAAAGCAAGGTTTCAAATGAGCAGGTTTTCCGGCAACTTTTTGTTGAATACTGCCGTCCAAAATACTGCAGGCACAATGGAAGCTCCTTCAGAAAACGTTTTAAACTCTTTTACATATTTTGAAAAGAATGCCGTGATAGAGATATAAATAACCTCTCTACTTTTTGCTTCTTTCATCACTTTGCCTTCCCCTTCCCTGCCCTAAATGCCCCTGAAATTTGGCTCAAGCAAGCCTTTGCTCTATCTTTTTTTCATGGAGTTAACCTTGAAAAGTATTGGTAAAGGAGACTATGAATTACTGTTATTTTTAGCTGACAGGGAGTTCAGAGTTGATATTTTTCATTAAGACATTCAGCATTGCTGAATATCTGAGACAGGAGGGATAACCTTGGAGCACTTTTAACTTCTGCAGATCCTTCCAACATGTTTTCCAAATGACCAAATTCCTATTAACCACTGCTATATAGCCCTCCCATCTACCCCATAGGTGACATGATCTGGCTGAATTAAGTAACAAGACAATAGAATTGTGACACCAAATGAGAGAAGATGTGAAAGGAATTTCATGGCTGAATATAAGTAAAGAGCAGAAGCAATGAACAATAACAGTTGTGTAGTGTGTTAAAGGCAAGAACTATTTTTATCTCTGGACGATGTAAAATTCATGTTAGATTTTGTGTATTTCCAAGCCCGACCATCCTTACTGAGCTCCAAACTAGTGCATTCATTTGCCTACCTGACAATCCCACAAATGTTGAAGAAGGTTAAATCAGAATTCAAAATCAAATACAAAATGAACTCTTTCTTCTGCAGTCTTCCTTATCTCAGTAAATGACATCAATATCTACCGAATTTCTTAAGCCAAAAAAAGAAGAAGAGGAATAATGAGTGCAGGTTGGAATAGGGGTAGGAAATTGCAAGTCCAAAGAGCACAGTCAGAGAAGGCCTCTCTGAGAAGGTGCATCTGAGCTAAGACTTGAAGAAGGTAGAGTGTTCCAGGCAAAGAGAACATAGGGGTGGGATGGGGGCATGTCTTTGTCTCCCTTGGGAGCAAAAGGTAAACCTCCTTACTGACCATTATAGAAGATTTGGGTTCCCTAAGCTCAGAGTTCTCTTCCTATAATATCCCACTACATGTGAGGGAGTCATCCGTCCCTCATCACACCACCTTTGTGCAGATTGGGGCTTGAGGAACCCATAAAAAAAAAATGCTAATGCTCTGGTCTCTGCTCTTGTTTGACTAACAGCTGTCCTTCATCACTGACCCAGAAATCTCCATATCCTTTCAGGATCCACAAAACAGTGACTGACTTGTTAACTTGCAAGTAGGGCAAAATTCTTCAGTTTTTGACAATGTGAAATGGTATAATATTATTTGAAGGTAGACTGATAAATGCAAGATGACTATTATAAACTCTAGGCCAACCACAAAAAAAAAGAGAGATAGAACTGGTATGCCAAAGATGGAGATAAAATAGAATTATAAATTATATTTAATCCAAAGGCAGGTGGGAAAAGCAGACTAAATAATAGTGGAACAAAGAGAAATGACAAGCAGTGTGGGAGACTTAAATCCAGTCATGTCAGCAATCACATTAATGCCTCAATTAAAAGAGATTTTCAGTTGGATAAAAAGTAAAATCTATGTGCTATCTATAAGAAATTAACTATAAATAGAAAGAGCTAGGTAGGTTAAAAGTCAAAGGCTGAAAGAAGTTTTACCATGCAAGCACTAATTAAAAGAAAGCTGGAGTGACTGTATTATCAGCAAAGTAGATTTCATTGAAAGAAGCATTACCAGAGATAAAGAGGGACACCATGTAATGATAAAGGGGTCAATTTAACAAGGAGACGTAACAGTCTCAGATGTGGATGCACCTAACAACAGAGCTTTCAAAATATGCATAGCAAAAACTGATAGAATTGCAAGAAGAAATTGGCAAATCCATAATTATACTTGGAGAAGTCAACACTTCTTATTCAGTAACTGATACAATAAATAGAAAATTAGTAACAATACAGAAGACCCAAACAATACTACCAACTTGATTTAATTGACATTTATAAAACATTGTACCCATCGTCATCAGTGTACATGGAACAGTTCCTGAGATAGACCATATACAGGACCATAAAACAAACCTCAACAAATTTAAAAGACTTAAAATCATAATAGAGTATGTCCTTGGACCACAATGAAATTAAACTAGAAATCAGTAAGAGAGATATCTGGAAAATATCCCCAAATATTTGGAAAGTAAACAGTATACGTATGCATCAAAGACAGGAGGCCAAAGGTAAAGAGAACATATTTTAAAGTTAGCAATTTGGTACTATACAGTGGCTGAGTGAACATAATAATTTTTTAAAAAGTTCAAAAAATTCAAAACTAAAAAAATAAAATAAAGATGGAAGGAAACAGCAAAAATAGTAATAATAGGGGCGCCTGGATGGCTCAGTTGTTAAGTGTCTGCCTTCGGCTCAGGTCATGATCCCAGGGTCCTGGGATCGAGCCCCGCATTGGGCTCCCTGCTCAGCCAGGAGCCTGCTTCTCCCTCTCCCACTCCCACCCTGCTTGTGTTCCCTCTCTAGCTGTCTCTCTCTGTCAAATAAATAAATAAAGTATTTAAAAAAATAATAAAGTTAGTAAAAAAGAAAACAGTGTATCAAAATTTGTGGGATACAGCTAAAGGGAAATTTATAGTATTAAATGCTTCTATTAGAAAAGAAGAAAGGTCTTAAATAAATAAGATTCCACATTAAGAAACTACAAAGAGTAAATTAAACCCAAAGCAAGAAAAAGGTAAGAAATAATAAAAATAAGAACAAAAAATCAATGAAATTGAAAAAGAAAGAAAAGAAAATCAGTAATACCAAAAGCTGGTTATTTGAGAGAGAAAAAAACCTAATGCTATAAAACTGATAAATTTGTAGCCAGACTAATCCAAGAAGAAGAAAGAAAACACAGATTACCAGTATCAGGAATGATAGCGGGAACATTGAAAGGATAATAAGGTAATATTATGAATAAGTTTCTGGCGATAAATTTGATGACTTAGATGAAATGGACAGATTCCTTCAAAGGCACAAACTTTCAGAGCTTACTCATGAAGAAATAGATAATCTGAATAGTTCTATATCTTTAAAAGATACCAAATTAATACTTAAAAATTTTCCAACAAGGAAAACTCCAGGCCTGGATGTCTTCACCCTTGAATTCTACCAAAGAATTTCTTTAAGAAATTCTTTAAGAAAGAAATACTACTATTTCAGTACAAACTCTTCCAGATAATACAAGAAGAAGACATACTTCCCAACTCATTTTATGAGGACATTATTACCCTAATGCCACTCCTAAATAAAGACCTTACAAGAAAAGAAAATTATAAGTCAATATCACTCATAGACCCAGACACAAAAAATCCTCAACAAAATATTAACAAATCAAATCTAGCAATGTATCAGAAGAATAATGCAGCATGCTCAGTTATCATGCATCCCAGGAATTCAAGGCTAATGTAATTGACAATATTAAAAGACTTAAAGAATAAAAACCATACGATCATCTCAATACATGCAGAAAAAACATTTGTCAAAATTCAGCATTCTTTCATGATAAAAGAAAACTTTGCAAAGTATGAAAACTTCCTCGACATTGTACTGTTTAAATTTTCTGGAAATAATAAAATACAAATTTTTTTGAAAGAGGAAGGTTATACATAAATTCACCAAGTAAAAATAGAAGAGTTTTAAATTGACCCTCAGTAATGTATTAAACTGATAATGATCATGTTGGTTTTAACCAGCAGACTTCCCTGGAATTTACTTTCAGTAGATCATGCTTGCTACTCCTGTCTGGTTTGATTTATCTTTAAGTTTCACATGTATTATAATTGTTTCCTATGTGGTAGGTAGGGCAGCTTTTTCATTTTATAAATGAAGATATTGAGATAACACCTAATGATAATGACAGAAGCTGACATTTCATGAGCCCTTACCGTGTGCCAGGCATTGTTCTTTGCACTTCGAAGGTATTAACTTACTTAATTCTAACAGTACCCCCTCCATGAGGCAGGCACTCTGTCTTTCCTCATTTATAGATCAGGAAACTGAGGCATAGAGAAGTTAAATAACCTGTCTACGTTTATAAGCAGAGCTGGGAATTAAACCCAAGCTTCTGACACCTGGTAGGTGTTCTAAACCACTGCATGATGCTGCATGTGGAAGAACCTGAGTTCTATAAGACAGGTAGCTCGTAAGTATCAGAGGCAGGACCCAAACTACGCCTTCTGACTTTGAGCACTTCACAGTCTACACTACCATGATGTCTAATCTGTTTAATTACGCCTGTTTAATCTGCTTCTTATTCTCCAATTACATTGTGTCTTTCTTGAAAATATCTATTTTCTTTGTAAATCTTCTAGAGATCTCTCCCACTGAATAGGTTGTTAACACATGTATTGATTAAGACACAAAAACTTGAGGAAAAACCAAGAATCAATGAGAAAACACATGTGTATTTTACTTTTCAAAACATGTTTATTGTCTTTTATCAAAGAAAAGAAACCTGCTTAGCTCTCTACTTTTACCTCTTGGAAGAGTGGCCATTTAGCAAGCAAGAATGCCTGTCTAATACATACCCTCATCTACCCTACAAAAGCTTCTCATTTCTTTCTTTTTTTTTTTTTTTTAAGCTTCTCCTTTCTATAAATCTGTGTTCTAGTGATCACTCACAGGTTTCATAATAAGTGGTTAAATGTGATTTTGACATTACTCAAAGGGTGCAGCTGATTAATCAGAACATGACTTTGGATAATTACTGTTCACAACTAATAGCATAATTGAAGGTAATGTGCTGTACTTAGATTTCAGGAATTGTGGCCAAATATGGTGGGTGGAGGGAAGCTGTGTAACACCCACAGAGAAGAACCTTCCTCAGAAAGGTTGCCTTTGAATTGCCCTAACATATCATTCATTCCCATTTCGCTAAAGGTTTCACTCTAAATTTTTTCTATTATTGACTGTATCTTCTGCAAACATTTTCAGAGGGGAAAAAGTTCATCAATCTTAACAATTCTAATGGTTCCTATGAAAGTTGATAAAAGCCACCTGTTAAAGTCATTATCACTAAATACACTGTTGTCTACAGAATTCTAGCTGTGTGATAGGAAATATAAGTTGTATCTTTGAATAAATTGTTTCACATTCTTTGCTAGTGTTGCAGCCTGACTGCAAATGAAATTTGGGGCTACACAACTTACACCCTTCACCTCAAATATTCTCCATTAAGAAAACTAAGCCTTTTGTTACTCAAGAATTGCTGGAGACCGGGGTGCCTGGGTGGCTCAGTCGTTGGGCGTCTGCCTTCGGCTCAGGTCATGATCCCAGGGTCCTGGGATCGAGTCCCGCATCGGGCTCCCTGCTCGGCAGGAAGCCTGCTTCTCCCTCTCCCACTCCCTCTGCTTGTGTTCCTGCTCTCGCTGTCTCTCTCTATCAAATAAATAAATAAAATCTTTAAAAAAAAAAAAAAGAATTGCTGGAGACCAACATGGTAAAGTAAGAAGGAACATCCAAGTACCAGTCCCACTCTGGACACTTACCTGGCTAACTTGGGTCAAGCTGCTCTCTTTCTGATCCTGTAGAGTCATCAGTAGGACAGAGCTTTTATGAGCTCGTTGGATTGTGATGAGGATTAATTAATAGAGGAGGACATGGTCCATAGTAAACATGCAGTAGATGTCCATTCCCTTCGTTTTTGATACATAAATTTACTTCTCTCCTGGAAGTTGGTAGTTTTATCATTTTTTAAAGTCGTGTGCGTTCAGATTCAAGAACTGAATATCAGCTTAGGACATACAAATGAGAGCCAGTTTGAAAAAAGGAACTTACTTAGAAACTGAATCTCTTGCCTACTCCACAGCTTTTCCGGTGGGAACACGAGTTCCTTGAGGCTTAGAGGCAAGTCTGTGTAGACCACAGAGTGAACCAAAGTAGATTCCCATTGCATTACTTCCTTCTTTGATGATGTGACATGTCAGTACTCTTTCGCGGTGGTCTGAAGTATCCGTGTTTGAACATTGTGCAGGCTACTTAGCTTTGATTATACACATTTTGTTTTCTCCATCAGCAATCTCCAAAGTGGATGGGTGCACATACCCCAGAGGTTGCACCCACAGTCCATAGAAGCATGGGAAGATAGATCAGAGCTTTTCTTTCTTCGTCTAAAAATAAACAGAATGAGTTTTCCTAATTCTTAGTATCGGCACGGGCAAGCTGCCAGGCTTTAGCTGTGTCAGCTGCGGTGCTCCGGGTATCCTGAGGAGGAGGGGGCTTC
The DNA here is from genome assembly GCF_964656455.1 of Halichoerus grypus. Lineage (NCBI taxonomy): Eukaryota > Metazoa > Chordata > Mammalia > Carnivora > Phocidae > Halichoerus > Halichoerus grypus. The sequence continues at coordinate 24,792,600 of NC_135724.1, forward strand.
TCAACCTGGAAGGCTTGGCTGGCACACTCACCTTTCATTCACTTATAGGTCCTTGTATGTTATTGATGGTTATAATATCGAGATTTAACTAAGTAAACCCTCTAAAATGGAGGATTGGTATGGTTCCTGCACAAGAACCACAAATCAAGGGTAGTACAAGTACACGTGACAAGAAGGAAATGGCAGAGCTGATGTCCCCCTCATCCTAGAACAGGTGCTACATTACAGGGTAGAAGTAGTGATGAACCAGTCTCATCTCAACAGAGCCGGATGCACAGAAATTATCAAGCAGCATGTCTGCATTATGGATTTGGGTTTACTATGATAAACAGTGTTCTTACTGTGACCAATACTGTGTTTGCTGTTGATAATGTGAAGCCTTCAGGATTAGTAAGACATAGGATAGCTAATCATCCAGGTTAGTTTTAATGATCATATTTTAATGAGTATAAAAAACTATTTTGTTTCTATAGTTAGGTAATCTTTTTAAACTACCTTTTGTCTTTTACATATAAAATAGAAAACCTATAAATGGAAATGTTTAATTTTTTAACAAAACATTTTTATATTTTTGCATGTCTGACTATAAATACTTAAGTGTTATTCTCTTGAATAAAAAAAAAGATGTATAGTCTTCTTGATTATTAACATCGTGATCTTAAAATGATTTCCCTAAAAAATAATGACATTCTTTTAGTTTTGAGGGACAGTGTTGTGTTCAGAAATCTCCTGTGTTATTAGCATCTTGCTACACAGTTCAGGCTGTGCTGGGACATGAAACAAAGGAAGTTCTAGCTTGTTGTTCATTATCCCTGTTGCTCAGGGATAAGAGTGTGGTGAATAAATTAAATTCATAAATGATCCCCCAAACATCATTTTAGCCATTAGCTTCAAATTCCTTTCTCATTAAGCCTTTTTTTTTTTTTTTTTTTTTTTTGAGAGTTACTAGTAAGCCTCAAAATTGACAGGTTTTAAGCTTTAGCTTTCTCTTCCCACCTTCTGAGGGGGGCTGCCGTCTAACTGAAATCTAAATAAACGAGAGGTGAGGCCGCACCTTGGAAGAGCAGAACTCCAGAGGCTTGCCGAAGCCACAGTGTGGGTCGTCAGCCTGGAGTGGTCAGAAGCAGGCTCTGATGCAGTCATCAGACCCCTTCAGACAGGCCCGCGCAGAGGAGAGCTCAGGAAGTCAAGCCAGGTCACTCTAGGAAGTGGGACCACCATGTGAGCAAGGCACTTCCTGAAGACACGGCTTGTACATCTACTTGTTTAAAAAAGAATACTTTCCATTCCAGGTGATCACCTTCTTCAGCTCACGATTACTGCAGGCTGGAGCTGAGCTGTCAGTGGAACGGGTCCTGGAAATCATCAAGCAGGGGGCTGTCGCGCTGCCCAAAGACCGGCTGAAGGTAAGACCGGGGAAGGAAACGCGCACTGGGGGATCGCTTGGGCTAAGCGTTCATGTCTGAGCAGGCTCTAGTCCGAGTCGCCCCACTTACTAGTACTTGTGCTAGAAAAGACTCTTTAAATACTGCCTCCTCTGCTTCGTACTGGTACACAGAACAGCAATGCAGAGGGGGTCTGACAGTCTTCCCAAAGAAAACAGCCAAAGAAGGACTAACACATTCATATACTGTGAGTAATTCATACACTGTGAATAAAGAAGCACCTTATTTTTTTGGACCCAGTGAAATAGTTCGGTCTTATAAGTATCAGGGGTTGATGGGAAGGCACTGCTGGTGGAGGTGATGCCCACACGTGGTGTGTACTCAGTGCTCCGTGGAGCTCTAGTGTCTTAGTTATTAACTCATTCCAGCCTCACGAGCCTTAGAGGTAGGTAGTGTGTTGCCCTAACTTTTCAGGTGCACAGAGAGGTTAATGACTTACCCAAAACCACACAACTAGAAAACTGTGGAACTGAGAGATTCATGCTCAGGCAGGCTGGCTCCAAAGTCCGCGCTCCGAATCCCCACGCTGTTCACTGCCTGCCTGCGTGTGTCTCTGGAAAGAGAAGCATTTCTTGGATAGGTAGGGGAACTATTGTATCTTAAGAAGGCATTTCCAGGGGCGCCTGGGTGGCTCAGTCAGTTAAGCTTCGGCCTTTGGCTCAGGTCATAATCCCAGGGTCCTGGGATTGAATCCCGCATCAGTCTCCCTGCTCAGTGGGGAGCCTGCTTCTCCCTCTCCCACTGCCTGCCACGCCCCCTGCTCGTGCACGCGCTCTCTCTGCAAATTAAAAAAACAAAAACAAAAACGCACTTCCATTTGCATGTCAGTGTGTTTCCAAAGTGATCTCATGATATAAAACTCGTACCCAAGACTAATTTTCTCATAAGAAAAGATGTGAAGGGAACATTCTGCAGGGACACAGGAATATACAGCGCTATAGCCTATTTTTGCTTTAATGCTTCTTGTTAATGTTTGCCTTCATCACCTCTAATTTTTTTTAGAGGGCTCATTCCTAAATTAAAAACACAGGGCATCCTAGTGGACGTGTGGCCTTCTTCATCACAGTGTTTTATCACAACGAACTTCTGTCCCAGAGTTACTGTTTGGGGGGCCGTGTTTCCAGCACTATCACAGAACAGCACTGCTTATGAATGCTTGAGAGAGATAGATTGTGGTAGGAGAGGAAAATATTTTCAGTTATAACAACAGAGTTTGTAAAATAATAGCACGTGAGTCATCATAACCACTTAGAGCATGGGAAGGACAAGAGCAGCGGGGTTCGTGTTCATCAGCTGGAATGGCACCACCGTGTGGCAGGAACATGAACACTGACTACAGCTCCCCAGACCTTCCCGCTTGGACTTGCCGTGCTTCCTGACAGTTCTCTAAATGTAGGGAATTCATATGGTTTCCACTCTTACATAAAGTAAGACTTCAGAGGGTTTTTTTGTTTTGAGGGCATGTGGGTGTGCATGCGTGCTTTTTCCAGTTTACTTGAACTACTCCATGGGAACCAGTACAGAAATCCATGAAGATTGGAGTGGCTGCTTCCCGGAAGTGGTGGATCTTGGTGTCTAAGCTAAACCGAAAGAGAAGTGGAGCTATCAGGAGGCTGGAAGGAGAGGGGCACAGAGGCATCGGGAAGGGGATTTGAATGCCAGCGAAGAGCGGGTACGGTGGAAGTCATGGAGATGGGGCTGAAGAACAGTATATTTAGACTGAAGACGTCAGAAGTGGAGCACATCTCCGTGATGACACGGTCTGGCTTTGGCCATGAGCGAGGGGCCGAAGTGCTATGCCTATGAATGGAAGTCAGTGTGGTTGAGCCAGCTCATGAATGGGAAGCCGAGGATGGGTCATTCACATAGGCTTCATAGTCCCTCAGGGTAATAAGCCATGGGGTGGCAAGAAAGACTGTGAGCCAGATGCTGGAGTCCATAGGACCAGAGCCTGGAAGGCAGTAGGTGGCAGCTGCATGGACCAGAGGAAGCTAGTACCAGCCTCATAGGAGCAGAACTTTCTGTTTAAGGGTAGAGGAATAATAGCCAGGAAACAATCATGAACCAATAATGAAAGCAAAGCACCAACCCCACCTCCAGACCCTAAAGTCTGGAATGTGAAAGAATGAGCAGCATCTAACTTCCAAAGGCTCCGGGGGAACCAGAGTCCCAAGGGGAGAGCTGAGTTTCACTTAAAGAAGTAAGGACGGAAGACTCCATGCAGGCACTGAGAATGTAGGGATATTTAACAAGCCTGAAATAGATGTTCCGAAGAGCACTGTAGGATATGGGAGCAACGTGGCTGAGCATCACATTAGTAAACCAAGCTGTGTGCAGAAGCAGGCGAAGTTACTGGAAAGAACCTGTAATTCAAGTACGGTGAGGAAGAGAGGTTGTATAGCCTGGAGAAGAGAGGACTTCGGGAAAATAGAAAAACTGTGTTCAACTACTTTAAGGATGATTCTGTAAAAGAGGAACTAAGCAGTTCATTGTAGGCCAGAGGACAGTGGGTAGAAATTGAACCAGGACAGGTGTTAGTTCATCCTAAGGAGATGTTTCCTGACAACGTAAGTCACTCAGCAGTCCATACGTGGCTCCGTGAAATCACAAAATAATCACCATAAAGTCTGGATGGTAAGTGTAAGAAGAGCACCAGATGGCAGGGCGACTCAATTCCATAACATAGGAAAAGCGGTTGAAAGAATTCCTATTCTAAAAAGGTAGAGAGGATGATCCCAAAGATCTCCTGCAATCCTTAAGAGTCTAGACTTCATCTTTTAAAATTCCATGAAGAATTTTTGTAGAGCAGAGCTCTAGTAATATCCTCCTCCTCTTCCAAACTATCTAGAGGTCAGTGCCCTGTTGCTACCAGATCAAGTCTGGAGCCCTTGGACTGGAACGCTAGACCATGCACAGTCAACCCCCAGCTGCTGTTCCAGTCTTTGCTCTCCATACTTCCCTTTCCCCCATCCAGTGCTCCAGCCAACCAGAATGATCTCTGTGCCTTTTGCTTCTTCTTTCCTGCATGTTTGGAGTTTGGATTTGCTTACCCAGTTCTCTCTTCCCAGTATATCGGTCCCTCACCCCTTTGCTTTTTGCTTATCCAAATTCTAAGTATTCAGAGGCCTTGCTGAGTTTGAGAACTTCTGTGGAACCTTTTCTTTTACTTCTCACCGTACATAGGCCTCCCTCCTCTAAATGCCCACAGCATTTGATACTTAATTTGGTGGGAATCCTATCCTCTTCCACCCTGTAAGTAGTTGTTCAAATGTTTTCTCTCTCCCACTCAACTGTGACTTCTTTGAGAAGAGGGGTCGTGTCTTGCTTATGTGCATCCCCTTGATGCCTAGTTCAAAGTCTTGTACTTAGTAGTTACTTAGTAAATGTGATGAGAAGATGAATGAAATGCTCTAAAGAGGAAATGGGGACTTGTTAGAAGCACCACACTAGATGGTAGATACAGCCATGGACAAAATAGGCAAAAATGCCTGTCTTCATAGAGCTTATTTTTGGGTGGGGGAGATAATCAGATAAGTAAATACAATCAGATAAATAAGTAAATAAGTAAGCAGATAATCAGATAAATAAGACAAATAAGTAAATCAGATAAATGAGACAATCAGATAAATAAAATGTTTGCTATTTTAGGTAGCAGTAAATGACAATCATAAATAAGTAAAATGTTTGCTATTTTAGGTAGCAGTAAACGGGAGGAAAAATACAGAGGAGAAGGAAGACGACAGTGTTAGGGAAGAAGCAGTTTTGGATGGGGTGGGCAGAAGGTATTTGAATCTGTGCCACTTTGCTATTTTTTGTTTTATATTTTCTTTTAAAATAATTTTAGACTTACCAGAAAAGTTGCAGAAACAGTAGATATAGTTCATGTAAACCCTTCATCCAGGTTCCCCTAATGTTAACAACACATGTAACTATAGTACAAATATCAAAACTAGAAAATTAACATGAGTACCATACTATCACCTAAATTACAGACCTTATGTAATTTTTACCAATTTTTTTCTCCTAGTGTTCTTTGTTCTGCTCCCCAGTGCTATCCAGGATCCCACTTGGCATTTAACCGTTATGTCTCCTTATTCTCCTCCAGCCTGTGACTGTTCCTCAGTCTTCCCTTGCCTTTCATGACCTTGACAGTGTAGACAGTTCTGCTCAGTTGCTTTGCAGAATGTCCCTCAATTTGTTTTTTTCTGATGTTTTCTCATGATTACACTGAAGTTATGAATATTTGACAAAAGTACCCACAGAGGTGATGTTGTATCCTTCTCAATTCATAGAATCAGGAGGTACGTGATGTCAATATGTCTCATTACTGGTGATGGGTATCCTTGATCATTTGGTTAACATGGTGTCTACCAGATTTCTCCTGTGAAAAGTCACTGTTTTTCCCTTTGTAATTGATAACTGTCTTGGGAGTGAGACTTTGCTAATATCCTATTTCTCCTCAAACTTTTGCCCGCTGATTTTATCATCCATCAGTGGATCTTACCTGCACAGTTATTACTCTGGTGTTTACCTAATAATAATTTTGTATTTTGTCTATAGATTATAATTCAGCACTATCACTTACTTACTTTGTTGCTCAAATTGTTCTAGCTTTGGCCTGTGGGAGCTCCTCCAGGTTGGATCCGGTGTCCTCTGACTTTCCTCCTTCTTGTTTTGAGCACACCTTTACTTTTCTGTAGCACAAGATATTTCCTGCCCCAGTCCTGGAATCAACTACTTCTCCAGTGAGCTCTGGTTCCCCCTTCTTTTTCTTTTTCTTTTTTTAATAAATGGTATTTTGGAAACAAGACCTGAGCACTAGGCCACCTTCTTAGAGCTTTATGTACCCTTCCACTTGCTCATCCTTTCCCCATCTCCTTTCTGTTCTGTGGACAGCCAGTGCTTCCTCAATGTGCTGTCAGACCAGGTATTTTTCTTCTTTTATATCTATCCCTCCCCTATGATAAACCTTAGCTCCTTTCTTTTGGCTTATTGCTCACTACTCATGTCTTCAGTCCATTTTTTCCTACTCTTTCCAATCCCAGATTTTATTTTCTAATTCTTTTGGTGAATGCTCCTGGCCCAAAGGCCCCTCCATGGGCCATAGCAGATACTGAAAGTTAATTAGTTCACTACAATACTTAAAGTGAAGTGAATTATAGTATACAGGCTACATGTTTGAATGTTAATATGTTGCTCCTTCATTATACTATATTCAGAAAAAAAGTCTTCTCTGTATTGGAGACAGTAACATATAAATGAAAATATAACTTTGTTTTTCAGGTTTATGGCTAAAGGGAGAGATTAATTGATTTGTGGGAGGTCCCAGGCCATTTAACTCTTATTTAGACTAAGATCCTATGGAGACCAAGGTCATGGAGAAATCCCTTAAGTGGGCCAGTTCATTTTGTTCTGAAACATAGCAAGAAACTGGACTTCTGGGGCGCCTGGGTGGCTCAGTCGTTAAGCGTCTGCCTTCAGCTCAGGTCATGATCTCAGGGTACTGGGATCGGCCCCGCATTGGGCTCCCTGCTCAGTAGGAAGCCTGCTTCTCCCTCTCCCACTCCCCCTTGCTTGTGTTCCCTCTCTCGCTGTGTCTCTCTCTGTCAAATAAATAAATAAAATCTTAAAAAAAAAAAAAAGAAAGAAAGAAACTGTACTTCTGACTCCAGCTTACCATCTCACTTTGTGGTTGCAGGAGGGACAGATGATGGAGGAGGGATGATTTAGTTTAAAAAAAAAAGAAAGAAAAAGCAAGAAAACCATCCCCAGTTCTAGAAAAGAAACTAAAGTTATATTTATTCACAGATGGTGAGTCATCCTCAGTTGGTTTAAATGATAACACATTATTACCACAGATGTTACCAGGAAAAAAGAAGCTATTTATCTTTATAATCAAGTCTTATCTCAATTATTTTAATCATCTTTTTGGATTGAGTGTTTATAATAAAACGAATCACTTAAAACCTCTAGAGTTTAATTCATAGAATACTGCTGTATCTAGAGTTGATTGAAAATTCAAGCTGTGTGTTGAATAATATTTGTATTATACAACATGACAGCACATTATTTTGCCTTTTGGGTGGTTTACTAATATATACTGATAAAATAATTGCCGGGTATGTAATAATAGCTTTGTATGCAAGATTGATATAAAAGAGGTTGTTTGAAATTGGAAATGCTGTTTTAATAAGGTCTTTATGAAAGCGTGGACTAGTGTGCAGTTTTTGATTTGTTCTTTCTTAAAATATAAATTAAACACTAAGAAAATTCAGAATTCTTTCCAACTACCCTTTGGGTTGTTAAGAGGGCACAGTGCTCCTTACTCATGAGAAATAGTCAGCTAATGTCAACTGAAGATGAGCCAAAAGTTTTTGAAGTTTCCCTTGCATTGTACAACTGAAGCCAAATTCGTAGAAGAATTATTCTTCCAATTTTGGGCAAGTAAACATGAAGATCTGGAAGCCCATGGCATAGTAATTGACTTTCAACCAAATAAAATATTTTTCAATCAAATGTTATTTGACATAACCTTCTAAAATATTTGTGTAATATCCTGTGTGGGAACATATACTCTTTGGATAAATCTGTCTATATAGTTAAACAACTTGGCTGTTCAGAGTAAATAGTATTAATGTCATTCTAAACATCCTCTTCTTACTGGTATTCCGTCAAGTCTGGGGAAGGCGATACCAGGTAATTGGTTTTTTCAGACTCTCCTGCATAAACAGAGACATAAAGGACAGGCTCTGAAATCCTAAAGTTGCTTATTTCTCCTTTAGGGTTTGGAAGGAAATAAATAAAGTTAGTGTGTCCTTCGGGAGCTGAGTTAGAAGCCACAGCTCCAAGTTCTCACTGTCTGTGTCCACAGCAGGGCGTGTTCCTGGCCCCCATCTCGCTTGCTAGCGAGCGGTCTGAGTGTCGTGACGATGGGGCCGAGTGCAGCCGGGTCTGTGCGGGTTCTCACTCCACCACTGCTCCACCTCCTTCTCAGTGATGCCAACTCTCCAGGTTCCCTCTTCTCTTTGGTTTCGTGAATTATCTGCCATTTGAGAATTAAGAGTTTGACCATATATCTAGAGTTTGAAAAGTAGGTCGTGTTTTTCGGGCGGAATTAACCAGAAGATAGCTTCCCTTTTAGTGTAAATAGGAAGCTATGGAATAATGTAAGTTACTGACATTAACTGAACTTTTCATTCACTTGATAAACCATAGGAATTAAGAGTGGATAGCCAGTGTCACACTAAATTATTTTTAAAGCCTTTATTTTATATTCACTTTTTCGAATATTTTCACTGTTGTTTGTTATATAAAGAGAAATACAGTTAACTGAAATTTCAAGAATTTTTTCATAGCTTCTTAATACTGACTTGCTTAAAAACTCCCCCCATTCTCCTGCTGGCATCTCTCCCCATCCCCATCGGAAGTGTCTGTCATTTCTCTGTCCATTCTCTATCCCCAGAGCTGCTTTCTGAGGGACACCCTGGTGTTCCTACCTGCTGCTGGGTGTCCCGCCTCCAGGTCCCACAGAAACTACCATTAGCTGGTCCACAGCCACACTATTCTGTGTCTCCGTGGATTTCTACCCTTGGAATGCGACCAGCCAACATCGTCTCTAACTCAAAAGTGCCACTAGACCCTGAGTTCTGTGAATTCTGATGATTTTCCAAATCTCTCTTTTCCGTCCACGTTCCCACCCCCCCATTTTGCTTCCCCACATCTCACGCAGTCTGTTACCTTAGCGTCCTGACTGGCGTCCCCACTTCCGCATTCTTCCTCCCCAGGCACCCTTAGCCCTATAGCCAGAGGTATCTCCTCGGCGCACACTGCTGTGATCCCACACGCAGGGCCCCTCGGAGTTCTTGTTGTCCATGTGGCCCCTGTGCTCCAGACTGCTGACTCGCCTCCGCGTGGGCAGTGTTGTTGCACATCTGTGCCTTCCTCGTGCTGCTCCTGCCTCCTCCCTGCTGTCCTCCCACCGTCTCACAGCTTCGTGGCTTTTTGTCACCTGAACTGCTCATGCCTCAAGTTCCAGTGCAGCCCACCCTGATTCACCCAGGCAGCATAGACACTGCATAAATTAACTTTGCCACCCCCTCTCTTGATTCCTTATAGCTCTCTTTCCTCTCGGCCAAAATACTGATTTCTCCTTTGGTCCTTTGGCTCTCCTAATCCATGTCACAGCATTAGAGCAAAGCATCAGAAGGACTTAGTCCTACCCAGTGTGAAGTGAGGATTTTCTCCATGGCGTGCTGTACCAAGGAGCCATCGGCCCAGGCTTTGGGGTGCAGAGGGGGAGGCTTGGGGCTGTGCCTGCCCTTAGCACTAAGCTCCCCCAGCCAATTGTTTCCCATGCATTTTGCCCTGTTTCTACCACCCATGTCCTCTCTTCCCAAATTTACATCTCAGACTGTGTTCATTCCCTAGTTCCTTTACTAAATTTTCATTATCATCATTGGTAGTACATATAACATACAAATAACACATTATAATTTTAAAATGTGGTTTGACTGTTTATTCAATCCCCAGCTAGTCTACTTTATTTTTTTTAAGATTTTATTTATTTATTTATTTATTTGACACAGAGAGAGAGCGCACATAAGCAGGGAGAGTGGGAGAGGGAGAAGCAGGCTTCCCGCCGAGCAGGGAGCCCCAGGTGGGACTTGATCCCAGGACCCTGGGATCATGACCTGAGCTGAAGGCAGACACTTAACCGACGCTTAACCACCCAGGCGCCCTGCTAGTCCACCTTAAACAGGACATTGCCAGGGCATTGTTGGGGAAATACAGGTGTCTAAGACACCAACCTGCCCTCAAACGAGGTGTCACCTTTCAGGAGAGAAAAGGCACCACTTGCAAAGGTCACTCACAAAGCAGGGCCATCTATGCTGCATGTCGAATGAACGGTATAGAAGTTAAGTTCTGGAGGAGGTCAGAGCAGGGAAAGGAGACATCACTGGGAAGGTTTTGAGAAACCTGGACTTGATCTTTTCTGTCTTAAAGGGATGGTGAAGGTTCCATAGACTGAGATGAAAAAGGAGAAATCTAGGCAGAGGAAATTTATGGGTGAGTGAAAGAGAAGACCCAAGGCAAGTTCAGCTTCATGTCCCACTGAAAGAATAGGAGTCTCAAATTCCCGCCAGCAGATTCATGTGGTTGGTGTTATTTAATGACACACTAATATAATTAGACTAGTGGCTTTCAAACTTTTTTGACCGCTACCCACAACAAAAAATGCATCATACACATTTCTATACAACTGAAACGAAAGTTTCATAAAAGATAAAAGTTTCATTTGCCCTTAAGTAAATGTGATGAGCTCTGATATTTCCTATTTCTTTACTTTTTTTAATTGCCAGGCAGACCTATTAAATCAATTTAATGGTCCACTATTATTTAGTGACTCAGTGTTTGAAATAAGCATTAGATCATTGGTTTCCAAAGCATAGCCCTTGAACCAGTAGCATTAGCATCCCATAGGAACTTGCTAGAAATGCACATTCTCAGGCCCCACCCCAGAATTCCTGAAGCCGAAGCTCTGGGGCTGGTACCCAGCTGTGCTTGAACAAGCCCCAAAGGTGATTTCTGATGTTGGCTCCAGTTTGAAAAGCACAGCAATAGATCATTTTCTCCGATGCACCAGCACTCTCTACTCATAGCGCCTCTGCACTGGTTTCTCTTCCCCATTTCCACTGCTCTCCCCAGTGTCTACACACCCCCTCACTCGCCGAGCCACTGAAGCCTGTCTCCCTGAGGCCTGCCCTGACTTCTGATTTCAGTGTTCGCACTTCCAGTCCCCTTAATTCTCCTGTATTTTTTCTTTCTCCACGTTATTTATTACCTACCATACTATGTACCTATTATTCTTCTCCAGATAATGGAAGCTCCGGGAGGGCAGGGACCTTCATGTTTTGTTAACTTGATGTATCTGAAACTATATTGGCACGTGTGGGCACTTTCATATTTACTGAATGGAAAGGAGGCAGGCAGAGAAGGGGGTCCGTTGACCACTGGGTGGTGGTCTAAGATGCTGCTTCAAGTAAATGTTCTTTGGAGAATAGCTCTCTGTAGACTTTTTGCAAGGTCAGCTTTCATGCCAAAATACCATAGTGGAGCAAAGTTCAAAGCAGAAGTCCCAGTCACTTTGTAGGAATAGTTAAATTTTTTTAAGCCTATAGTATTATTCCACACTCATGCATTCTGGGAGAGCTACAGAACACTGATCTGACCTCCACTTCAGTGCCCCCATCAATAGGGTACTGCCTGTGCGGATTGACCTCACTGAATTTTTAATAGTATCTCTTCTTGGCTGTTGCTGGCACTGATTTCATTATAGTTCAAGCAGAGGAAACTATTCAGATAGTGACCTCATTCTATTTCTGAATCTTTCTTGGAAAGGGAAGAGCATGGTGGAGCTACGGGGCTGATGTGAAGAATACGGAGCCACTCACTGTGTGCTGCGTTCTGATTGATTGCCCTCTGCTTTCCTCAGGACATGTAGAGCATGCATGTTTTCAGGTCCAGACAAACACTGATAATAAGCCGGTCACATTCCCGACAGGGAAATGAGCGCTCCAGTGCCCGGCACCATCCCGCCAGCCAACAGCCTCTTCCTCGAATTCAGTCTGCTGCTAGCTTCTAACTACTTTAATTGTTCCATTGGCCTTGTTTGCCTTTTTCTCCTGTATTTTTTTTATGATTTTAGACTTAATTTTTCTCTTACTATTTTCTCACTTCTTTTTGGAATATTATCAATTCCTTTTTATTTTTGGCTGGATTCTAGGAAGCACCAAGTGTGAAAGGTACAGGTCTGTGCTGGGCTTCCATCCTAAGAAAAGGGACACTGGTTACATTCCTGTTGAGGTTTCCCCAAACTCAAAATGATCTCTGCAGAAGTTTGAAAATCAGAGTGGCTCGCCCTCCTGTTCTCAGCTTCTTGAGTTTCTTGTCCAGGAAAGACAAAGAGTGAATCTTACTTACAAGTTAACTTCTGTATCTTACGGAATAAACACAAGCTCATTAGTGGCTCAGGAGACCACTGGAGTAATGCTGGCAGCTGATTTTTAGGACCATTTGATCCGCCTGTGAGCACTGTCTTAGGAAATACGTGATCTCAGATGCACATGCACGCATGCACACACACCCCCAACACGCATGCGTGCAGGATGTTGTTCTAGCTTTCCAAGTCTCCAGTCTACACATCGGTGGGGAAGCAAATGGGAAATCTTATCCAGGGAGAGTCAGTCATTCAATAAAATCCCTCAGAGCAATTTTTTGAGGACAAGGACTGTAGGAAGCGTGATAGAACTTTGATAATGTGGATGTTAGAATCCTTTCCGTATGGGTCTTATGTAAGAACAAATCTGTAAGAAACAAATCTGTTTCTCCTTTCCATCAAGGTGAGAGTTTCTTCTAGAGCACTGTTTTCAAATGCAAATTTCTGGGTCTCACCTCAGATTCTCAGTGGTTTGGTGATGAACTTGGGAATCTGTCTTTTATTTTTATTTTTTATTTTTTTAAGTTGGCTTCACGCCCACTGTGGAGCCCAACATGGGGCTTGAACTCACAACTCTGAGCTCAAGACCTGAGCTGAGATCAAGAACGCTTAACTGACTGAGTCACCCAGGCACCCTGTTTTTTTCTGGGAATCTGTCTTTTTAAGTGGTTCTCTGGGTGATCCGGATGACTTACCAGATTAGGGAATCACTATTGTAGGGCCTGGTTTTCTCTGAATCCCTGCCCTCATGAAAGCTACAGAGATGGTGGCTAGGGGTTACTGGTTAGCTTTGATAGAATCAGAGTGGTTTTATCTTCCTTTCCTACAAAAGACAGAGAACTTTACATGATTAAAGTAGACTATTTCTTTTACATGTAACTCCAATATAAGATACCACAGTTACTTTATAAATTAAACAAATAGTAGCAAAAGATTAGTCTGTGTCTTTTAAAATGTTCTATCTGCTCTTCAATCTGACATAATATATCCCTCTTTTGGCTCTTTTTCCTTTGTTTTTATCATCTAATTACATTTATTGAGCACTTGCTCTGTGCCAGGTCCTCTACTAGGTTTTGTTTTAAGATTTTATTTATTTATTAGAGAATATGCAAAGTGGAGGGAGAGGGAGAGAGAATCTCAAGCACACTCCACACTGAGCATGGAGCCTGACGCGGGGTTCAAGCCCATGACCCTGAGATCCTGACCTGAGCCGAAACCAAGAGTCAGGACACTTAACAGACTGAGCCACCAGGCGCCCCTCTGCTAGGTATTTTTCTTTGGGTGTTCTTATTTAGTCTTCCCAACAACTGTAAGAAATATAAAGATAATTTACATTTTGCAAGTGAGGAAAAAGGCTAAAGAGAATTTAATGGCTGGTCCAAGATTATTTCAGTCCCATCTTATCTTTGGGCCATAAATTTCAGCTGTTTCTTCTTTTAAATCTTAAATTTTTGTCTCCTCCTAAATCACAAATCTATTTGCCTGTTAGATCAATTTGTTTAACCTAAAGCATTCATAATACACCTAGTTCTTGGTTTCAACAGTATATCAATGTTGTAGAGTAACCCTAAAATGTTCAAAATGAGACCCATTCCTACTTTATCGAATACTCAAACATACATAGAGTATTTTCTCATACGTAATATTGAAATGGCACTAAACATGCAGCAGCCTCGTGTCATACTTATTTTTAGAATAGCCATTCCTAATAAACAGTCTAACACATGGTATTCTCTATAATGTTGTACATTATTTTTATTTAATTAAGCCTGTGGTAGATTTATAAGCTGCTGATAGGATTTTTTTTCTTCCTTGCAATGAATGAGAAGTAGATTAAACCTAGTTCTTACTTTGTGATCCCAAAGTATAAAAATTCAGTCTTCATTATCATTACATCGCGAATATAATCGTGAAAACTAAAACACATAATTGAAGAGATAAAAATCTGACTGTTCTGTAGTCCAAGAATTTTTGTCCAGTTTTCCAAACCATGGTTCCCAGCGACCGAGGGACACATGTTTGCCATGCAAGGGCAGCTGTGGAAAATGTTGATACTCTCCCGTGGAAAAGGAAACCTTAAACTGTGTGGTTTTATCTTTAAATCTCTGCTATTGGTTTTGATAGAATTATTTTCTTTGGTATGGGTAGAAATTTGTGATTCACAAACTAAAATTTCCTAAGGAGAGATTCTACTGTGGTGGTTAAAAACAATCAACCCAGATACCATTATTCATCTGTCTCCATCTTGACTTTTCCATTAGGTTGACCATAGGATAATGACTGAGATTGTTCCATTTTTACAGCTACTGTTCAAGTCATTTGCTGTAATCCTTACAAAGTGTTGTGTAATGCAATTTATGACCAAAGCTCCCTGATAGTTACAAAATTACTTGTTTTTAATGGGTAATAAGTGAAAAATGAATTATTTCTGAAAAAAGGATGACTAATGAATTATAATAATTTGTTCTGTGGGTTCTGCTTATTAGTACTCTCAAGTCAGAGAAAAAAAATAGAATTTTTTTTAAGTGAAAGAATAAGAAAACTAAATTGTGTTTGGTTCTAGTGAGTTGTTTTTTCTTTTTAAAGATTTTATTTATTTATTTGACAGAGAGAGAGACAGCTAGGGAGGTAACACAAGCAGGGGGAGTGGGAGAGGGAGAAGCAGGCTTCCCGCCGAGCAGGGAGCCCGATGCGGGGCTCGATCCCAGGACCCCAGGACCATGACCTGAGCCGAAGGCAGACGCTTAACGACTGAGCCACCCAGGCGCCCCTGTTCTAGTGAGTTTTAAAGAGATGTTCTTAGTTGAGCATACACATCCCAAAAGCTTCTGAAAATTTTAAGGTGATAAAAGACTTTTTAAAGAAACCAGAGTCCACTGTAATTCCTTACACATAGGAAAACTGGTTCATTTGGAGGAATAAAACTACTTTCTTTTTGGTGGCTTTCATTTCTGGGGCAAGTTGGAAAAAGCAGTGATTGGCACACATGTAATCACACTGAGGATGTTGGTGAGCACCTGGCCACACTCGTTAAAGTTCCTTTGTACTGCTTTGTTGGTGTTAGAGGACTCGAGGCCGTGCAAGCCTGGTTCTGTGGAGAACGTGAATACTGTTCTTGCCTATCAGTGAACTGGGGGTAATTAATTAACGAATGTAACAGTTTTTGTTTTCCTGGCAATTCAGCACATCCAGCTTCTTTACAGGATTCTTGCCTGAGAGCTCTGAGGGCAGCAGGAAGTACCTTAGGCACTGCATGATAATTGGAAGCAACCTAAACCATTTTGAAAACTTCTAAGTAGTCTTCAACCCAAGCACAGCTAAATGCATGAATGTGGACAGATATTTCAGGGGATTTCCTAATCTCTGACCAATACGGTGCCGATCACTAGACTATGAAGATCACTACCAGTATACTCCTCTTTAAAAAACCAAACTTGTGTACAAAAACCCCAAGATTAAAAAATGATAAATTATAGGCTAATTATTTGTGTCCAGAAAGGGTCTGTGCTCATCAAAAAGATTTCTCCCATGCTCTTTCAAATAGAAATGACCTTGTTACATTTAAAATAAGGAAACAGTAGGGGCACCTGGGTGGCTCAGTCGGTTAAGCCGCTGCCTTCGGCTCAGGTCATGGTCCCAGGGTCCTGGGATCGAGCCCCGCATCAGGCTCCCTGCTCAGCGGGAAGCCTGCTTCTCCCTCTGCCTCTGCCTGCCTCTCTGCCTACTTGTTCTCTCTCTCTCTCTGTCAAATAAATAAATAAAATCTTTAAAAAATAATTAAATAAATAAAATAAGGAAACAGTTTTTTTGAAAAGCAATTAAAGTCAGTTTTCCTTTGGCATTGGGGAAGTTAAACCTGACCTGTGTTTGTTATCAAATTATATTATTGCTCACTAGTCTTAGAGTGAGATGGAAGGAACGTGTCTTATACCCATTTTCAGAAGTATTTTGAGTCATAAGAATAATAGTAATTGGTTCCTGGTCATACATTGTATGTAGAATGTAATCAAGGTTCCATTTATTAATAAAGCCACCCCTCCTTTTCTTGCTTTTTTAACTGTGAGCAATATCATATATAGATGACTACATAAACTATAGGTGTGTACTTTAAAAGAATAATAATAAAGTGAGTATCCATGCAGTCACTATTCAGATCAAGAAATGGAACACTGCCAACAGCCCAAAAGTCCCTAGAAATAAAAACACTGTCCTGACTTTGGAGGTGACTGTCTTATTCTTCATAATTTTACATCCGTGTGTATATTCCCAAACAATATGGTTTTCCATTTTTTAACTTTTCGTAAAGGAATCATGCAGTTTATTTTTCTTTGCACCTTTCTTTATTCATTCAACGTTAATTATGAGACGTTTTTTGTTGTTACATGAAGGTTGTTCCTTTCCACCAATGTATTAGTATTAGGTTGTGTAAATAGTCTGTGGTTTATTCATTCTACTATTGGTAGACATTCAGATTATTTCCAGTTTTAAGCTACTAAAAAAAAGTTCCCATGCTATCTTGTATACAAATATGTGTATATATTTTAATCTCTCATTTTTAGTCCTTTGCTGTGTTTTCTGTTTATATCCCCCCATAGCACCTAGTACAGTACACTGCCTTGCACAGTATAGCTACTCATCAAATATTATTGAATGAATTAAGACAGTGTGGTTGAAAATCAGCTTGAGAACACCTGCTTCTGGGTATCATGGACTAAGACCCCACCACACGACACCCCCTACAGAAACCACTCTAAAGCCTAGACAAATAATACAAAATACGGCTGTATTGAAGGCACTGGAGAGTGAATAGAAGCAAACAGACTTCCATGGGAGTTCTTGCTCATTTAGAGGAGGGAGCTTGGAAGCTATATACATGTTTCCATGTCACTGGCTTTTAGTCTGGGGCTAAGCACTGTCCATGTAGTTTACTCCATGGTGGTGAGGGGCTCACACGGAAAAACTTAGTTTTTCTGGCCTGAGGAATCACGGAAGTGAAGCTGGGAAAGCATGAGTGCTGAGGAGAGTAAAGGAATCCCAGAAGGGAAAGAGCACGAGCAGGGATCCCCAAATGGTGTCTGGTGTCTGTCCCCATCTCTGAGTGATCCCTGAACCATATGTGGGAAACAGAGCAGCTCAGCCAAAAACCAGAAGTCTGAAAGAAGACCAGACTTGCCACCCTGAAGAAAGAGAAGAGTGAACAGATGCAGGAAGCCTCCAGTGGAGACTGTACTTCACTTGGAGGATGGGAAATAACAAACTTAACCTCCTGTCTCTGAGGCTTTTAGCCTGGGGCTAATTGTAGTCCGTGGCACACACAGCAGAAGTGGGGTGCGCGGGCAAAGTTGTAACCTTTCTGGCCTGCAGAACAGAAAAGAGAAGCAGAGAATCTATGAAGTCTGAAAATAGTGGAGGAATCCCAAGAGAAAAGAAATCAGAGAAGGGATCCTAAACTGCATCTACCCACACCTCTGACTAAACTTTGAACCGCACATCTATAGACCAGACTTTAAGCAGCTGAGCTAAAGAAAAAGTTCTGAACGAGTGACCAGAGCTGCTATGTAAAATACAGAGTTTGCAGCTCAAACCCAGACAAGAATCTCCACAACTTAATATTATTCAGGATGCAATCCAAAATTTCCCGACATGCAAGGAACCAAGAAAATGGAACACGTTCTCTACATAAAAGAAAATCAATTGAATTCAACCCCAAGATGAACCAGATGTTGGAACTAACAGACAAGGATCTTAACGCAGTTACTAAAACTCTCCTCAATGTTTTCATTGCATAAAACATGTTTTCAATGCATGAAAGTCTCAGCAGAGAGATGAGAAGTCTCAGCTGAGAAATAGAAACAATAAAAAAGAACCAAGTGGAAAAAAGACAGAAATTTGCAAATATAAGATGCTAACATAAGCAGAATAAACACAGAGAACCCCACATCAAGGCACGCTATCATCAGAAGTATTGAAAGCCAGTGATAAGGACCAAAAGGAAAATGGCATAGTACATAGGGGAGCATAACAATTAACAGATCACTTCTGGTCAGGAACTGTAGAGTCTTGAAGAGAATGGAACAAAAATCTTTAAAGTATGAAAGAAAAACAGTTGTCAACTCAGGATTCTATATCCAGGGACAAGACCATTCAAGAATGAAAATAAGACACCGTCAAGTGTAAGAAAACCAAGAGGACTTGTTGCCAGCACACTTGCATTATAAAAAATGCTAAGGAAGTTCTTTAGGCCAAATGGAAATGATCCCAGATGGAAACTCAGATTTTTGGAAAAGAATCAGTATTTACCAGAGTGGTAGATGTCTGGGTAAATGCCAATTATAGCATAAAGGATAGGAGAGGATGGATATGGTCCTATAGGCTGTTCTGTATTTTACGTGAAGTGGTGAACTATTATCTGTGTTGGCTGTGATAAGTTAAAGATGTATATTGCAATCCCTAGGGCAGCCACTATAAAAATAATACAAAAATGAATGGCTAAAAAGCCAACAAAAGAACAGAAATCTAAAAAATATTCAGATGATTCTCCCCTCCCCCACAAGGCAGGAAAGGAGGACCAAAGGAATAAAACAGAGGACTCAAATAGAAAACGGGAAATAAGGTGGTGGACCCAAACCCAGTCATAGCAATAATTATATAAAATGTTCATTCACTAGGGGCGCCTGGGTGGCTCAGTGGTTAAGCGTCTGCCTTCGGCTCAGGTCATGATCCCAGGGTCCTGGGATCGAGCCCTGCATCGGGCTCCCTGCTCTGCAGGAAGCCTGCTTCTCCCTCTTCCCCCCCCACCCCCCCACTTGTGTTCCCTCTCTCGCTGTCTCTCTCTCTCTCTCTCTGTCAAATAAATAAAATAAAATCTTTAAAAAAAAAAATGTTCATTCACTAAACACTCATTAAAAGGCAGGGAATGTCAGAGTGAATAAAATAAGACCCCGCTATATACTGTCTGCAAAGGAAGTGCTTTAACTTTAAAGACATAGATAGGTTGAAAGCAAATGATGGAAGAAAAAAGAGGTGCCATGCAAATAGGAAGCATAAAAAGGTTAAAATGACTGTTAATATCAGATAATAACAGATTTCACACTAATACCTTGGATGAAAGAGGGGATATTTCATAATGGTCAAAAGGACAGTTGAAC
Source organism: Halichoerus grypus (assembly GCF_964656455.1). Lineage (NCBI taxonomy): Eukaryota > Metazoa > Chordata > Mammalia > Carnivora > Phocidae > Halichoerus > Halichoerus grypus. The sequence continues at coordinate 24,812,189 of NC_135724.1, forward strand.
AGGAGGACATAGGTAATTGTAGGCGTATAGGGACCAGTAACAGAGCATCAAAATCATGCAGCAGGAAACTGGCAGAATTAAAGGGAGAAAAAGACGTTTCTACTGTTGTTGTCAGAGATTTTAACATTCCTCTCTCAGCACTTAGTAGAACAACTAGACAAAAAAGAATCAACGAAGACATGGGAGATCTGGAAAATCTCTGACTTGATTAGTATTCATAGAACATCTCACCTAACAGTGGGAGAATTCACATTCTTTTTGAATGCACATGGCACATTTAGACCGAGATAGACCGTATTCTGAGCCATGGAACAAGTCTCAATAATTGTAAAAACACTAGAATCATCAAAGTTAAATGCGATGATTATAAATTAATAAAATATGGGGCACCTGGGTGGCCCAGTCAGTTAAGCATCTCACTCTTGGTTTCGGCTCAGGTCATGATCTCAGGGTCATGGAATCCAGCTTTGGGCTCCACGCTTAGTGCAGAGTCTGCTTAGGACTCTCCCTCTCCCCCCACCCCACATGCTCTCTCTCTGTGTGTCAAATAAATCTTTAAAAAAAAAAAAATTAAAAAAAAAAAAACACGCTAGAAAAGGCAAAATTGTGACCAAAAGCAGATCATGGCTGCCTTGGGCCAAGGGTAAGTGCAGAGGGGCAAGAGAGGGCTTCTTAGTGTGAGGGAATTAGACTATATCGTCATTGTGGTGATGGTTACAGAAATGTATCCAAATAGCAAAATTTATCAAATTGAACACTGAAATTAGCGAATGTCATTGTATGATAATCTCAATAAACAAACAAAAAGGAAACATCAGTTTGGTCATTCTCACCTAATAGATGCCGGAGTTCAATTCAGAAATTTAACCGGAAGGGCACCTGGCTGGCTCAGTAGGGAGTGTGTGATTCCTTGATCTCCGGGTTATAAGTTTGAGCCCCACGTTGGGGGTAAGGATTACTTAAAAATAAAATCTTTAAGAAACAAAACAAAACAAAAAACCAAAAATTTAACTGGAGACCAGAAAAACATTGCCAAGAGGAAAAAGAGGGAAAAGTACTTTTGTGAAGCTCCCTGGCTGTGCAGGGTACCATGTGTTTCACCACTTGAGCAAAGAGCTAATTGATGGTTGGATCATTTAGAGAGTTCAGATTTGGGAAAAAGGAGCTTTACAGGCTGCAGTCCTATGGAGGACTCGAGAGCATTCTTTCTCTGTGTCCCTTCTCACACAGCCCAGAGCTCGTCCTTGTACCAGAATAAAAGCAATTTAATACCTGCCCTCAAAAACCGAGCTTCTTTAGGTGGAACAAGAAAAAGATTTTCCATCTAAGCATCTCATCTGCCAAAAAATTCTCAGGACTGGCCGCAGTGGTGTGTTGTGTGGCATCCATAGCCTCTCTGTGGCGCTCCTGGGGAGAATTCTGGGAGTAACTGAAACCACATTGATTCAGCACGTCAGCAGATTGTTTGAAAGCAGAATGTACAACTCACTTCTTCCCAGGTGTCTTTGGGATGGGAACATGCTATACTTTATATTGTTCCTACATTTTGATATGCTAAATCTTCATATAAAAGATAAAAGGGCTCCTGAAAACTCATTTTGTGTGGCCGATAGTCTCAAACCCTAGACAACACAGTGCTCGTTATTACATTGGAGTGGTAAATTACTTGAACATTACAATATGAGGTTTTACCAGAACATATTTCAGTAGTTTACTTCTGGCATAATCTCTGTAGCATGGAGAGTAAACCAAAAGTAGGAAAATAATTTATAGTGTCATCTAGAACTAGAAAGGCATGGCAGTTTTTCTTAATGTGTCTTCCAGACTCAAAAACATCATAACACTTTTCATATGATGGCAGCTATATTCGTATTTATATTTATACATACGTGCTTGTGTGTATGTGTTTGTGTATTCACTCATCCAAATGTAGACACACACACACAGACAGGAAGATCATTCCCCAAAATGAAAACATTTACTTACTTTGAGTAGTAAGATTAAGTGTGGGTTGGGTTTATTTGCTTGCTTGCTGAAAATTCATGTGGATATTGTTCTTCTTCTGTGGTAACAGGGTGCTCCTGCTAACACATTTCTGACATTGCTCTATCAAAATGACGGATAAACATTGCCATAGCCTCAACATAGGAAAATATGTGTTAGCAAGCTTTTAAACGTGTGGGGTTTAAACTCTTCCCATGTTATATCAGATCCTTACTGTAAACTAGCCAGAATGTTTCCCAGCAGAAAATAATAATTATGTCTTCCACTGGAAAGAGCACTTCATAAAACTTTTTTTCTATAAAAGAGAGTAGACATTCTTTTGATCCCTCTGCTTCCCCACCTCAAAACTTAAACTACCATTCCTTCTTTCCAAGACTCACAGTAGTAAATGTTTTGAATTCTCAGTGTTGGAAAAATCCTGACATTTTATAGCTTACCCACTCCCGCCATCATCAAAACATGGATGAAATTTCCAATCTATAGTTTAGCTTATCGTACCCATTGCCAGGTTCCCAAGTGAGGATCCAGAAGTGTGTTTTCTTTTTGACCCTGTCATCGACTGTCTGTTTATCCTTCACTGAATCTGTGCTTAAAAGTCCTCAGCTATGTAGTGGTTATATTTGTTCACTTTAGCTAGACTCACATTTCTGAGTGACTCTGATCCTTGGATGAAAGTCTGAGGAGAGGCATACAGAATAGTGGGAGTGGGAAAGGACCCCACATTTCAGACTTGGTCTGCCCCCGGCACGCTCAGCTCTCAGAGGGGCGAGTGCTGTGACTCATGTACACTAAGAACCTTGAAGGAGGGAAGAGCACACTGAAAGAGGAGGTTTCCCTGGCTCCTCCTCCTGAGTGCCTCACATTCCCAACTGTCCAGACCCTGGGATCTTGGATCCTCATTCATCGTCTAGCTGACAGAAAGCATGCTGGCCGCCCTTCGCCAGCAGGGAGGCAGAAGTTGAAGCAACAGAGTTTTAGTTGGTGAGCATCTGAGGGAAATCCTGTCCTGTCTGCCTCCCCGTCCTCCCCGCCAATGCTCAGGACTTTTCCACAGCAGTCTCAGCATTCCCGCTCCATAAGCCTTCCCCCTCCCCTGCGCCCGTCCCATCAAGCTTCTGAACTTGAGAGGGTCCGAAAGCAGCCCCATTCAGAAGAAAACAGAAAAACATTTTAGTTCTTTTGGAACTTACTGTATAAGAAACCCATGTGCTTTGCAGAATACTTACAAGAAACAGTTCTTGAGATTAATTAAAGGCCTCAGATGTGCTTTTGGCTATTAAATACAGTAGTCATCTGTAGCTCTGTTCTACAAAGCACTGACGATTAACCTTTAAATAACTCTTTTCATGTTATGAACCAGACTAATGCTCCCACCACAGGTAATGAGCCCTATTTTTAAATTAAACCTTTCAGTTTTTCCAGTTTTGCTTATTTTCTGAATTTAGAAGTACCATGCACAGTTATTTTACACGTAATTAAAATTTGAAGTTGTTCATAAACCCAATATTTAGAAATTTATCTTTTACTCTTGATTTATAAACTGTGGTGACCAAAAGAGACCTGATGTGAAAGTGGCCATCTTTTCCAATTCACGTGACCGATCAGGGTCACAACTTAGATGGTTTTTAAATAACCTAGGAAACTCCCGTTCCCTTCATTCTCTCTGTTACCAAATTATTTGACCTAAATCAAGCCGACTTAGTACTGATTCGCCGCGAGTGAATGCATAGACTTCTCTCCGTAGCCTGGGCCTGGAGACAGCCCAGCTCACTGTCACCAAGAATCTACAATTGAAGTCAAAGAAAGAATGTATCTTGTGGTCCCAAAACCATGGAAAAAGAGAAAAAACTATGGATTAAATGGTTAAAGAAGAAGCTAAAGGGCCCATTGGCTTTCCCTCTTTCCTTATTTTATGCATTATTCTTGGTGGATGGAATTAACGTTCCCCTGCCTGTAAACCCCCAGCATTTCCTCGTCGAGGCTGTGACGAGTATTTGCAAGGGTGGGGCTAATCAGCTCCAGGTTTCCTCCTGCCAGGCCAAGCCTGCAAGCCTCTTGAAAGCTCACTAGTTTCAGATTTTGTTTGCTTTATTTTTTATAATTAAGGGCCTCAAGCCATTATTTAGGATTTTTTTTTCCCTTCTTCTGCCTTCAAGTGTTCATTTGACTATTTTAAAATATATAGGGTAATTTTGTGTGTTTTCTAACGAAGGCCAAATTAGATACTTTAAATGTCAGGTTAACCTTTGACAAAAATTTACTTGAATTCAGCAAGTATATCTTAAAATATATGCTTTGACCAATTCTGAATTAATGTAAAGAAGCGTTGAGATTTTTAAAAAATTTTAAGTATAAATACAGCATATATGGTTATATTAATGAGAATTGCCTTTGGTTTTACTTAAACATATAGGTATTTATAATTTTTTTTTTTTTATAAAGATTTTTTTTTTTATTTATTTATTTGAGAGAGAGAGAATGAGAGACAGAGAGCATGAGAGGGAAGAGGGTCAGAGGGAGAAGCAGACCCCCTGCTGAGCAGGGAGCCCGATGCGGGACTCGATCCCGGGACTCCAGGATCATGACCTGAGCCGAAGGCAGTCGCTTAACCAACTGAGCCACCCAGGCGCCCCTAAACATATAGGTATTTATTTCATTTCAGGCTTAGAAGGTAAATGGCCTTGTGATTAATTAGGCTACTTACATTTCAGGTAAACTTGTTTCGGTACTTTGAAGTACTTTCTGTCTTTCGTAACTTCCCTCCGATTGACTTTCTACATGTGACTCCTATTTATCTGAGCATTTGTCTGGTTTTAGACACTGCATTCCCCCAAATCTGAATCTAAACTGGATGCTGAGGGTGTTTTGGTTTGGGTTGTAGGAGGGGGGGTTAAGTGTAAATGATGAAGACCATTAAACCTGCTGTTCTAAAATAATTTTAATAGGCCTGTGTTTCCAGACCTACAGGTTAAAAAGGCCAGTATAATAGGGGGGAGAGGGGGTGATACCATAGCAGCATCATTTCTTAAAGGGATACCACATGTTTGTGCTGGCCTCTCCCTCGTGCCTCAGTCAGCTGGGAATGGAGTCTGGCAGCTGCCCTGTTTGCATGGGGCCGGCTGGCTCAGCAGTGATAAGCAATAGACAGGCTGGCTCCTTCAAGGAGTCTTTCAGTAAAGGCTGAGCTCTCAGCAGTTCCGAAACTCACTGGCCGACTTTCCCCTATGGACCATTCATTTATCAGGAAATGAAATTGGTTACAGGGTTTCTCACATTGCCAAACCTCACTGACGAAATCCGATTTCTTCCAGAGTTCAGGAGGAGCATTAACTCTTTATTAGTGTCCAGTACTTCATGGCTCGGGCCGTGGGGACTCCCATCAGTACCAGGGTCTGAGGAACCCCACAGGGAAGGGGCTGCTGGAGGGAGAGCGCTTATATCTATGGAAGTAGCCCCTAGACCGTGCAGGGGGTCGGGGGGCTACTTCCATAAATAAAAAAAGATGACTCTGGGGGACGGGATTGTTGTATTTTGCACGTTACCTTCGTCTTTCAAACCAAAGTGTCAGTTTCACAGGACTGGTTTTTTTCCATTTTCAAAAATGAAGGCCTTTACACATGATATGAGTCACCTTATTGGCAGCATAACCTTGTAACTTAGACCAGAGATCATTGTTTAAATTTTGTGAAACTGTAAGGAACCCAAATAAAGAGAAGCATGTAGCTCTGTGGCAGAGATGTTTGGGTAAGTGAAGGTTAAATTATTACAAAGTATATAATCTAGTTCATATGTTTAAGGAGCGGAACTAGGCTAAATTATCTCAAATATTCTGACGTCCTGAATCATTTCATTTTGTACAACAAAATCTGACTAGCGGGGCGTTCGGTCGTGGGCCAGTCTGTTCAGTGCAGCGTTCGGCTGCGACCTCCTGTGTTTGGAATTCGCAGGCCCAGAGGTAATGCACGGAATTCATGTGGCAGTTATTACGGCGGGGGAAGTGGCTGCTGGCTAATTGATAGCGGGAGCAGCTAGAAACAGCCTTGTTTAATTTTCAGTAGTTCCTATGACAAGATGCTGTAAATGAGACCCTTCGCAGTCTTGCCATTATTGTCTTTCTCTCCCTGTCACTAAATGGGAGATATTTAACGTATACGCTCGATAATATTTAGGAGTGAAGTCCTTAGACTCTTTTTTGCCCCTCTTTGCAGATGCTCTTCATTTAACTTTTATTTTAGGCCCCGAAGTTAGTAAAAACTTAATACCAGTGAGCACTTTTCCCTTTGACAGGCATAGCTCTTATTTGCTAAAAATATATTTAAAGTCACAAAGCCAACCCTTAGCCTCTGCTGGCTGGTAGCTGTGCTCATAATCTGAACCCCAAAGAGAGACACTGGTCCATAAAGGATAAATGAATGAATGGTTTTCTCTCTTCATTACTCGGAGATAAGCTTTTGTGAATTTGAGTTACATTTAGAGCATTGTGGCCATGGTTTCAATTGTATCCCAGAATGTTACACAGACTGAAGTGGGTGGTTACTTTTAGTCAAGGGTGATCTCCATTCAGTTTTAGTGTGTTTATAGCAAAAGACCATATTTGGGGGAATGAAAGCACAGTCTGTCTTTAAGAATGTGCATTAGAGGAATTTCAGCAAAGAGAGCATTCAAATAGTATGTCCAGTTCTTTTTTCGTTTCTAATGATTCCTGCCATTAAATATCAGTCTTTTTTTTTTTTTTTAAGATTTTATTTATTTATTTGACAGGTAGAGACATAGCGAGAGAGGGAACACAAGCAGGGGGAGTGGGAGAGGGAGAAGCAGGCTTCCCGCCAAGCAGGGAGCCCGATGCGGGGCCTGATCCCAGGACCCTGGATCATGACCTGAGCCAAAGGCAGATGCTTAACGACTGAGCCACCCAGGCGCCCCTAAATATCAGTCTTATCAAATTTGTGCGTTCAGCATTCTTCCTGTTGATACAGAGTTGAGAAATAATGCCAGGTAGGCACTGTAAAAGATTTGCCTTCATCTCTGGCCATCTGTGGCCCAGCCCTAAGCTATAGGATCTGAAAATGAAAAATCGGTGAGTATTTTAGTCCTTTGTACATGTTCTTTCCATTCCCTCACATAGCCTCTCCCTGTTAACAGTCCCCTTTGAAGAAAAACAGCAAATCCAATGTTGAGGGTTTTTCAGATCAGGATAGAGTGGGGTACAAGGAACCGTGTGGGCTCTTGATCATTATATTTATTTATGGCTCCTACAGTCCTTGGACCTCTGAGTCCTTGAATAAATATCTCCAACATCCAGTGGCTAGCATTCCTCTTTACAAAGCTACTATTTGCAATAGGGATTTTCTTGCCTTTTGTGTATGTGTTCGACTAGTATTGATTGAGCAACTCCTCTGCAGTCTGATAGCGGTTGTCCCTTAAAGAGGCTTCCTGTATAGGCGGGCACAGTTTCTAAAGTAGCATTTGAAGAAACAACTTCCTCTATTCTGTTCCTTTTTAAATAAGGAATCGTGGGACACCTCGGTGGCTCAGTCGCTTAAGTGGCTGCCTTCTGCTCAGGTCATGGTCCCAGGGTCCTGGAATCGAGTCCTGGGTCAGGCTCCCTGCTCAGCGGGGAGCCTGTTTCTCCCTCTCCTCCCCACTCGTGCTCTCTGTCGCTATCTTTGTGTGTGTGTCTCTCTCTCTCTCTCAAATAAATAAAATCTTTAAAAAATAATAAATAAATAAGGAATCGTAAGTAAATGGCAAACTGCTTGAACCCCTCAGGATTTTAAGATACCTTGATTTCCCGGAGTGTGGAAATGATAAATGGCTGTGGACCAAATACAGTGCCCTGAGGCACATAAATGGAGAGGCAGGTAGGATACTGTAGGCCTTCAGGGCGCGTCAGATCTGTGACACCTGTGCAGTCTTGGGCAGGTTACTCAACCCTTACCGTGCAGTGTCTCACCTCAAGGATGGGTCTGTCTTATAACTTTGACCTACCTCCTGAGGTAGCTGGGGAAATTAAGAGACAATAAATACAGAGTTCCTAGCACAGAGTAAGCTCTCAGTAATCGTTAGCCAATGTTATTTTCCCACTTATCCACCAACCTCACTTCTCTAGAACAAAACCAAGAACTGGGACAATAAGTGCTAAACAACCAAAGTAGGTGGCTCAACGTCCTTGTCATGCACTCCGTCACTAGGAGACGGCTGTGAGCCCCTTACTCACATCCTGAGACGTCTTGCTCAACACACCCTCACCAACCGTAGCTCTCTGCTTCCCACGTTCAGTCACGGATTGGGAACTACAGCTCGAGAGAACTGCAGTCAGCACGTACGTTAGCAGGAGTGAGGACCAAGGGCCCTTGTCCTGGTTCAACGAAGGAAGGAACAGAGAACAACACATGTGAATCGTACTTTCTGGTGTCTTTTAAGGACTTTTATGTACAGTTCATGAAAAGATACCAGAAGAAGTTGCACATCTGTAGAGGTTATGACCCTGAGGAAAAGCCGGGGCCTTTCTAGGTCACTGAGCTGATGCCGTCTCTGTCCTTAAGGATCTTAAGGTCTCGTCTTTCCGAACAGCAAGTGAATGACCTCAGCCCAAGGCTCAGTCGCTAGTTTGAACTCTCAAAACAGATCAGTTCCTGAGTGATCATAGTTGACTCATTGGTTGGTTTGACATTTTAGTTTGGAGGGAATTATAGGAAGATACTTCTTAAATGGTAATTTGGAATTATGACTTGATTTATACTAATTTACAGTTTATTCACTATTTTTTGTACTCACATCAGTAGCTCTGGCAGGACTAAGTTATTTAATTCACCTGTCATTCCATCTAGAAAGTTCTGGGTTGTGAAGTAAGGCTGAGCCAGGTTTCCCAGCTCTGAAGCTCTGGTCTTTCCATAACCAACTTCTTGTACTACTTCTTTTGTTGTGTGCCCGGGTCTCCTCAGGATACATGCTGTTCTCAGGATACAGAAGCTGAAAACTCGCTATTAACGGATTTTTCCCTGATTTCAGGATTTTTCAAAAGACACTTTAGTGTATGTACTTATGAAAAGACATATCAATTCCATGCAGATGTATTCATCTTCACCATTAGAGTTGACCTGACTCCATTTCACAAGTGTACCACTTTCTAGTCCAATAAAACAGATGGTTTGGAATGCAATCACTCCTGGAGAGGAAATAGGAGAAGCCACTTCCTTGTTTTAAATTTTCCACTCTTACCCTCAGCAGCGGAGCGCCCATGTGTTATTGAAGGTCTAACAAAGGCAGCCAAGTGCCAGGGCTTCTAGTTCATTTCTTTGGTGGTTTTGATTTGTCCTTCACATCTCCCCTCCAGGAGCCTAGGCTAACAAAATCTGTGTTAAACAATGTTTTCTGGAGTTCATTCATTTATCATGAACGGCATCAAGCATTGAAGTCTCAGGGTTTGTGGGAAATTTTGTTGTTTATAAAGAAAGCTACAGAGGAGCCAGGCATGAGCTTCCCTCATTCGTAAGGAAGTGGCCAAAAAAATGTTCCTTCTCTCAGCATCAGTTGCTAGAATAGAGAGATAAGAGATAGTTTAGAAAACCCTGTTTCAGCCTTTTATTTTACGAATAGAGAAAGTGAAGAGAATTGACTCACTGCCCCGGTCACAAGGCCAGCAGGGGCAGGTGCAGGCCCAGATCCAGGTTTCCTGACTCCGTGTTCACCACTGTTCACTTCTGCATTCAGGGGGTGCCGTAACCCCCAGGATCAGGCTAAGCCATCCAGCAGAGAAGTCTCAAAAAAGTTTGCAAGTCCAACTATTAGTAGTAATTGGCCCTTTGCTGTTGTTTACATGGAAAGATGATGCCGTGACTTTTTGCTGGCTGTTGATGGTGTATTTGTGTTCATTCAAATAGTCTTTCCCTGACCTGCCCCTTTATGACCGATAGAATGTGAGGGCCACTTTTGGAGTCCTGTGTGGTCTGTGACAGTAACATCGCAGATCTTTCTAGGCCTTGGAAGGGTCACATCTCGGTGTCCTAGTACCATACATATTTTTAGAACTATATTTTGGAGTTGTATTTGAATGCACATTTGTGACTAAGCACAATGTTTTTAATTGGCAGACTTTAATGTTTTTATTATGTTCTACATCTTCCTTGGCTGCAAGCTTCCTCTTCACCTGGCCGTTCAGGAGACAGAGTCTGCCCCCCGTGCGGCTGTGGGTGGCACGGATCGTTGTTAGAGGGTAACACTCACCCTTCCTTGTTCTCTAAACACAGCATGCATGCACATTCCCAGCCATGGCCTCGGCTCGTCTGCTCGGCCTGTGCTTCCCTCGGGGCCCAGCCAAGATCAGCTTCCTCTGCAAGGCATTCACATACCACCCTACCCCTCCCTGTCCCCTACCCCAGTTCCTAGCTGCTTAGTGCATCCTGCCTCCAGTGAGATTCACCTTCTTTCCTGTGCGCCCCTCTCCCCAGCTCCGTTCTGACACATGATGTCAAGGCCCTGCCGCCTTCCTTTCTATTATCCCTGACACTCCGCCTGGGACCCTGCATACAGTAGATACGCATTGCGCGGTCGTTTCTTCATGGTGCTGTGATGGTACAAGTGTGACCGGAGCACAGGAGGCCATGCTGGCCAGGATGCACGTGTGACAGCCACAGGAGGCTTTAACAGTTTCCAGTGAGGGTTTGATAGAGGGGCAGGATCAGGGATACAAAAAGCAACAGACCAGGGCAGGTGTGATTGTTGGAAGTCTTAAAAAAAAAAAAAAAAAAGGCTACATTGTACAAACAGTAGAAAAGTGTTTGGCCTGTCCACTACAGTTGAACACATGCACGCTCTGCTCTACTCCTCAGTGTGCGCCTGACCTGAGTGTGTGCCCCCGTGTGCCAGGAAGTACGTACGGAAATGTCCATCGCATCCTTGTTCATAATAGTGAAACCCTGGACAGAACCCAGTCCATCCGCAGTTGAATTAATTAATAAATTATGGTATATTCAAACAATAGAGTCCTGTGTAGCAATGCAAATGATGAACCACCACAAACCCAGTATGTATGAAACTCATGAGTATAATGCTAAATGAAAGAATCCAGGTATAACATAATAACTATAATTCCATTAATACGAAGTTCAAGGAAAGGCAAAACTCAACTGTAGTGTTAAGGAATTCAAATGTAGGTGGTACGATTATAAAAAAGAGCAAGGAAGTGATTACCATAAATGTCAGGATAGTGGTAATCAGGGAGGCTGTGGAAGTGTTCTTACAGACCCGAGTGGTGGTGACATGAATGCCTGCCTTACACTGATTTCATCGTCATATATTTGTGCTCGTGAACTTTTCTGCATGTGTGTTATACTTTACAATAGAAAAGGCCAGGGGCACTTGGGTGACTCAGTCTTCGGCTCAGGTCATGATCCCAGGGTCCTGGGATCGAGCCCCACATCTGGTTCCCTGCTCCGTGGGGAGCCTGTTTCTCCCTCTCCCTTTGCCTGCTGCTCCCCCTGCTTGTGCTCTCCCTCTCTCAAATAAATAAATAAAATGTTAAAAGGCCAAAAAAGTGTGGGAGTCCATGAAGAGTCCTTTATTTATTTTTTTTTATTTTTAAAAGATTTTATTTATTCATTTGAGACACAGAGATACAGAGAGAGAGAGAGCATGAGCAGGGGGGGAGACGGAGAGGGAGAAGCAGGCTCCCTTCTGAGCCAGGAGCCCAACGTGGGGCTTGATCCCAGGACCCTGGAATCATGACCTGAGCTGAAGGCAGATGCTTAACCATCTGAGCCATCCAGGCGCCCCGAAGACTCCTTTATTTAAAAAATGAATGAAGTATATATGGTAAGTGATGAATCATTAAGGAGATTTCAATGAAGTTAAAAATATTTTTGTCAGTATGTAAGATTCTTTGATTCCATTTGCACATGAAAATCAAATTATTCCTCCCATTTCTCCTCTCCTAAAATATGATCTATCCCCCTCCAAAAAAGGGCTAGAGGAGTATATTATCAAAATGTTTAATAGTTGTTATATTTGGATTGTGGAACAAATGATAACTTTTGAGTCCCTGTCTTAAAATTTTTCTTCAGTGAATAGTATATTTTATTTAACTATGAGACACATAATAGAAATTTTTTTAAAAAATTTTTTTAATTAAGGAAAAAAACACCCCGGATGCCTGGGTGGCCCAGTCAGTTGGACGTCCAACTTGATTCTAGCTCAGGTCTTGATCTCAGGGTCGTAAGTTCAGGCCCCGCGTTGGGCTCCACTCTGGGCATGGAGTGTACTTAAAAAACAAAAATACAGCACACCATTATAATTGCTACTATTTTAAAAAAAAATGTTGGTGAGAATGTGGAGAAATTGGAACCCTTGTGCACTATTGGTAGGATAGTAAAATGGTCCAACCACTGTGGAAAATAGTTTGGAGGTTCCTCAAAAAACTTAAAATATAACTGTCATATGATCCAGCAATCCCACTTGTGGGATTGAAAAGAATTGAAAGCAGGGTCTTGAAGAGATATTTGCGCACCCTTGTTCCTAGCAGCACTATTCACAGTAGCCAGAAGGTGGTTGAATGAATAAACAAGATGTGGTACATACATGCAGTGGAATATTATTCAGCCTTAAAAAGGAAGGAAATCCTGTCCCGTGGTACAACAGAGATGAACTTTGAGGTCATCATGCGAAGTGAAATACGCCAGTCATAAAAAGAGAGATGATTTCATTTATGCGAGATATCTAAAGTAGTCAGATTCACAGAAACAGAAAATGTTAGTTACCAGGAGTAAGGGGAAGGGGGGGAGACTGTTAAGTGGGTACCGAGTTCCAATTTTGCAACATGAAGGAGTTCTTGAGATTTTTCACAACAATGTGAGTATACGTAACACTGCTGAATTCTACCTTTAAAATTGGATAAGATGGTTAAGTGTTATGGTGTGTTTTTTAGGACTGTTATAAAAAAGAGAGAGAGGTGATCAAGGAAGGCAGTATGAGTTAGAGGAGGTTATGCTGATGAATGTATGGACTTCAGGGTTGATAGAGGTGATGGTTTTAATGCAAATGGGAGTGGGAAAATCAATGATATCTCTGCTTTCTCTCAAATAAAGGCCCAAGGCCTGTGTGGGTGTTTTAGTGATAATGCTGCACAAAGAATCCGAGCCAGGGCTTTGAGATTTGAGTGAGCACTTTCAGACAGTTTGTATTCTTGAGTTCTTCTCTCGGCTCTAGCAACGGATTAGCTAAACAAGTAGTTTTAAGTACACCTTAAATAGTTCAGTACTTTCAGAAATAAGACTGTAGCTAATTTAAATTCTTCAAGTAAAAATTTTGAGAAAATAATGTGTTTGTAGCTTAACAACCCATAGGGATTGGGCATCTGTGTTGTTAAGAGTCAATATTTAGTTGTGACTTTAGATTAATACTAGATATATAATAAGCAACCAAGGAGTTGAATTTGCAAAACAGCATTTGAAAGTAAACTACAATTTTGAACATGGGAAAAATTAAAACTAGATTTATTTCAATTACAGATTTAGAAGTCTAAAAAGGAAAAATGTATATTTAGAACACAGTGTCCCAGAAGATTTATTAATAGAACTTAATACACTCTTGCTGGAGATCTCAAATACATGTCAGCCTCTCTGTGCATAAGCGGAAAGGCCAAGAATTCCCTTGTTATCAGTCTGGTAGAGATTTGTATTGTTTTTAATTTTCAAGTAGGATTTAATCAAATAGATCATAGCTGAAAATTCAGAGTGGCCTTCAGAAAGTGAATGTAAAATTTCTTACTGTTAACAAGTTCTTTAGGGAATGTGAAATATAGATTTTGCTATCGAGAGCCTCACAAAAGTTGGAATTACGTATTTTATATAAATTTTTGCATGTTTATTTTCAAAGGCACTTTCTTTATAAGCAGCAAGTGACATTGGGGAGAATGAAATTTTGAAAAGTAATTTAAAATAATTGAAATCTCAGAAGTTAATTCTTACTGACCAGTGAATAGCTTTATGAAACCCCTCATTTTGAAATCAGAGAATTTATATTTCCAAGCTGGAATCTGCCTAAAAATGCTGCTTTTCTAGGCATTGCGGTTGTTTGATAAAAATGTTTGTGATGTATATGGTTTTATGTTAAGGTTCTATATAGGCTTGTAAATCATAAACTGTCAGTTTATAAGAAGTAAAATATAAAAACAATCTTGTCCCTTGGGGAATGACTGGTTTTACTATCTCCCTTCTAAAGATAAAGTCACCACTGTTGCTTTTACAAACATGCCTCTATTCATACTTTTCCCCGGTGTCTCAAGTGCTTCCTCCCTACCAAAACTACCCCCTTTCTCTCAGGATTTGGAAATTATCACCACTTCAGCAAAGTCTTCCCCTCCCACTTCGTTAGCCCAGCTCTGAGAGCGCTTCGTACTTTGAATCATGCCCTGCGGTCAAGGCTGTCCTCTGGCCCGGCAGCTCTTCTGGGTCAGGGACTATCATAAACCACATTCAGCTTCTTGGCTCTGGGATACAGTGTCTTTCGCTTACATTATTGCCTTAGTTCTGTCTATATCCTCATTTACTTACACACTACAACTTCAGTATAATTTACTCCCTGGGCTTTTTGTGGTAAGAGAGAAATTCTTCAGGCATAGATGAGGAACATGTTGCTTTTTATCTTTTGTGAAGAATTCACAGTTTTGCTGTGTTTCCATTGTCCTTCTCATGTGAGTTCTAGTACAGGCCCATGCAAGGTGTGGCAAATCATGCAGAGTATACGCGGATCTCCGTGGGGAGGGTTCTGTGGAAGTTTGCTCTGTTTTTCTGCACTTACTGAATATGTGCTCGTTCTCTTATTTGTCCCCTTGTTCTAAAAATAAGTGTTCTTTAGTGAAAGTTCCAATTAGTAGGGTTCTAGTTAAATCAAGACTTTACCACGCCGGAGAAAGGGAAGTTGACAAATGAGTAAAAAAGGGTGATGACAGAATATTCCAGATGCAGAAAGCTCCCACTTGGTATATTGTTGCCCTCTACCCTTCGATGAAGTCAGGGTACCTAAGTGGCTTTCTAAGTTTATTATAATCTCCTCCTTCCCATTACCCACTCCATCCCCATCCCTGATTTCCAGAAATGAGAAGGGAATACGATGGGGAAGGCCCCCAGGAATGAAGTTTATGAGCACGTTTCTGAAAAAGAGTCCGTTTTTCTAAGCTGGAACCCAAAGGCTCCTGTTTCCAGCTAATTCAGGAGTGGAGCTGGGGGGAGGCCGCATGGCCAACAGCACGGCCATCCATGTATGTTCTGTGCATGAGAGACGCGCTGGGCCCCGTGAGGCACCTTGAGTCCGATCCATTTTAACTTTTATCCCTGGAATCTTAAGGGTTTGCTGGTTTTCCCCCAACATGTGGGAGGCAGTTTCCTGGCTTCCCACTTAGGCAGGAGGACTATGCATCAGTCTCTGTGTATTTGCAGGCCTTGGAGATCCCAGAGTCAAGGCCTGGGGACTGACCAGGGCATTCATCAGCAGGTCCTGAACTTGAGCAGGAGAAGGGTGCACTTCCTAGACTCTGATCAGAAAGCCTGTCGATGACGATCAGTCTGCCCTTGCCCCTTACCATTGTTACTGCCCTCGAACACTTACAGGCTGCTGAACAAGAGGGACATGGACAAAATTAAGCAGGACGTCTCCCTTCAGAAAGAGGTATTGGGACTTTCTCCCAGGCTCTCGTTCCCCCTTTTCGAACTTTGAAAGAGGCAGAAGGGACAGAATTTTGATGGCCCTTCCAGACAGCTTGCTTAACCTGGGCTGCGAGGCTATCAGGGCGGGGGGCTTGGGTCGGCAGCTGCTGCTGAGCTAAACACAAAGGCATGGTGAAGTGTGCTGCCGAGGCCCTTTCCCAGAGGCGGATAGGCTCAAAGAAACCATATCACAAGATAAAGACTCATTAGTAAGGAGCCAGACAGAGATGGAGACCGAGTTTTATTTGTCTGCTCCTTTGTTTCTAGTGAAAAACAAAGTAACAAAGCTCACTGGACTCCAAACATCTGACCATCAACAGAGGAGACTCTGGGATTTATTTCTGGACCTGTCACTTGCAAGCCCTGATTTCCCTTTCTTTCTATTTTCTTCTTCTTCTTCTTTTTTTTTTTTTTTTGTTTAAGATTTTATCTATTTATCTGAGAAAGAGAGAGAGAGCGCCTGTGCACAAGTTGGGGGAGGAGCAGAGGCAGAGGGAGAAGCAGGCTCCCCACTGAGCAGGGAGCCTGACGTGGGGCTTGATCCCAGGACCCTGGGATCATGACCTGAGCCGAAGGCAGATGCTTAACGACTGAGCCACCCAGGCGCCCCCCTGATTCCCCTTCCTGGGGAGAGGCAGTTGTCACGAGCTGCCAAGGCTCCCTCCCCCCATCCCCACCCCCAGGGCCTGGCCACCACTGCTCTGTTCCCACTGTTGTGGCCTGAGTTCAGGCCCTCACCCCTGCTGCCTGGACCCCTGCCCTCCCCTCCCAGCCCTCTGCTCCCCACCCCCACTCCAGATGGAGCTTCCCAAGTAATCCTGCAAAAGCACATGCAGAGCTCCTGCTCACTGCTGTGCTCACACAGACTTGGTGGCTCTCTGCACAGACTAAAGTCCAGAGTCAGGCTTGGCAAGTCTCCGTGAACCTGCCCTCACAGCAGTCTCCCTTAGTCCCCTTATCCTTATCCAAGCAACTTGGAAGCCGGCTGGTCCTTGGGCAGCCTTGTGCTTTTCTGCCTCCATGCCCTTTCTTCTCTTGTTCCCTCTGCCCCAAACGTTGTTCCTCCCACCCTCACACGCCAGATCCTGCCCATTGTTTACACACCACCCAACTGCCACCTCCTCCTTGAAGCCTTTCTTGACGCCCTCATTTAATGTCATTTCTCCTTTCTCTGGACTTCACATGATACTTAACACTTCCACCTTGTCTTACAATTATTTTTAGAGATGTTTTATTTCAATGCCTAAGTTATAAACGCCTTGGTGCAGAGTTTCTGCCTCTCGTTTTTGGTATTCTCTCTGCCTGGAGTTTTCCCTAGGAACCATGAGGATTATTTAAGCCACAGAGTACCATGATTAGATTTCATCACTACCCATGTGCCCTTCGCTATTGGAGCTCCTCAGGTCACTAGATGTGAGGGTTCAAACCTTTTTCTTGCTTGGCCAGGCTTCTGAATAATTCCCTCTGCCTGGAATACATTCCCACCCCACCCCCCCTCCTTCAGGACCACCTACATCCACTGCCTCATCAGCCTCTTCTAACTGCTCTTGTCCATGGGGTCTGTCTCTGTTCTCTGTCCTGAGCCACCATAGCTCTTGGCAAGGGGTACTGTTCCTTACTCAGCAAAGCCTTCCCTGAACTGGGAAGAGAAGCCGCCTTCTCTCCAGTCCAGGCACCTTGTATGAGATGTACAGACAAAACCTGTGGAGGGCAGGCAGGCACCAAGCGCCAGACAGGACCATGAAAGAGTTTCTAGAGGAGGGGAAGCGTCTGAGCCAGCTCTGCAGGAAATAATAATGTGGCAGGAAGGACATGTCCATAAAGAGCAGTCTCAGAAAAGGCATGGAGGCGGGAATTACCTGGAATGTACAGAGGACCTCGGAGAGTTCACTTTGATGGTTCATGTGAAGGAGAGGCAAGAGATAAAACTAGGAGGTCACGTGGATCTGTCTGTGCACATTCCAGACTCCCTCGAAGTCAGAACCGGCAGTTAGTACATCGTGTCTTCTGACAGTAGGTTATGTTAAAGAATTGTTTTTTAGGGCGCCTGGGTGGCTCAGTCGTTAAGCGTCTGCCTTCGGCTCAGGTCATGATCCCAGGGTCCTGGGATCGAGTCCCACATCGGGCTCCC
Source organism: Halichoerus grypus (assembly GCF_964656455.1). Classification (NCBI taxonomy): domain Eukaryota; kingdom Metazoa; phylum Chordata; class Mammalia; order Carnivora; family Phocidae; genus Halichoerus; species Halichoerus grypus. The sequence continues at coordinate 24,830,024 of NC_135724.1, forward strand.
TGCTCGGCGGGAAGCCTGCTTCTCCCTCTCCCACTCCCCCTGCTTGTGTTCCTGCTCTCGCTCTCTCTCTCTCTGTCAAATAAATAAATAAAATATTAAAAAAAAAAAAAAAAAAGAATTGTTTTTTAGTGATTTTTTTAAAGATTTATTTATTTGAGAGAGAGAGAGTGAGAGAAAGAGAGAGCGTGGTGGGGAGGGGCAGAGGGAGAGAGAATCTCGAGCAGACTCCGTGCTGAGCGTGGAGGCCGACACCAGGCTTGATCTCATCTGACCTGAGCTGAAATCAAGAGTCAGATGCTTAACCGACTGAGCCACCCAGGCGCCCCTAGTGAGTCTTTTTCCCATTTGCATTCATGTTAGCTCTCCAAGTAATTAACATTACATAAGGGCAGCAGGGACCATATTTCATATTTTTTAAAAACACATTTATGATACAAAAGATCACTCTGTAACTTAATTTAGTCTCATATTGGGTATCTTAAAAGAAGAGCAAAAAGTTCTTACCTGTTTGATAATATATAGGTTAATATTTAGGGATAAAATTATGTGTCTGGGATTAGCATGGAAATAATTCAGAGGAGGGAAGTTTGAGGTAAATGAGGCAAGAGTGACCTTGAGTCGATAACCTGTAGCTGGTTGATGGGCACACTGTTCTCTCTACTTTTGTGTATGCGGGCACTTGTCCCTAATGAAACATGGGGAAATAGGCCTTCCGATGGTCCTGAGCACGCCTTCAGCTTGGGCTCCCAGCCCTTCGAAGGCCCTGCACTGCAACTCCGTGTGGCCCCCACCGGCACCTCCTATCGCACTGCCATAGCCCTGACCTCCAGAACAGCCAGGAAAACAGCCACAGGTCAGCCGTTTGGTCGGGGTATAGTCACAACAAATGATGGGACCCATCAGCCAGATGGCAAAGAAGACCATTATTTTGTATCCACCACTGTGTTAAAATACCGTAACTGTTAAAGCATCAGTGGCTGTGGGGGCACCTGGGTGGCTCAGTCGTTAAGCGTCTGCCTTCGGCTCAGGTCATGATCTCAGGGTCCTGGGATCGAGCCCTGCATCGGGCTCCCTGCTTGGCGGGGGGCCTGCTTCTCCCTCTCCCACTCCCCCTGCTTGTGTTCCCTCTATCACTGTCTCTCTCTCTGTCGGATAAATAAATAAAATCTTTAAAAAAAAAAAAAAAGCATTAGTGGCTGTAATTAAAAAATAAATATTAATACAGAGGAAAGGAGGGTGCAGAGATGAGTGGGTTACCTTGCAGGAGGGGTTGAATCAGAAGCTTTGTCTCAGCACATCTTTCTTCATCAGAAGGTGTTCGTGCTCACCAGGATGGGGAAACCATGGAAAGACGATTAACAGTGACAGTTACTCTTTGATAAGCACAGCGTTCTCCTTTAGTCTGCCTCTTTTAAAAGTAAAGCTCTATTTTAAAAGCCCCAGAATTTAGATGTCATCTCTCTCATGCTGAGCACACAGTATTTCTCTTTAGGAGAAGTTTATGGTTTTCACCTTGTTTTATTTATCCCAAATTGTGATTTTTTTTTTTAAAATAAGACATACACCTATATTCTCTTTTCTAAATAAACTCCAAATATAAAAGAACATTTTATTATTTAAGTGTTTCCTATATCCAGATCCTAAAATATAATACATTGATTATTTAAATTTAGGATTTCCCTTAGAAATATCCTTTAAAATGTTCTGTGAGTATTTTCCAGGTAAATTCCGGTCTTATTTAACTTTCATGCTTGCAGCATTTAACAAATTGAGTTATCCATGGTTAGTCCCTGGAAGTAAATGGAGAGATAAGCAATGTATCTTTCTTTATTCAAATATGTAAATATGGAATAATTAGAGCCGATGTTATAAGACACAAGACTCCTTCCTGCTAAGCCACTGTCCTATTTTGGAAATGACTGTACATCTTCAAATGGTTCGCCTACAGATGTTTTGCTTGCCTTCTGGGGCACCGATGTGAAAAGAAGGATAATGGTGGAGACCAAAATGGAGAAGGAAGGAGTCCCTCTATTTCCCAGTTTGCCTGTGGTCATGACCTTTGTCACAGGGCAGGAGATGGGCTCTTTCCGAGCCCTTCTGTGGCGTGGCTTGAACAGGGCAGAGCAAGGTGCTGGCCCATCTGGCCCTTGCTCCCCTCTGCTGGATGGGCCCCCAGCCCGACGTGAGCCTCGTCAGCAGTAATGCTTTACAGATGAGGCACTAAGTGTCCGAGAGGTGACGTGATTTGTCCGAGTTTATTAGTGTCGGAGCCAGGTCTGAAATTTCAGACGTCCCGAGTCTCCCCTCCATTATACCATCCATAGCTTCCATGGCAGAGATACATTATTAATCTTAAAAGTTTATGCTTCCTTATCATGGTGTTTATTTGCATTGCAAGTAATCAGTAAGTGTGGCCATTACCACGAGGAGCATTAAGTACCAACTGCCTGCCTTTTATAACTTCCAGTCTGTGTCGGCTAGGAAATCCGAAGGGACAGGGGCAAAGCGTTTGCCTGGCCCAGCCATGGCTTTCCGACCGTGGCTCCCGCAGCCCTGACCGCGCCCTTAGTTGGTGTTTGCAGTTACACCTCCTCTGCCCATATTTGCAGCACACAGAGCCACCGCTTCAGAGGAAATAGAAAAAAGTTGGACTCCCAGCTTCCTTGCCTTGCCTTTCCTGACCACCGTGGCCCGGGTTTGTGACCCTGCGTGACCCCGTACATGAGCGGCATCCATGAGACTTGGGGCTCCAGGAGCGACCCTCTTCCCCCCATGCCCCCCTCCCCAACCCCACCCCACCACCCCTCCCGTGCACGCTCGCCCTCCTGGGCTGGCCTGGCCTTTACCGCTCGGTACCACTGCTCTGCGCCTCTGAACAACCTTCTAACCTGCCCGTGCTGTTGTGGCTCATTCATAAAGTTGTGAAATGTTCCCTTCTTAAGAAAATTGGGGAAAAACATTGAAATCATGTGGGCTTCTGTCTGTGCAGTTACATTTCTAACCTGCCCCAAGGCCAGCATTTTAGATGTGGTGGGCCGAGTTTTAAACCTCTCACACACTAAGGAATGAAATAAAACCTGTGCCTTTTTGCACAGGAAAGGGGACACGTGGGATTCAAGAATGGCAACGGACAGGCTTTCACAGACGGAAGCTTTGGTGTTTGTTTCGGCCCACAGATAGTAACGTCTTCACCTCTCCGGGAGGATCTTCCATGGCAGCATGCGGCCTGAGATCCAGGGCGTATTTGATCTGTGACGACATCACCTGTCTGTCCTTTATTACCCCTTCTCTGTGTTAGTTTTGGAAAGGCGAGCATCTGAAGTGTTTTTCTTTCCTGCCATAATACTGACAAGAAAAATACTCTTTCTCCGGTGAGCTGTTGAGTTGCTCTGCTTAGTTTCGGTGGTAGAATAAAGGAGGACCCTGGGAAACTCTGGCTCTCAAGTCTCTCCGAATTGTCTTCAGGGTCCTGCCTCTGTCTCAGGAAAGCAGGGGCAGGGTGATGGCAGAGGAAACGGGACCGTGACCAGCATGGCTTGAAAAACACTGAAGTCTGCTTTGGCCGTCCCCGTCCCTCACGCCCTGGCCAGGCTGGGGGCCCGTGCACACCTAATGGTCCGGGGCCACTGTTCCCGGGGCCGTCCGCCGCCCGTGGCCGGTTCGCTCATCTTGTGTGCGCCCTAGCCGAGTATTTCTTGGAACGCTTCAAGGGACCATTTCCTCATCCAGCCTTTCCATCTTTCAGCTCATCATACTCTTTGTCTTCCCATTCTCGCTGCAGGGGACCTTTGTCCAAGAAGGGGAATTAAAAATATGTACCCAAAGCGCTGGAACAAGCTGCCTGTTTAGCCCCCGCGGAGTCTGGGGAAGCTGCACAGCTTGGCCCTGAGCTGTTAGGTAGGATCCTACACGCACAATCCCATTAGAACTTCAGGCCAGAAAGAGTATTGCTGCTGTGGATTGGCCAGAGCTCCGGATGCTTTGTACTCCAGTCTGTCCCCCGTTAACGTCCACATCCTTGCACGTAGACTACAGGACCATAAAAGCAGTTAGTTATTCGTGAAATGATTGCATGCTAGGGAAGCTAGGGAGTTCCTAGCACAATTTGGACCCACTGGATTGTCTTTGAAGCACCATTTTCCACCGACCTTTCCCCTGTTTTTTATTGTCGAAGGCTTTCACTTGTCCTCAGGCTCCATGCCGATGGTTCTGAGCCTCTGTGTCTAGGGGCCAGCCTCGCCAGTGGCCCCAAATACTGATTTCTTGTTAGACCTCTGCCACATTTTAGCCTTGAGGCCTGAAATAAATCACTGTTACTGTAGGCCTCAGTTTCCCCACGTTCTAAATGAATTTGCTGTCTAGACGGTGTCAAAAGCTTTCCAGCTCCAGTTCTCGGGGATGCCTTAACCATCTGCAGTCTCAGCCGTCCCAGATCCCGAACTTTTACTCCCACGTACGGCTCCTCCTCCGAAACTGAAATTCTTCTTCGCTCTGGTCATTCTTTTATTTCTGCCTTCCTGAATCACGGAATATTTGAGGCCCAAGAATTCGCCTTTTAGTAAGTGCCTGCCCAGGTCCTACTGATGCTACTGCTCTGTGGACCTCATTTCTCGAACGTGACTTTTGGCAGGGGAGAGCGGGTGGGTGGGGTTTGTCTGGAGAAACGTCATGCGCGTGCGCGCACACACACACCCCACCATCATCACTACCACCCCCACCACCCAGTCATTGTAATGACCTTCCCCACCTCTCTTACCTCCCTCACCACCCCTCCCAATGCCTGAAGAATCCAGGAAAAATCAAGTACAATTCAAACTCTGACCCTGTCCACCTTTAGCACCCCACCCCCCACCATTTACCCCCACACTTAACCCAGCCCCTGAACCCACTCTTCCTTCCTGCCTTGCTTGTCCCTGAAGTGGCCTCCTTGCCTCTTCTCTACCTGCTTTTACAGCCTGGGTCCTGCCACCTCCGTAAAGACTGTTCCAGATGACCTCTCCTTGCTGGGAACTCTGCAGTAGCTCACTTTCAGTATGACTCTTCTTGGTATTTAACAATGAGATGCCGTTTCAGTGTTTAGTTTGTGCATTTATACTTTGTCTCCTTACTAGATTTTCGGCCCGTTGAGAGTAGGAACTTTGCTTTCTACTTGCCATGCCCCAAGGGTTTCCCACATAAGAGGCTGGTTGGTTGATGAAGCTGGAGTGAGAAGGGGAAGCCAAAGTGTGGAGGCTGCAGGCGCCGTTAACATCGTCCGTACGGTGTGGTGCGTCAAGGAAATACAGACTTTGGTTCTTTCATGTACTAGTAGATATTTTTAAATTTTGAAATCTAGGGGTGCTAAAGATGGACAGGGTCAGAGTTTGAATTTTCAAAATTAAAACATTTGAAAGTTTGAATCTCAACCACTTTTATTTGAACTATAAAATAAAATATCCTGGGGCGCCTGGGTGGCTCAGTCGGGTAGGTGTCTGCCTTCAGCTCAGGTCATGATCCCGGGGTCCTGGGATGGAGCCCCATGTCGGGCTCCCTGCTCAGTGGGGAGTCTGCCTCTCCCCGCAGCTCATGCTCTCTCTTGCTCTCTCTCTCTCAAATAAATAAATGAATAATCTTTAAAAAATTTTCTAAATAAAAATAATTAAATGTAGCCTATATTCCCTAGATATTCTATACAGGCATTTTTATTAGTTCTCCTGTGATTGTAACATAGCGGGTATAAATTCTCAATTATATACATCTATGATAGTCCAATTGGGGAGAGATTATACACCATTCAGTTCTCTTTTATAGTTGAATATAGAGTAGGGTAGGTTTCTCCTTTGTTATTTTTCTTTTATCTGTCCGAGTTCTCAGTCACAGCTCTACTGTGCTAGTGTTTTCTCTCATCCCCCCTTCCTCAGTGACCTACCCGACCTCCCACTTTGCTCTGTGTTTGCTTCTACCTGTTCATGTTTTCCTGGAGAAAAATCAGACGAACTGTTTTGATTAGTTCTCTCTGATGCACTCATTGCTTATCTCCTCTCTTGAGGTTTTCAACCAATTAAACATCTCACACCCGCTAGCTATTTCACAAACCAAAACAACACGCTGTGATACATGACACCAAATCAAGTTTTTGGATCATTTAATGATGGTCAGTATGTTTACTGACCTCAAGGGGCTAAAAACACAACTAATTTATCAATGGCATTTTTTTAATCTTGGGCAAGTGTCAATTGCTTTCTCAAAGAACAGCCTGAGTTTGAAGACATGTAGGGCTGAGGTAATATGTATGTTCACTATATTAGAACAATTTCTTTAAAAAGTAAACTTATTTTAAAAAGTAAACATATCCAGTAGTCATTTAATGTAAATTTCAGTTAACTTGGTATACCTTAGGACTAATAAAGATTTTTGTTGTTTTATTTGTACCTTCTTTTTAAAAGAGTAGAAGGAACTTATGTGGGAGTGAGGGGTGTTTAGTCCTCTAGTGCTGACATTCTGTGATTCCATGAGTTCTTAGAATTAAGGCTCAGGAAAAAAAAAGTAAGGTTCAGGAATGTAATATGGATTTTTCTAACTGACCTCAACCTGTCTTTTTTTGAAGCTAGGGGATCCCATCTTCTAGATCAATTAACCTCGCATTTTTATGATTTTGGAACTTCCCGGACACAACCATCCTTGAATGGAATCTAAGACTCACTTCATACCAAATTCTGCTTTTTGGCACAAAGTATTAGGACTCATTCTAGAGCATTCTGCTTCTGTTTCCTTTCCTCTAGATTTCCTGATACCCTTTTTTAATCCTAATGACTATGCAGAAGTAAACAAATCTCATTTTGTGTTTTTAATTCATTGATTACTCATGTTGGAATAACCACGGGGCCAAGACTGTGGCATTTGACAGGAAGTCACAGATCTGGGTCACCCCCCTCGTGGATCGTGCTTGGGTCACTGGGAAGTACAGTCATAGGAAGTACTGAACCCGAATTTTAGGTGATAAACGCTTGCCACTAGGATCGTGGCTTTTAAGTAGGATTTTCTCCAGCTAGATTGAGGAAAACATCATTGGTTTAGCAACCACAAGGCTTCTCACATAACACTTGGAATAGCTTGTTCTTTCCATAAGCAGAGGGGGAAAAAATCCTCCTGTCCATAATGGGTACATGGGAATGTTGATTATCAGAGGCTAGTTTTATCTTCTTGCCAAGGAAGGAATAATGAAGGCATGACTTTTCTAAGAATGGGTGATGCCCCTATATAGTCTTGAAAAATTATCACGTTTGCTTATAACTTAAATCCTAAGAATGTGCAAAGAAGTTAACTCTAAGTTAACTCTAGGAAATTAGAGATAGCTTTTCCAAGTTTGTCTTAGTTGGAATTGTCTTTCCACGTATCTCTTTGACATACTGTGGCAAAGCCTGGGTTCTTGCCTGACATAATCACCCGAGCTCACCCCAATCTGAGCTGGGGTGTGCCAGTGAAGCCGCCTGCCTGCCCTTGTCCCCACATCCCCATGTCCTCTACAGGTCATCCACATGTAACTCCTCATGCATGGACATTCAAACTCAACGAGGATCCTTGTTTTGCTAGAATTTGTCTAAACATGATTCAGAATCTGTCTCCAAATCTGTATCTCTCTCTCACTCCCCTAGTTCACATATTATTCTGAAAAAAGAATAGTATAAAGAAAGATTATCACTGATACAGTACTTAGGACATAAGTGTTAATTTGAGGGCATCTGGCCTTATCGTGACCTTGACAAGAGTAAACAGTAAAAGACTGATTAAAACTGGCACTTGTCTCTGTTAACATATTATGCATCTCTAGTCCGTGACTATAACTTATATGCAAAGAGTTCATCATTTTCCATAATTAGATATATTTTGAAATACAAAATATGGCATTGACTGTATTTGAACACTGAACATATTTTAATGAACATTGAACATACTTAATGTTTAATGAACATTGAACATATTTTAATTTTAATGTTGATTTAATGTATGTCAACATTATCCATTATCCGTGAGCTGGATTTTTCTACCAGCAAGAATCCGATGTGGTAGAATGGTGGTAGGCAAGGAGCATGGCAATTTGAGAAGTAAATGAATCTATTAGATTTGAAGTATTGCCCCCCAAATCCCAGTAAGTCAGCTCATTTGCTTCTAAAAGCAACATGGGCTTAATTTGGCTCACTCAGTTTAGGCAGTTATTCCACTAACTCACCTAGTGTGCAGGACTCCATTTCCCAAACTCTTCCCCCGTGCCTCACCCGCAAAGAACTCTGGGGTTTTGTTTGTTTGTTTGTTTTTAAGATTTTATTTATTTATTTGACAGAGAGAGACACAGTGAAAGGGAACACAAGCAGGGGGAGTGGGAGAGGGAGAAGCAGGCTTCCTGCCGAGCAGGGAGCCCGATGTGGGACTCGATCCCAGGAGCCTGGGATCATGACCTGAGCCGAAGGCAGATGCTTAACGACTGAGCTACCCAGGCGCCCCAAGAACTCTGGGTCTTTCTACAAACAACAATTTTTACGTACTTGTTCATTTATTCAGCAAACTGTTCTTAAACCCCTGGCAATATTCTAAGCACTGGGGGACACATCAGTGGAAAAATTAAAATCCCTGCCCTCTGGGAGCTTATACTCTACTTAGAATTTTATCTAATAGTAGTAGATTTATTTTCTGGGATCGCACTCTTCTGGTCAGATAGCTGGGTCCTATACAAACTGATGAGCCCCTACCAAAGGACAAGCAAGTCCTGCCACCAGCCCAGCCATGGGCCTGCTTTCAACAAAAAAAGTTCTGCCAGTAAATGCTCCACTTTGGCCCTTCATCTCCCACCCTAGAACCAAGCCGTCCTCCTCCTCCCAGCCTCCTGAATTGGAATTGATTGGCCTCCAAAATAGGTGCTTTGACTCAATAAGGCAGGTTAGTCTAGAGGAGTTTACACATTTAGCAACCTGGACTGTTGCCTCGGAGCTAATGACTTTTAAATTACAAATATCAGCTCCCAGGCTGTTCTCTCACCAAATGAACGAACTCATCATCCCAGCCCTGGAGGCCCGCCTCCCTGTCTCCACCCTCCGTCTTCCCTGTGCCCTAGCCCCACACTACTTGCCAGGCCCCAGGGTGTGCTCTGGGCTTCTGGGAGTCTCTCCACACGCAGGGCCGGCTCCCCTTCCTGTCCCCAGCCCTGTCCCTACGGGTTAGAACCCACCTGTCAGGGCTTTTCTCCAACTTCCCCTGCGGCAGGAGGGCCTACCTGTCCTTCCTTCTCCTTTGTGCCACCCCACCAGCCCTCAGAAAAGAGAGACAAATTTAAAACTAAAGACCTCCTTTCTGTGATTCCCCTTAACCTGGGGTCTGTAACAGAAGGGTCTAACCAGGGAAATTTGCTCAGGTTTCACACTCAAGTGGGTTTCAGATTCTGGCTGATGGTGTGATGGTAAATTTAGGGAGAGCTCATCACAGGTGTGGGTTCAACCTTCTACTCTCTCTATTTTTTCCTAAAAGTTTTTTGACCACCAGTTACAGAAGCTGTTAGTGTCGCTTGCAGATACTCAGGTGACAAGCCATTGTCCTGAGCAAGAGGTGGTTGGTCACCCAGCCTGAGCTTCCAGGATAGGTGCCTGCTCACCTGTAACCCTCTTCTTAGGTGGTAACTTGCTTGCTAGAGAGGCCCCCACTCCTGGCCAGCTGCGGTGCTCTCAGATCTGCCGTGTAGTGTGACTCTCTGCTGAGCCACCCTCATGGTGGGCTTCGTAATTTTAGCTTCATATCTCATAATTTCTAACTTTTAGTAAGTAGCCCTTTCTAATTTTCTGTATTTTAAATTTAGCTTTTCATTAATTTTAAAATTGGCATAAACTGGAACTCCCCCTTCAGCGTCTCTGTCATTCATAGAACAGAGCCTGTCTTCTTTTTCTCAGTTAAGTAATGACGTTTGATCCATTTGTAACTCATTCCCTTACACATGGAAGAGCCTGCAGTCCGGGCTTGTACAGACGGTAATGTAGCTAAATATACATGCTTCCTGATTTGTCTATTCCTATTTCTTCTGGAGTTTGCTGTCCAAGCCCACCTAACATCTTCCGATCCTGGGATTAGCCAGATGGACCAGGGAGGGAGCCCTCCCGGGGCGCTGTCCTTCCATCTTGTGCCACGCTCCCCTCTGTTCTTATTCCTACCAAATTATACCCCCTGGTAGAGAAACACCAGCTCTTCCTCTTTCCCTCCTCCCCAGCCCCAAGCACAGCACCTCAGATGCAGCAGGTGCTTACCGGGCTTTACTTGAAGGGCCCATCACTGAAGGACGTGGTGTTGCGCAGCCGTAGCAGGTGAGGGAGAGAAGGGGAGGGGAGCTGGAGAATCCTCCCCAAATGCACCCCCAGATAAAACCATTGTATGTGAATTCTTTTACCTTGCCGTCTTACAACAGGATCTTGAAACCAGTTTACTTTTCATCTACACGGAACCTGCCTACCACCAACACTGCGTGCACCGCTGACAGGAACTCCCCTCCCCCTCCTAACCCGCACCCTCTGCTGGTGGCAACAGGCGCCTCGCCCCCAACCATCACCCTTCACAACTCCCTTCAGAGGCTGAATGTGGGCTTTTAAAGAATTCTTGCTAATGGGCTGTTTAGCTATTTGATTTTACACTGCACTACATTTCTGGAGCCATGCCAGGTGCTTGCTAGAGTTTCTGGTGCTATCTCTGTCATCTTTAGGTGGAAGGGGGAAAGCTCCATTGAACTTTCGTGGTCATAAAAATTATTGCATTTGAGCCCTACATCTGCTCACTGAACTTCCTGTGGGTTTTCACCAAATCACATGACCGACAGCAGAAAGGCTTTTGGTCTAAAGCTTTTGGTCTGCTTCTTATACCCGAGTCTCAATCGCCAAGTCAGACCTTTGCTTTGTCTCTGGGCTGGGCGTCCGGATGTCCCACTGTGGTGGGTTGATTCACTGGAGCTGATAAAAACATTCCAGCCAAACTTGAGAGTCTAGCATTACCTCTGGCTCCAAAAATCAAAACAACCGGATTGTTGTAAGTAGCTTTGGATTGAGACCAAGCTCTGAGCTTGAGAGATGGGTTTTCTCTCCTTATTGAGCTGAGTCACAGGACAACTGTCTCAGAAAGAAAGGGGCAAAAGCCTGGGCCCAAGGTGACCAGTACCCTGCCTTCTGCTAGCCTCTTCCAGAGAGTTCTTGCCATAACTATCAAGTCAAAGCCCTCACGTCCCCAGGGCCTCTCCTGTGCTTTCCCAGAGCTTTTGTGGTCCTCAAGCACATCTACCCGACAGCCCCTGGCTAGAGCCCAGAGGGGGCCTGAGAACTCCGGAGAGGAGTTGTGGTTAGAGGGCATGTGGACGGATGTCAGAGCTGGGAAGGTCTGGGAGGGCCCAGGCAGCCCAGTCAGAATGAAGACACTCAAGTGAGGAAGTTGGACTTCCCTCAGCCATCACAGGATGGCATTATTGTTCTCCACAGGCTTGAAAAGGAACATAAAGGAAAGAGTGACTTTTTCTAGGTTGTTGATCTGACATTCAGACTATGACATTTCTTGGACTGAATCCTGACAAAATGTGTCCCCAGTGTCGTTAGTGCTAAATAAAACCTTTTGTCTTTCTTTTCCTTAGCTCTCAAGACTTCTAAGACCTATTAGAGGAGCACATATTTTTAAGAATGTCTATTTAAATCTCTAACCATGTTGGCTCTCTCTAGCGAGACTGACAGGTAAATTTGAGAAGGGGGCAAATTCACTACAGCTTGAGCCCAGCTTATTCTACGAAAGCGCATTCACGTTCAGTCAGGTTGAGTGAAGAGTGTTTCCAAAACTCTTTGATAATTACTTATTTCGCCCTTTTAAAACGGATCTTAAAAACAGCTCATTGCAGGAAAAAGGAAGCTCTTTACCTTGTGCTTTCACAATGTGTGTAGCCAGTTTTCGAGAACATGCTCTTCTTTTTCCTGCTATTTATGGTTTATCCTCTGGACTGAACCTTTTAAGTGTCGGTGAAAAGTTCTGAGCAAAGAACCCAAGAAATACTACCTCTGTGCTCACTTGTTCCTTTGAGGAGAGGGGAGCTGGGGCGTGTGTGTGTGTGTGTGTGTGTGTGTGCGGCGTCCACAGTGTTCAGCTTAGAAGTGCACTCATGCCGCTCTGTCTGGACTTGCTCTTTTGCTTCCACCGTGCCCAGTGGCCCCCGCTCCAGCCATGTGAAGTCGGCATCCAGTGTGTGGCAGGGCCTTCACAAGCCAGCACGGGCGGGGGCCACGGCTGGACCTCCACACGGTCAGCCGCACGCTCTCGGGCCGCAGGGCAGCTCAGCCACAGCCTTGTGCTTGTCTCGGTTTTAAGCAGTTGGGAGGCTTCGACTTTAAAACCATCTCTTGTCAACCCACAGGACAGCTCAGGACCTTTCGACGTTTACCCTCTCCTCAAGACTGCCACCAGCTCATTTGATTTGTCACAACCCTGTGAAGGAGACAGGATGGTTAAATTCAAAATCTCAGAGTAAACTTTATGTTTTAAGAGCCCAGATGAGGATATGAGCCTTGTCCCAAGTCACCCAGCTCCCAAGGCCTGGACTTTCAGCTCTTAAATGCTAGGATTGGGTGTCACTCAGCTCGATTTTTAGTCCTGGGCTCATGACATGGTAGGCTTTCGGTAAATACTTGCTGAATGACTGAATTAGTGGAAAAAGATGGGGCTAAAACTCAATTATCTGCTTGCCTTTCAAGTGCTTTTTCTAGTTTGTTCAAGGATTAAATGAGTGACTAAATATAAAGTGTTTGAACTTGCCTGCCACATAATAGGTGATCAGTTCTGTTAGCTGCTGTTATATACTACATAGTGGATGGTCTTGCCACGCTGGGTATCATCCTTTGTTGAGAGTCTGTTGACTACATTTACTACCAGAGTGAGAGATGGGTTGTTGTTTTGACATAAACTTGAGCCACAATGAAAACAAGGCATTTTCAGCTCTGTTTGATCAGGTGGTGGGAAGGATAGTCATGGGGATGCCGGGGGTGCTTTTCCTACTGGCCTTTTCCTAGATCTGCCCATGCACGATCAAAGGGCAGGCTCGGACTCATTACTCTCTCTCACTGAACAGTCATCAGAATTTCCCCAAAATCATAAGGGCAGGAAAACTTAGCGCTAGCCATTGAGCAACTCTAGCCTAAGCGTCTTTAATTAAGTTGGAAGGAGTTCTTACACAAGCCGTCGGTTTTCTGGTTCTCCTTCCCATTCCACCCTCAGAGAGGCAGAGAGCAGCCTGGTGCAGATTGTCTGACATCCTTTCCTAAGGCCTTCATAGGAAGCCCCCAAATATGTCACTGGATGGAGAAAAGCTTGCACATCTTTTAGTCATTTCTACCTCTAACAACAAGTGCATCGTATTGGCGACATTACCACTTGGAAATGTAGGATGTTGTTATTCTAGCTGAAAGAGGCAACGTGGGGGCTCTGACCTTTTCGGGCCACCACTCTATCCCCTCTCCTCCCCCCCGCCCAGCCCCTCACTTCTCTCTGGGTCAGTGGGAGAAGTTTTCTCAAGATTGAAGCCATTCTAAGAACTAGGATTTTCATCCTTGTTATTAGAGGGTAAATTTCTTGTTCAGACCCAGTCCCTCATTCTTGATGATGATATCTCTGTGGCTTGGTTGTTTTTTAAGGACCAGTAGTGAGCCGGGTTCTGTGCCATGCGGTGAGAGAACAGCGCTGTCCCTGAAGGGCCCCGTGCAGCCTAGGAGAGTTGAACCGAAGGACAAAGGACTAGGGTGGCCACAACTCTGTCATTTTTTCAAACTGACTTTCCCACCCAGTCAGACCTACACTTTAATCCCAACTCCACCCCACAGGCTGTGTGACCTAGAACTGGCTTGGCCTCTCCAGGCCCTGCTTCACCTTCCATTAGCGGGGTTGGCCGTATCAGCCTCGGCCGGACCTTGGGGTGACTGGCCACAGCGTGGTGCCCGGGCGCGCTCAGCCACACCCTGTCGATACAAGCGCAGGTTTCTCGTGGGAAAGCGTATCGTTGTGTTGCAGCCTGTAAGACAGCACAGCTGATTCCATGACAAATTTACTGCCACCTCCAAGAACTCTGTTCCCTCAGCCCTGAGAAGCCCAGGCCAGGCCGGAAGCAGCCCGGAGTGGGGGGGGCCCCACCTGAATCCCAGGCACGGCAGGACATGCTGGCAGCCGCCGTCTCCCCGAGCTGGCCAAACCGTGTCCGCCAGAAGGCCCGGGACAGCCCGCCGGGAGGAGTCGCCCTCTGAATGGCAGGCGCCGCCGCTGCCGTCCGCGCCCTCGGACACTTGCAGCAAAGTACGGATTCGAAACGCTCGTGGTCCGAAAAGGCGGAGGTTTTCATTAAGCCAGAGGCCTCCTGCACGGGCCTCTGGAGTATGGGGTACATAGAGTGTGAGGGAGGATGTGGGAGGGTGTGCGAGTAGGGGATGCAGGAGTTCGGGCCACTTATAAATCCCATTTGTGTATATTCTATGTTTACATAATGCCTTTGGAGCCATGGAATAGAGTTGGTTTTCATTAAAGCTGTAACAGAGGGGACTGCATCCTTGACCAGAGTAACCCTCTTTCAGGAATTCCTATACACATTTTCAGGATTTAACTCAAAACTCACCTTGTCAGGAGCATCTCCTGCTTACTCTGCCTTTCCCTCATCTGTCTGGAACTCTGGATCCAGCACTTAGGTGTCGAGTCTCAATTATTGTAAAATGCTGTTTTAAAATTCCTACAAGGGGCACCTGGGTGGCTAAGTCGGTTAAGCGGTCAACTCTTGATTTTGGCTCAGGTGATGATTTCGGGGTCCTGGGATTGAGCCCGTGTCGGGCTCCACGATCAGTGGGGAGCCTGCTTGAGGATTTGCTCTCTCCCTCTGCCCCTCCCCCCACTCACACATTCTCTGTCTCTCTACAAAATAAATAAATCTTTAAAAATAAATAAAAATAAAATTCCTACAACTTTATGTGGATGGGTGGATGAGTGGGTGGCTTTCCTGCCCACCCCCCTCCTTCCTCTTCGTTTAGGCCTGCTGGCCTCTCTCCTGGTCCAGGCCTGTCCCCACCCCTGCTATGTGCCCTCTGTTCTCCACACTGTGACTGGAGGGGTCACTGCGCAGAGCCATTCTCACCAAGCCCCCTTCTCAGACCCTTCAAAGGCTTCCAGGACCTTAGCGCGGAGGCCAGGGCTCCTCATGCGGCTCCTGTGTCCCTCCTTGCTCCTGGGGCTGGGCCCTGCCTGCCGGTGCTTCCCCCTGCCCGCCTTGCACCTCCAGCCTGCTGTGCCCTGCCTCACACCGGCCTTGCGTCCACCTGGTCCGGCAGGAGCAGCGCCCTTCCCTCTTCACCTGGCTGCCCGTCCCGTCCCCCCCCCCTGCCCCCCGCCTCCACCGCCTCCCTCAGGGCCCTGGAGCCTCCGGTCTTTCTCACTAATCTGTTCTCATTGTTCTGTTGCTGCTGCTGCCCCCCCCACCCTGGCCCCGGCACCCCTTCTGTGAGGGCAGCCCGCCTGTGGCCATGGCCCCCTGCAGCGCTAGGCCGTCCAGTGAACAGAAGACTGTGAACGAGACAATATACATAAAGCAGTGGCTGTCGCCTGGCACAGCGTTGGTCCTCGGTACATGGTTGGTGGTTTCATTCGTCCACATAGTCATCAGATGATTTCAGTGCTTGCTTATCAGCCGGGCCGCAGAGCGCAGGCCCGGTCGCCTGGCTACGTTCACAGAGCCAGACTGCAGCTTTAACTGAGCCCCGGCGAGGAGTCACCCCAGCCTCCCTCCACAAGGCCACAGCCATCACCACGGCCCCGAGGAGGCGGCCCCGGCACCCGCCCGGCCTTCCATGAGGGACGCCTGCCTGCCCCTGTGGGTCCAGGCTGAGGAGTTGTGAGGGAAAGCTCTCATCTCCGAGGACACTCAGCCCTGAAAGCAAAGTCTCAGGGAGAGCCAGCCCTCGGCTGGGCCAGTAGGTAGTCTTTCCGTGAGCCCTCCATGTGTCACCTGTGCAGGGCCCGTTTCCACTCTGACACTTGTCCTCCTGCCTCCCCCTGTTCGGGTCCCTGCTCCGCTCAGCAGACCGACATCAGCAGACAGCTACTGACGGGCTTACTCGTCTTTCCTCCACATACTTCACGTTTTCTCAGGAGTCATTTGCAAACTGGCCGGTAAAGCCCCAGACCTCTCAGGCCCGGTGACCAGTGAGGGAGGTGGGCTCCCTGCACACCTCAGCACTGCTTTTGCATGGAACTGTGAGATTATAAAATCGTCTTGTTTTTGTTGCAGAAATTTCCAGAATTGAAATTCAAATATGTGGAAGAGGAGCAGCCCGAGGAGTTTTTTATCCCCTATGTGTGGTCTCTGGTCTACAACTCAGCAGTAGGCCTCTACTGGAACCCACAGGACATCCAGCTCTTCACGATGGATTCCGACTGAGGGCAGGACACTGTCTCCCACCCTCACCTCCCTCCCACCCAGCAGCCCTTCCAGTTACTTTCTTCCTGGGGAACAGAAGTAGACAGATTGCCTGATGTATCTTCTAGCAAAGAGGATCACACAGGCGTGCTTCCCTTACACGCTTGGATTTGGAGAATTGGTGCCAGTTGGCAGTAGATCACTCAGCTTAGACTGTAGTGCAAAAAAGGGGAGCGGGGGGGGCACACGACAATAATAAATGTAAAAACCTGCTATTCCACATGCAGTTTTATTTCTAAACCAAAAATCTAGAGCTTTTCCAGGAACCTGATGCCTTAGGCATATAACACTTCACCAGTACATACTATTTTTTTTCTTTGCATGTTCAAGATTTTTGTTTTGGTCCTGTGTATGTGTGTGTGTGTGTGTGTGTGTGTGTTTTCAACATAGAGAAATATCTGAAAAGATGATGAGACAGGAATTAGTAAGGAAATGAAGTCATATGTATGAGGGGTTTGCCTTCCAGAGGGCCCATGATTTAATAAACACTATGCCCAGGCCGTTGGATATAAGCCTTTAGATCAGATCCTCTGCATCTTTCAAAGAAAGAAATGGCTCCTTCTCATGAAGCTCAGATTAGCTTTTCTGTGGATTTGGCCTCTGAGCTGTAGCTGAATTAAATTGCAGTCTAGCACAAATTAAGTTAATCTACTCTGTATTAATCATTGGGAAAAGAAAAGCTTCATTTTGAAAGCAATCTTTTTTCTTCAACCAGACTAATAGGAGAAAAGGAGACCAATTTGATTAATACAGTATTCCACATGAGATGAAAAACATGTTTTTCTCTTCATTTCGGACTTTGTTTAAACTCTTTTGGACCCTGAGCTAGAGGAAGAAGCTTCTCTGAGGGAAACCTTCGCCGGGCTGCCCTGAGCAGAGCATGCCTGCCGGAGCCGCGGGTACTGAAGGCAGAGTGGGCTGGTCCTTTGGAGGCCGGGTCTGAGTCCACGACCACCCTCTCACAGCCTGGATGAGGAGCCTTGTTTCATTCTCAAAGACACAAAAAGCATCTGCTTTTCTGCGTAGAAAGCACGTAATCTCAAATGAGACTGAGCACCCCGTGTCAGTCGGCTGTTGCTAATCTCTATTGGGAACTAGTTCTCTCCTCTCCCTGTGTCCCCGGGCTGGAGGCCGGAGTCATTTTGGTCCGTCACAATCTCAGAGGGTCTGGGAGGAGCTATGTCCAGTCACAGCAAGCTCTGGAAAGGTCAAAAACACGCCAGCACGTCAGTGCACATCTGTGTGGCTTCCGCCCGTGAAAAGCCTGGGCTGCTCCATCTCTTCAGTGGGCTTTTGAGGCTAGCCAGACAATTTCCTCGTCCTCACCAGGATGCTCCCCGAGGCAGGCTGGCTGGCAGATGGACAAAGGGCCATTGCTGGCGGCTGGACCTAGGAGGCAAGGGCAGGTTGCCTGCGGCCTCCTCGGGCCTTGCTCTGTTCAGGTGTCTTCCTGTCTCCACACGTGGCTGGGGACTCTGCTGTATCTCACTTAAGGTCACACGGACGGGGCCTCAGACCGGCAGATGAGGCGTGTTAACAGCTCCTGCTTAGTCGAGCCCAGGGGGAGAGGCGGTTTGAAGGTGGATGGGTCAATCCTCACAGTCTGAATGATGATCATTTTAGGTGGCAATTATTTTATGTTCCCCACATGGGGAAATGATAAGACAGCTTGAATTTGCTTCCAAAGCATTTTGACTTGCTTCCTTTCCTTTAAACCAAAACACACAATGTTAAAAGGGTCGCGTGCAGCACCTGAACCTCTGTTCGGACCGTGGATCTGTCCTTGGAGGCTGAGGGCTGGGCAGTGCCATGGGATAATCACTAGGCTGCAGGCCTATCAGTTCTCGGGGCAGGAGGAAATAGGGTCCCCCAAAAGTCAGTCAGAGAGGGCCAACAACCAAGGAGCCCTTGACTGAGGGGATCCCACAGTTCCCTCCCCAGGCCACCTGGCTCACCAAGGTGCCTCCAAAGCCCCATTCTCCAGCATGCTCCTCTCCCCCACCCGCTTTTAATGAACCAAACAGCAGAAGTGCTCACTGGCCTAAAAGCTCAAGCCGGGGCTACCGCCTCAGGCAGCACGTGGGCCCACGCTCCCAGACACCACTGCGTCAATGCCTCAGCTCTGGAGACCCACCAGGAGTCTTCTGATTTTTGTGAAAGATCTATTACATGACAATAAATTTAACTGATAAACTTGAATTACGCTTGCATTAATTTGCTTAGAAATTGTTTTCCACAAAGTAAAAATGTGTAGAATGAGGCAGTACAGGGCCATCTTGTGTTTGGGTGGAAGTTAACATCTGATTCTTCCCCAAGATACAAAACTGTTACTGCACTGTATCATCAACAAATGGCTCTGCCACAATTACTTGTTTTTGAAAGCATGGGCCCCTTTCAGTCTCACCTTTCCTATCAAGAGTTCAAGGCACTGTGCAAAAAGCTTCAAAATGGTAACTCTGGTTCCCACGGTCCCCCGTTGAGGCTGGTGCCATAGATCTATGAACAACAGCCCTGGCATCACAGGGTGGTCATCATTCAACGGTGCAGACAGAAGCAGGGCTATGGAGGAGCTCAAGGACCGAGACCGAGAAAGGAAAGACAGAGAAGGTCCCTGAGGTGAAGCATAGAAAGTACACCGCTCCAGAAGGAAATCACAGGAGCTGGAAACATGCAAGATGGGGAGAGGGAAGAACATAGGACCAGCATCAATCAGAACACTTAGCAACTTCCTCAAGCTTACTAAGGTAAAGAGAAATGTTCAGTGTGGGGTTGGGGGGGATGCTTCTAGGGCTAGGATCTCTTAATATTCTTTAGGCAACATACTGTCCTTTAGCTCCTGGGGAGCCAGTGTTTTGCCTTAGGCATTAAATCTTTCTGCATAACTGAGTCATTCTGCGCTCATTTCCAGAGCCATAAATTAGAGTTGTGGTACTTGCTGATACTTTATAGGCTTGAGTTTGCAAGGTCAACCCTTTGGGTCTCTTAATTCCCTCCTAGGCACTATGCCTGCAGTTTCAGGAGCTGCCATTTGATATTCGGAACTGATCCTTGGGCTTTCTGACGCCAAATTCAGGGTTATTCCAGTGTCCTACATTGCCTCCAAGAGTCAAGGAGGTCAGGGTTTCTATTCTCTGATGAAGAGCCAAGCTTCCTATGAATATGAGAAGCTGAGGAATGGATTATAGCACACAATTCACAGTACATAATGCATTTTTATTTTTTAAGAACTTTACTAAAGCATAAAATGTAATCTCATTAGGGTATATCCATTTGGGGTTCTCCACACAAAGCAAGGGAGATTCATCAGGAACTGCCTGCCCCTCCCCCACCCCACCCCCTTGGTCAGGTCATACATGGCAGCCACTACTCTCCTGACTTTACAAGGCGATTGAAAGTGCCAGCTACTCAGACAACAGCCTCTGGAATAGCAAAGACCCCCAGAAAAACAGTCTTCTTCAACTAACCAGATACTACGTCACCATCCTGTGGGCTCTGGCATGCCTTCAAGCAAAATTTTAAAATATTTTGGCCAGATTTCCGAGTTCTTTGCTGGAGGGTTGGTTTAGATTACTTAGTCCTCCATTCTGATCAGTAGACTATCCTTTGTGGATGCTGTGGCCCAGCTTCCAAATCAATCCCTTCTAATCCCTGAATGTGAATTGAGGTGAAACCAAATTACTAATGCGTCCAGGTACCTAGCAAATGTATATTCTCTCTGGAGGAAGTGAACTGTTATGGACTGAATGTGTTCCCCCAAAATTAATATAATGATCCCTAACTTCCAATGTGATGGTATTAGGAGGAGGGGCCTTTGGGAGGTCATTAGGTTTAGGTGCTCATGATGATGGAGCCACCATGATGGGATTAGTGCCCTTATAAAAAGAGACATGAGAGTGATCTCTCGTCCTCTCCACCATGTGAAGACCTAGCAAGAAGACCACCATCGATGAACCAGGAAGAAAACTTACAGTGTTACGATCAGAAATATCCATGGGGTACCCATATAAATCCTATATTTCTGATTGTAACACTAAAAAAAAAATCCCATTTAATATTAGACTTTGATAAGAATGCATGTTGTAAAAAATACTAGTAAAAGAGTATGTAACTTTGAAGCTAATTGGAGAGGATGGAATAACCAATTCAGTGGCAGGTTAAAGATAAGGGGATAAGAAAGAAGAAAAACAGAACCAGTGGGACAAATAGAAAGCAAGTTGCAAGATATATGTGATAAATCCATTATTACATTAAATGTAAATGAGTTAATGCTCCATTGTTGACAAAGATTGTCAGACTAGCTTTAAAAACAACAATCATGGGATGCCTGCGTGGCTCAGTCGTTTAATCGTCTGCCTTTGGCTCAGGTCATGATCCCAGGGTCCTGGGATCGAGTCCTGAATCAGGATCCTTGCTCAGCAGGGAGCCTGCTTCTCCCTCTACCTGCCGCTCCCCCCCTGCTTGTGGGCTCACTTGCCCTCTCTGACAAGTTCTTTAAAAAACCCACATACACAACAATCATAGAGGCACCTGGCTGGCTCAGTTGGTAGAGCATGCAACTCTTGATCTCAGGGTCTTGAGTTCAAGCCCCATGTGTGGCATCAAGTTTACTTAAAATAAGAAATTTTTTTAATGAATTAAAAAAGTAAAAATCCTATGCCATTTACAAGAGATACTTTTTGAAACATGAATTTAGAAATTTCGAAAGGATGAAGAAATATATACCCAGCGAACAGTAAGCATAGGAAACTGGTGTAGATATATTAATATTAAACTTTAAGGCAAAAAAAAAAAAGCATTATTAGAAATAAAAAGGGTCTGTTCAATTATCAGAAAGCGATAATTCTAAATTTTTATGCACTAGTGATATAATCTCAAAATACATCAAAGTTGATAGAAGTAGGAAATTTAGGCAAATATGCAATGATATAGTAAGATCTTAACACACCTATTTCAGTAACTGATTTAAAAAGGTATATAAAAATCATGATGTAATGTATGGGGATTAACATAACAATAAAAAAATTTTTAAAAAAAGGTATATAAAAATCAAGTTATACAAAATTTTTTTTTTTTAAAGATTTTATTTATTTTTTTGACAGAGAGAGACATAGCGAGAGCAGGAACACAAGCAGGGGGAGTGGGAGAGGGAGAAGCAGGCTTCCCGCAGAGCAGGGAGCCCGATGTGGGACTCGATCCCAGGACCCTGGGATCATGACCTGAGCCGAAGGCAGACGCTTAACGACTGAGCCACCCAGGCGCCCAAGTTATACAAAATTTAAGCAACACAATTAACAAACTTGGCCAAATGGATACATGTAGAACACTACACTCAACAGCATACTTTTCAAACACAAGTGGCACATATGCCAAAATTTGTTTATGTTGAGCTATAAAACAAGTCTCAACAAACTTCAAAAGAATTAATTCAAATGAAATATGTTCTCCAAACACAATGCAATTAAGCTGGAAATCAATTACAAAAAGACAATTTGATGATCCTCATATATTTGGAAGTCGAACAGATTTTAAATAACCCATTTGTCAAGGAAGAAATCATAATGGAAACTTGAAATATTTTGAACTGAATAAGAAGAATAGCACATATCAAAACCTATGGAGGAAAAAAGCTTGTGAATTGCAACTAAAACTCTGCTTATAAATGTATATCTTTAAATGCATATGTTAGAAAAGAAGAAAGGCTGAAAATCAAGCAACCACCTCAAAATTTAAAAAAACAAAAAACGTGAATGAAACCCAAAACAAAAGCCAAAATATAGAACACAAATATACAATAAGAGGAATAAAAGAAATCAAGAAAATTTTTAAAAAGCTCTCTAAAAGGACTAAGAAGGGGTGCCTGGGTGGCTCAGTCGGTTAAGCGTCTGCCTTCGGCTCAGGTCATGATCTCAGGGTCCTGGGATTGAGTCCCGCATTGGGCTCCCTGCTCAGGGTAAGTCTGCTTCTCCCTCTCCCTCTTCCTCTGCCTCCCTCCCCCCCATGTGCTCTCACACTCTCTCTCTCTCAAATAAATATAATATTTTAAAATAAAAGGACTAAGAAGTTTGACAACTCTGTAATAAGACTGGCCAAGAAGGAAGGAGAAAGGGTGGGAGGGAGGGGAACAGAGAAATAGCCAGTATCAGAAGTGAAGATGAGCAAATTACTTCACATCAGACATTAAAAATATTTAAGAGGACATTATGAATACTACTAAATTTTAAATTTAGATGGAACAATCTTTTTTTAAAAGTAGTTTCTACACCCAGAGTGGGGCTCAAACCCACAACCCTGAGATCAAGAGTCCCCTGCTCCACCAACCGAGCAGCCAGGTGCCCCATAGATGGAACAATCCTGACTGTAGAGATGCTTCAGGAGTATATACATATGTCAAAACTAATCAAATTGTACCCTTTACCCATGTGCAGTTTTCATATGTCAATTATGCCTCAATAAAGCCGTTTTTAAACTTTGGATAAAATGAACAAATTTTTTTTTTATAGTGGTTTTCTTGAAATCTTGAAAATTGGGATCATCCTACATTTATTGCCTAAGTTGAATCCATAATTTAAATCTCACAAGGCAATTTACGGGCCCAGATAGCATCGCCAGTGAATTCAGCCAACATCTTAGAAAAAAATAATGCCAATCTTACACAGACTCTTCTAGATAATAGAAAACCTCCAAATTCATCTTAAGAGACTAGTATATCCTTATATATAAAACATTTGACAAGAACAGTATAGGAAATGAAAATTGCATGCCAGTTTCTTTCATCATTATAGATGTAAAAGATCTAAACAAGATGTTAGCAAACAAAAACCAGCAAGTTATAAAAAGCAGTATGTAAAAATACATCATGATTAAATTGGATTATCACTCAAAAATTAGAGTCCTTCACATTAACACAATAAAGGCGGAGAAGTAAATGATAATAGATGCAAAAAAACTTTTTATAAAATTTATAAAATTCAGTCATTGGATGATACAAATGTTTAGCAAACTAGAAAAACAAGGAAATGTCATTCTGATAAAGATAGTCACAAAAAACCTAGAGTGAGCGCATCCTACTTAAAATGTCAATAACTTCCCTCCTAAGATTGGGAGCAAGAAAAAGATGTCCAAGAACACACCTATTCAAAACAGTACTAGGTAGCAGCGCTTGGGTGGCTTAGTCGGTTGAGCGTCGGAGTCTTGGTTTCAGCTCAGGTCATGATCTCAGGGTCCTGAGATGGAGTCCTGTGCCATGCTCAGCAAGGAGTCAGCTTGAAGTTCTCCCCCCCCAACCCCCGGCCCCTCCATCCACTCGAGCTCATGTGCTCTCTTTCTCTAAAATAAATAAATCTAAAAAAAAAAAAAAAAAAAAAGTACTAGGTAATGATATGCACTCCATAGAATTTAGGGGAGAAGTACTGATGCCTGCAACTACTTTGAAATGCATCACAAAAAGAAAAAAAAGGATGGATTGATGGATGGATAGAAGGATGGATAGATGTATGATAGAATACATCTATGGTAAACTGGGTAAAATCTAGATCATGGATATACAGTGTCCACCGTAAAATTCTTTCGACCTCATTGCATGTTGGGGGAAAATAGTACCTGAGGTCTTAGCCCAGTGCAATAATGTTTAAAAAAAAAAAAAAAGATTGGATGGGAAGAAAATAAACTGTCATTATTTTCAGATGACATGATTATGTAGATAATCTAAAAGAATCTACCAATAAACTGGTAGACTTTAGCAGGGTTTCCAGATACCAGATTATAAACAAAAATCACTAGCATTTCTATATGCCAACAACAAACAGAAAATGAGGGGCACCTGGGTGGCTCAGTTGGTTAAGCATCTGCCTTCGGCTCGGGTCGTAGTCCCAGGGTCCTGGGATCGAGCCCCACCTGCTTCTCCCTCTCCCACTCCCCCTGCTTGTGTTCCCTCTCTCACTGTGTCTCTCTCTGTCAAAATCTTTAAAAAAAAAAAAACAGAAAATGAAATGTTAAAAATGTACCGTCTACAATAGAATTTTAAAAATCCACTAGGAAAAAATTAAAAATTAAAAAACGAAAATCCAGGGGCGCCTGGGTGGCTCAGTCAGTTAAGCGTCTGACTCTTGATTTCAGCTCCAGTCGTGGTGGGGCTGAGCCCTGTGTTGGGCTCCGTGCTCAGCGGGGAGTCTGCTCCAGATTCTCCCTCTCCTTCTGCCCCTCATCCCTGCGTGCGCGTGCCGTCTTTCTCAAATAAATATTTAAAACCCATATACACAGAAATCCATTAGGTACTCAGAGATCAATCTAAAAAAAAAAGTGACTGAAATGAAAAACCTAAATAGGTGGAAGGTAGTAGGTTCATGGATTGGGAGGCTCAACATTGCTATTGCATCTGGGATGCAGGAGGATTCCACCTAATTCCTCCCTTTGCCTATCCAACATCCACACGGTCTTTCCCCACGCACAGAGCACCATACACCCTCCTCAAAGACGATAATCCCAAAGCCCCATCCCATTCCTGCACTCAGCCTGACATCTGATTGTGGTCTTGTTCCGAAGCACAGGAGGAACCAATTTGGCCTGATATTTTCCCAGTGAGTAATGAAGGACTCCGGCTTTTCACCCACCACGGGTAGATTCTCATCATCTACCACCCAACCACCTCCTCTAAAGTCGATGGCACATTTTACGTGATGTTATTTACAGTAATCATATAATTTACTTGAGCTAATTTAGGCAGAAAAGGACTTACTTCTGGGTATTAGGTAGCTACCAAATTCTGGGGTAGACCAGGATCTCCTGGATCCTGCTCAGCCAGGAGAAATACCCAACTGCTCCCAGGACTGAGGCAGCTTATCTGCTGCCCAACCCAGCACTCAGCACCCATCCACGCAGCTAGAGACCAGTCACTAACTGCCCATAGCTCCCCCAGAGGAAGCAAGCACCAGCACATTGCCCTAATGCCCGTGCACCTGCTACCCCCCAACGCTCACTCCCCGCTCAGCATCAGCCAATTGATTGGCTCTGCTTGGGGAAAGCCGGCTGCATGCAGAGCCCCGGCTGCAGGAAACCTGGACAGTGAAGCTAAAGGCTTCACTCGGGGTGGGAGTGCGCTGCATGAGCCCAACTGTGGCCGCCGTCGTTTTACCTCATGCTATTGAGTCTTAAGTGAGATAATATTTAAAGCATGGAGAATATAGGGGAGCCTGGGTGGCTCAGTCGTTAAGCATCTGCCTTCAGCTCAGGTCATGATCCCATGAGAAGCCTGCTTTTCCCTCTCCCCCTGCTTGTGTTCCCTCTCTTGCTGTGTCTTTCTCTGTCAAAATAAATAAATAAATAAAATCTTTAAAAAAAAAAAAAAAGCACGGAGAAAATAAATTCTCTGAGGACAGGGATTTCGTGTCTGCATCCCACACCTAAAACAATACCTGACCTCCAGAAATATCTGTTGAATGGGGCGCCTGGGTGGCTCCGTTGGTTAAACATCCGACTCTGGATTTCAGCTCAGGTCATGATGTCAGGGTTGTGAGATCGAGCCCCACGTCGGGCTCTGTGATTGGCAAGGAGTCTGCTTGAGAGTCTCTCCCTCTGTCCCTCCCCCCACCATTCGCTCTCTCTCTCTCCCCCTCTAAAATAAAATGTTTAAAAGAAATATTTGTTGGGGCGCCTGGGTGGCTCAGTCGTTAAGCGTCTGCCTTCGGCTCAGGTCATGATCCCAGAGTCCTGGGATCGAGCCCCGCATCGGGCTCCCTGCTCCGCAGGAAGCCTGCTTCTCCCTCTCCCATTCCCCCTGCTTGTATTCCCTCTCTCACTGTGTCTCTCTCTGTCAAATAAATAAATAAAATCTTAAAAGAAATAAATAAATAAAAGAAATATTTGTTGAATAATGCCAGCATTTAGTACAGTTTGTAAAACATGATAAGCACTAATAAATAATAGCTAGTATTATTTCACATGATAGGAAGTCCCAGAGAAAGCTAATACAGCAACCCAACACCATCTTAAGGACACCAACTCTGCCTGTCTGTAGCTTTGACACCCACTGGCTGGCTCCCCTCATAGTCACAAGGGGGTTGCCCAGTTCCTGGTGTTGCATCAAGGCATCTAGGGCACAGCTTGGGAGTGGAGCTCCTCTCCCAGAAGTCCCCTAACATTTCCATGCCCAAGCCTGCTTCCCACACCCATTCCCAAACCATCACAGCAAACTAATCAGGATCTGGAGCCCGGCTGGATCAGCTGTGTGGAGGAGAGTGAACACCAGAATATAAATCAGGCTCCTTTAGGAAGAAGGGAGTGGGAAGCAGGGTAGACATAACCAACAGATAAGCTATGATCAGGGCAGAGGGAAGGGCCAGAGCCAGGTTTCCCCCGAGAGTCCCAGCTCTCAGACCCTCCAGTTGGATAAGGCTGCTCAGGAGCCCAGGGACAGTTCCCAGGACAAAAGCCTATGGAAGCACATGAGGTGTGGAGGGTGGTGCCCCCACAGCATCCGCAGCCCCATCCTCATCAGGACTCCCACACACAGGCTGCATGAACGAATGGCGGCTTCCCCATCTCCCAGAGTCCGCTTAATAGGAAACAGGATTTGGTGGGGAACAAACACTTTATGCCAACCCCAGCCCTCAAACTGGAAACATCTGTCCTCACCATAGCACAACTTCCCCAGCCCAGCCCAGCCTGGCTCCTTAGGGGGCCCACTGGCCTGGCTGGGGAACCCAAGAACTTTCTAGGGGATAACATGAAGGAGCCCCCAGCCTAGGAGGGTCTCCAGGCTCCCAGCTTGGCCCCCAGAGCCTCACGGGCTCCTAGCCTTATGTTGGCCTCAGCACGCCCCCACTCCAGAACATGGGGGTGTTTAGGGCTGATGGTCCCACAGGAGCCCTGGGCGACCCTTGGTTTCATTTACGCTGGGGGCCAGGGCTGGAAAGGGAGATGCCCCGTGGACGCCTCTAGCTTCAGTCCCCAAGACTGTCCCTTACTCATCCGGTCGTCTCTGCTCCCACTCTCTGCCTGGACTACCCTTCCCCGCCTTGTCTTCCCCCCGCCTTGTCTTCCCCCCGCAGTTCCTGTCCCCCTGCCAGGCCAGGCTCAGAAGTCGTTTTGGCCAGGCAGCCCAGCGACACTGGTGCCCCCAGAGTTGCCGTCAGGGCCCCTACCCCACTAGCCACGGAAGGTCCTCCGGGCAACACCAGAGGTGCGCCCGTGGCCACGCTGGCATCTGGAAGCCCCCGCGGACAGCGGGGCAGGAGAAGGGAGGCCGTGCACCTGGGACCATGGGTGCCCGGCGGGGGCTGAGGCCTGGGGGGTGCCACCGGCAAAAGCGGACACCCACACACACTGCTCCCATGAGGGCCACTGCAGCTGCGGCCGAGATCAGTGTGGTCCCGTGGCTGCCCTGGAGAGACCCTGTCGCCGGATCTCCCCGGGGCCTTGGTCCGGGGGCCGGAACGGGGGGATCAGCCCGTCGGGAGCAGGGCTGCGGGAACATTGGAGATGAAAGGCAAGAAGTGCCTGGGCAGCGGGGGCTTCACGGGTGGCAGGGGGCTTAGTGGTGGCAGGTGCCACCAGCAGGCTGCCGGCAATGTTGGTTCTGACCGGAATTCGCCTGGATGACAGCATCACAGACGGAATTTCCCCGAGGGCGTGTTGAGAAGATGGGAGAGGGGAGGGGGAGCCCCTAAGCCCCAGAAAGCTCTGCCCAGAGCCTGGCTTGGCGGGACCTTGTCAGGGGCTGTCGATCTCGCGAGTGGGGCGTACAGGGAGCGGCAGAAGCCCTGCACGGGGCCAAGGCTGAGCATGCGTCCTGGCTGCTTCTGATGAGGCCTCGCCCAGTTGACCCAGTTTAAAGCCAGCCTCCTCCAGGAAGCCATTCCAGCCCAGCCCAGCCCGTGTTCTCCCTTCCTGGGCTCCCATGACTCAACCACAGCCCTGCCACCCCAGGAGGTCTTTGGGGAGGGCGGCGCGGGGGGTGCTGTGCCCCTGCCAAATGGCATCTTCCTCCCAGAACTCCGGGCGGGCCAAACTGCCGTCGGGATGGCCCTCGGTCCCTCCTCGGCGCAGCCGGAGGTCATCCCCATGAGACAGACAGGAGACCGAGGCCCAGAGAAGGAGCAGGCTCTCGCTCCTGCCTGCGTCTGCGGCCGCCCCAGCCCCTCCGCTGCCCCGCCGAGTGTGGGGAGACCCGGCCTCAGAGGCGCATGCCAGGGCGGCAGTTGCCGGCAGGGGGCTGCTGGGCAAGGGATGTCAGGGGACAGGGACTGCGGAAGGTGTTTCTTTGCCAAGGCTGCCAACCAGCAGTGCTCCCAAGTGCGTAGGGGTGGAGGACAGCCTGGAAGGAGGGTCCCACACAGGGACATTTCCACCAAGCCCCTGGCTGCACCAGGCCTGGCCCCCTCCAGGCCCTCCCAGGCCTAGGCCCAGCTGCCATCTGCACCCCTGCAGCCGCACGTCAGTGCAAGCCCCCGGCCGGATCGGGCGCGGGCAGAGGGAGGGGCATCCGGGTGGGTGCAGACACCTTCAGACCAGCCCATCCCCCACCCCCACCCCCACCACCCGCCCCCCGGGAAGCCCAGACTCAGCCTCCCCCCTCCGTCCAGAGACCGGGAAACCAGATGTCAGCTGAGGCGGCCATTCCAGAATGCACACATCTTCAAAGCAGGGCTATTTTCCATGTCCTTTGGGCAATTTTAAAACAAGTTTGTAAAACTGGAATTTTAATAGATGACATATTGGCATATGTGTGCGCGTGTCTGTGTTCGCGCACACATGTGTCTGGGCATCTTTGGTGGGGGCGATTGCTGCCCGGGCATCCTGGGACACGGGTGGGCTGGGGGGGTGTTGCCCAAAGAGCCACCGGGCTCATTGCCAGGTTCACGGTATGTTGCAAAGGAGCCGAGCCTTCGGGAATTGGGGGGGAGAGGGCAGCGCTTCAGAGCCAGGCGAGGCAGGGGGTGGGCAGACCCGGAGGCCTCACCGCCAGGGGTGGGGGGTAGGAAGCGCAGCCTAATCTGAAATCACCACCATGCACGCCCCCCCAGCACTTACATGCCCCTTCTCCTGTCCCAACTTTGAACCCAGATGTACTGGTGTTCTCTGGCCGCCATAATAAATACCAGACTAAGGGGCTTAAGCCACGGACATTTATTTTCTCACAGTCTGGAGGCTGGAAGTCCAAGGTCAAGGTGTCCACAGGACTGGTTTCTCCCGAGGCCTCTCTCCTTGGCTTGCAGATGGCGGCCTTCTCCCTGTGTCCTCTCACGGTCCTCGCTCCGTGTGTGCTCTTGTCTGCATCCTAACCCCTTCTTCTAAAGACACCAGTTATATTGGCTTAGGGCCCACCCCAATCTTACCTTAATTACCTCTTCAAAGACCCTATCTCCAAATACAGTGCCCACGGGTTTGAACCTCCCCGGTGTACTTAAACACGGAGTTTTTACAGAGCAGCACTGTACTGTAAATGTATTTTCTCTTCCTTAGGATTCTCTTAACATTTTCTTTTCTCCAGCTTATTTCATTGTGAGAATACAGTTTATAATACAAAGAACATACAAACTATGTGCTAGTTGACTGTTTCTGTTCTCAGTAAGGCTTCCAGCAACAGGAGGCTATGAAGTAGTTAGGTCTCTGGGTGTGGGGGGGGTGTCAAAAGCTACAGGCAGATTTTCGGGGCGCTTGGGTGGCACAGTCGGTTAGGCATCCAACTCTTGGTTTCGGCTCAGGTCGTGAGATCGAGCCCCGCGTTGGCTTCTGCTCTGGGTGCAGAGTCTGCTCGGGATTCTGTCTCTCTCCCTCTGCCCCCCCCTGCTCGTGCTCTTGCTCTCTCTAAAATCAATCAATCGGATTTTCAACTGCATGGGGGTCGGTGCCCCGGACCCTGCGTTGTCCAAGGGTCAATGTAGTCCCATTCTGAGGCATATGAAGGAGTTTGTCCCCACTGTGGTCCCACCTCAACCCCGTCACTTTTAACTCCCTTGACTTGCTTCCTTCTTCTGTTGAGCACCCCAGGCAGTGCCCCCGCTCCCACACACACGCTTACACCAACACTCACACCCAGGACAGAGCCCCACCATCCTCCAGCTCTGGCCTGGGAAGCTGGACCCCTCTTTCCCTGGAACTACGCTCAGACGCAGTGCCAGCCCCAACGGCCTCCCGGGGGCTTCTCCGAGTCCCCTGCGGGGCCGTTCTCCATCCTGGTCCTCTGACAGCCACCTCCTCCCTGGCGCACCCTGCCTGAAGAGGCTCCTCCCGCTCGACCCTCCTGCCCGTCGCTCTTCTGCCTTGTTTCTTTGACACCCTTGTTCCTGCCCTTGTGTGTCTTACTCGTGAATTTGTTGACTGGGGACGGGCTGCCCGTCCAGTGGGGTGCCCGGTGGGGGCAGCACCAGACCCCAGGGACACGCTCGAGGACATTTCCATCCTCTGCTGCGGCTACCAGCCGCCGTCCACACACTCAGAATCAGAGCCAGTGCAGGGCCGGCGAGACAGAGTAACGGGGAACAGGGGCTCTGTGTCTACAGGTTAGGGGACGAGAGAGACTGTAGTCTCAGGTGGGGTGGAGGGGGCTGGCTGGCATGAGACCTTTCAAGGCCCAGGGCAGCTGCCCCATGCGAGGTCACATTTCGGCGGTGCCTCAGAGTCTGGATGGGGGACACTGAGGAAGGGCCCTGTTGGCACAAAAGCAAGAGACAAGTCCTGGAGATGGAAAGTGGCTCTGCTCAGCCAGGGCCTAGGCCAAAGGAGGCCAGTGGCCCCAAGCCTGGCCCCAGGGAGTCCTAGTGAGGGTTGTGATGGTAATTTTGACTGTGGGAACCTGGAGCAGGCCCAGAAAAGGGGTCAATTCAGTTCTTCCATTCTAAACCCGTTCCTCTCATTAATGGAGTCCATACCACAGTCACACCTTTACTCTGCCGCTGCCATCTTTAAACAGGACAGAAGAAATGTGTGCACATAAGGACATCGATGTGAAGTCACTCTCCAGCTGCCATGTGAATGGGTGTGTGCACACACGTGTGTGTGTGTATGCGTGTGAAAAAGAGAGAATGAAGTCATCATCATATCAAAGTCTGTGTGTTTTGGGTGCCCCCTGGAGTTAAGCAGTGCACAACCCATGCAGATGTACTTGACTGCCCTGAGTGTTGCCTCCCATCTGCTAGGAAGCCCCTGAGGCCCAGGCCCTGCTCCCCACCCCCTGCCTCCCTGAGCTACTCCCTAGACTCCCCATCCTGTAGGCTGAATCAGGTAGGAGCTTGTGGCTTCCGACTCCCCAGGCCCCCAAACTGCCCAAAGTCCCTCTGGGCCCCTCCTGGCTTCCCCTCTTTGTCCCCCTGACGAGGCTGCTCCCTCGGCCGGGTGGTTCTGTTACGTATCTCCCATAGATGCAGCAGGGATAGGGTGGCAGGGCGGTGTGACCTTGGCTCTGGGACTTTGGCAGGGCCCCACCCCTCTTACCTGAGTCACGGAATTCTCCAGAGGTGGGCAGGGCTGCGGCCCGGAGCCAGAAGAGGTGAGGTCATGGGTCGTGTCCACCACGGTCCCCGCCCCTCCCTGTGCTGTGGCCGCTGAGCTCATGTTTCCGGGAGCTTACCCGCCTTGACCTGGGCACTGGAAGGTGGGAGGGCGCCTGCATCTCCTTCTGGCCTTCAGGTCCCCTCCCTCCTTTTGTCCCCTCCACTTGAAAGAGAAGCCAGGAGCCTGGTGGGCCCCCGTGGGGAGGGGGGGGACTCGGTGCATCGTGACGGAGGGGGGAAGGGCAGGGGCTGTCTTCCCCTGGGGGGGTGGGGGTGTCTTAGGGAAGCTCTGGGGTGAAGGGGAAGGAAGCCAGAGTCTGGCTGGTGGTGGCACTAGCCCAGTATAGGTGACAAATCCACCCCGGAGGGTTCTGAGCAGGGGCGTGGCTTGGCACAGGTGAGGGTGTGTGGCCCTACCGAGGCCCCGTCCCCAGGCTTGCAGGGGCCCTCGGAAGGCAGGTGCAGCTGAGCACTGATGGCCACTGGGTCCGCACTGGGAATGGAGAGCGGGGAAGGGGCAGGACCCACGCGGGCTGAGCCCCCAGCTACTTGGCATGGAGCTGCTCACTGTTGCTGTAAAGTCATCCAGCTTCCCCCAGCCCTGGCCCAGACAGGCTGGCCACAGCTTCCAGGGGGGAACCGAGGCTGTGAGAGGGTCACCGGGGGGCCGCAGGGGCTCGATCCAGCACCCCCACTCCAGAGCTGCGCCCCGTCTTTCAGAAGTGGTGGGACTCGGGCCAGAGGAGAAGTGGCTGTCGGTGAGGGAGGCGGGCCGTTTGGGGGCGAGCGGAGAAGATGAAGAGACGGTTTCCAGACCTGTGACTTCGTGGTGGGGAGAAAGCATCCGTGCACATGTGGGAAACTACTGGAATAGGGACAGGCCCGGACTCGGATTTCCGAAGCCATCTCCCCAGAGGCTGGAAGGATGACTCCAGACCAGCTGGGCCCTCAGAAATTCAGGGGATTTGGAGAGCAGAGCGGCCCAGGACCAGGGGATGCGGGTGAGGCGTCACCCTGGGGGCCCGCGGGTCATCAGGCTTCATGCCAGACCACAGCAAGTCACCCCCGGGGACCTTGTATTCGGAGTGGGGACGACGTAGGGTGGTGGTCCGGGGTGGGCGGCTCTGCGTGCTCTCCTCACGGCCCCGACCCCTGCGGCTGCACGGGGGCCCCTGGGGAAGAGGCTTGAGGGGCTGGGGGTGAAGATTTAGAGCCCGAGCAGCTTGGTGGGCTCTGCCTGCCCTCCCGTCTGACACACCCCCTCATGTGGGGGCACTCATGCTGGTCACTCCCTGGTGCTGACTGGGGAGCTGCTCTTTCACCCTCAGCAATTACAGGAAGGGGGAAGCTGGCTGAGGCACGGTGGCTGGTTTGGAGACTATTGGAGACCGCTGTCTTAACTCACCCCCAAGCTCCCAGACATACTCGGTGCACGCGCACTCACACTCACTCTCACACGTCACACACGCTCACACACACATGCACACCTGCAGCCAAGATGTACGCTCATGTCATGGGACCAGGGGACGTCCCAGGAGAGGGAGTGGGGGGGACCCTGGCTAGGTGTACTCAAGGGAAGGTGGTACTTGGCAGCTGTGGTTGCAGCCCTGAGAGGGAAGGGCTGGTCCAAGGTCACCCAGCCTGTCAGGGCCCCCGAGGGCTAGGCAGCAGATGCCCCAGCCTCTGCCCAGGACTCCTGGCTCACTCCCCCTGCTGTCCCCTGGACCTCTGCTCCCCTCCAGGCCAGGCTGGGCCCTCTGCAGGCTGGTGCCTGATGGCAGGTGGGGGGTACCATGTGCCCCCGCAGCAGTCCCTTCCCAAGGACCCCACCCCAGGAGCCGGCTGGCCCATCGTGCACGCGGAGCACCAGCTCCTGGGCAGGTAGGGTTTCTCTCCCACGCAGGCCCCCCTGACCACAGCCAGAGCTGTGCCCCACCCCTCTGACCTGAGGAGTAAGGAGAAGAATTAGATGGTGGGGCCACAGAAGTAATGTCAGCTCCCACAGCAGAGGACCCCAGCCTCAAAGCTCCCCACCAGCCACAGCCACGCCGACTCCCCCTCCGCTGGGCCAGGAAGTGTGGGGGCGAGGGAGGGTGCTGGTGGGGCCTTGGAGCACAGCGAACAGGTGCTGAGGGAGCAGCTTCCTGCTCTGTCATTTACCAGGTCTGTGACCTTGGGCAAGGATGTGCCCTCCCTAGATCTCCCTCTCCCATCTGTGACAGGGCTTTAATGAAAGCATCCACCGCGAAGGCTTCCGTGGGGTTAATTGAGATAATGCACGAAGAGCACGGGGAGGGGGGTGCTCAGTAGATGGAACCATTTTTCCAGGGCCAGGCAGCCAGGGCCGCCGCAGCCTGAGCTCAGGTGGGGGGTAAGGATGAGCCAGGTCAGGGCCCCAGGGAGGGAGAGGCCTCACTGCCCGAGAGCTGGCCCAGCCGGCAGGTAGCCTGGGCCCCTGAGCTGTTGATCTATGCAGGGTTTGAGGGGCGGGGTCAGCCCCTGGCTCAGAGGCCTGCTGGGCACTGCTAAGGAGACACGGGCATTCCCGGGGCCTACCAGCCCCTGACTGCCAAGCCGCCCCGAGCTGGTGGATGGTGGTCCTTGATATAAAGGGGGGGAAGTCTCTGCCTCTCCCCTAACCCTGAACAGGGCCATTGGCAGGGGCCGGGGAGCGACAGCACTGGCCAAAGGCCCCTTTGCCCATTTGCGGCCGGCTGAGTGGGCACCAGGGCTTCAGGGCACAGAAGGACTGCCCCTCCTCCAAAGCCCCAGATCAAGGCCCCTTAGGGCTTCAGTTCAGCTGCTCCCACGAGCCCTGTGCACAATCCCCAGCCCCCCCCCACCCCCCCACCCCCACCCCCGCCTCTGTCCCCTCTCTGGCCTTCCTGGTTTGCTCTGCCCCTCAGGCTCCCTGAGCATGAGGGCAAAGCCTTTCCTTGGTTTCCTCGATGATGCTCAGCCAGGCAGGTGCTGGTGCGCTGGCCCCATGAATGTATCTGAAGACAGGGAGGGGCGTGCAGGCAGGGGAGGGTGGAGACCAGATGCACCCAGATCCATACTAGGAGTAGACGGGCCTAAATGCATCTTTGTTCTGACTTCCATGGCTTTGGTGAAGGGGGGAGGAGAGAGGCTTCTCTTTCCCCAGAACCCTGTGGCCCTCAGGGCAGCATCTTTGGGTGAACCCTCTCCCTCCTGGGCCTCAGTTTCCTCCTCCTGCGAGTTGGTACCCGCCTGGTGCACCCGAGGCTGTTCCCATGAGCACTGAGGTCATGGCTGGGAAGCCATGAGGTTCCTCCAGGAAGACGCGCCATAAATACCTCCTTGGTCTCATTATCTTCATTAGGCCCCGGGAGCCCAGGCGTGACAGCTGAGCGGGTGGGGCACATGAGTCGCCCCAGAAGAATGGGGCCTCTCCTGGGGACCAGGGAAGTGGGAGAACGGGGTTTCAGCTTGTGTCCGATCTCACAGCAGGAGGAGGAAGGCCCTGTCCAAGCCCAGAGAGCCTCAGCGTGATGATGTTTTCTGTCTTTGCAGGGGGTGTATTCATGGAGACAGAGCCCTCCCATCCTGAGACTTGAGTGGAATCTGAGGACCCAGACAGCTTCCCTCCTGGGAGGGGGGGGGAGGCAAAGAGTGGGGCAGGTGGCCCTGAGTTCCCTAGGTAGCGAGCAAATCAGCTGGTCCTCTTGCCATTTCTTAACCATTCTTATGATACCATATCTTAAAACTTCCTATCGTAAACACAGTCAAAAAACAAGGAATAGATCGGAACTTCCTCAACCTGATAACAGATTTCTATGAGAAGTCCACCACGGACATCGTGCTTCACGGTGAAATGTTGAAGACTTTCCCCCTAAGATCAGGAACAAGACAGGGACCGCTGCCACCATGACTTCTGTTCAACCTTGTGCTGGACGTTCCAGCCGGAGTGACAAGGCAAGAAAAGACATGGAAGGAAGAAATACAACTACCTCTATCTGCAAAGACAAGATCTTGTGTATAGAAAATCCTACAGAATCCATCAAAAAGCTATTTGAACGGGTAAACAATTCAGCGAGTTTGCAGGATACAAAATCAATATGCAAAAATCCACTTTATTTCTGTACACTAGCAACGAACAACACAAAATGAAATTAGGAAAGCAATTCCACTTACAACAGCATCGAAAAGAATAAAAGACTAAGGATTAAATTTAATAGAACAAATGTAGGTCTTGTACTCTGAAAACTATAAAATATTGTTGAAAGAAATTTTAAAGATTGGAATACATGGAAAGATATCCCATGCTCATGGATTAAAAGTCTTGGGGCACCTGACTGGCTGGGTTGATAGAACGTGTGACTCTTGATCTCAGGGTTGTGCGTTCGAGCCCCATGTTGGGTGTAGAGATTACTCAAAAAGAAGAAAATCTTGGGGCGCCTGGGTGGCTCAGTCGTTGGGCATCTGCCTTCGGCTCAGGTCATGATCCCAGGGTCCTGGGATCGACCCCGCATCGGGCTCCCTGCTCCGCGGGAAGACTGCTTCTCCCTTTCCCACACCCCCGCTTGTGTTCCCTCTCTTGCTGTCTCTCTCTCTCTGTCAAAATAAATAAATAAAGTCTTTAAAAAAAAATAAGATGGGGGTAGATACCACCTATCTCACAGAGCTGTGAAAAACAAGTAAAATGAATGTTTGCAAGCACCTCCCATATGTTCCAGCACACACAAGGTGCTCAGCCAAGGTTAGCTGCCTGTGTGTGCCCCTCTCCTCTGTTCATGCTCCTCGGTCAGATGGGGGCACCTGCCTTGGGATAGGCCCAGGCCTAGGGGAGGCTGGGGACCCAGGGCGATGTGTACTCCGGATGTTGTCTAGTGCCTGACTTCCTGGAAGGGTTAGGACGCACGAGGGCCTTCCAGAGCCCTCGGGATCCGTGGTCAGTGGTTTGCGGCTGTCTCCTTGGAGCTCTCCTGCCTCCTTGGAGCCCTGCTGGATGAATCCTCCGTCTTTGATTTGACTCCCAGCTCTGTCACTTCCCAACTCCATGACCTTGGCCAAAATCCCTTCACCTCTGTGAGCCTCAGATTGCTCATCTATAAAACAGAGCTGCAATCTACTTTTGTTTGATGCAAGAATGACAGATAATGTGTAGAAAGAGCCTGCATGGAGTAGTTTCCCAATACGTGGCAGAGATCTGTATTTGCCTTTCGGAATGTAGGAATAGAGCGTGAGCAGAGAGCCTCGGAGGAGCAAGTCCCTGGACAGGGGGCGTCATAAAAGCCCAGGCCTTTGTACTGGGCCACGCCAGGGAAGGAAGGAAGAAGCCCAGCAAGCACTCGGGGTAGGAGCAGCCGAGTCAGGGAGGTGGGAAGTTTTGAGAATAAAAGCCCACGTTTGTGTCCTGCTTACTAAATGCCAGAGACTGGGCCCAAAGCTTGCCGGCCGCTAACACCTTCCGTCCTCCTGAGAACTCTCTTTATCGGGAAGACACGGACGCCAGAAGCGGTCTGTCACCTGCACAAGGCGTACTGCTCGGGAGGAGCGGAGAAGGAATTCCCTCCCCTGGGTGATGGGCCTGGAGGCCAGGGAGCTCTCTCCGTGGGGTGAAGGGTGGGCCCGCAGAGCACTTGGGAGGCTGAAGCAAGGGTACAGGCAGGGGGTCTGGGGCAGGGCCCAGGAGACCCACCTGGGAAACACAAGGCCTTGACCTTGCCTAGCAAGCCTGACCCGGGGAATAAAGGAGAGACACGAACAGGCAAAACCAAACGGTGGTGGGACAAATGCCAAGAAAAGCAAAGAAGCCATCACTTTTGAAGTCAGGATGGCAGTCACCTCCAGAGGGAGTGGCCAGAAGGAGGTTGGGTCTAGAAGGGGCCCCGGGATGGGGGGCGGCGTCTGGGTGCCCCATGATCTGTGTGGTGGTTGTGGGCATTTCCTTTATAATCCTTTATTCAGTTGTACGTCTGTCTTAAACACACTTTCATCTCTGCCTATTTCATGATAAGAATGGTTTTTTTTAAAGAGGGAGGAAAAACCCAGAACAATAGGACCAGAGAACGGGAGCCCAGCCACAGATAAGCATGAGACTTGTAGGTTGTTAGGAACTGTTGTATGTAATGCAACACCACAACATCTGAAAACAAGATGGTGTGGATGCTTGTTCAGAATTGCTGAGGACAGAGCCTCAAGAAGAGACAGAAACTCTGCATAGCTCTGTGGAGACTCCAGGCCTGGGGTGAGCTCCAAGTGGCTGGCACTTTCCAAGTGGTTCGCTTCTGTGATGCTTGAGATTTTTAGTATACAGTATTTTTAGTATATAGTACCTATAACAGCTTAGGTATAATAGGTTTATAACAGGAAAAACCCCAAACATTTAACAAAGAAAGGGCTGTGGTCGTTCCTACTGAGTGGGGCTGGCCTCAGGATGGGGAGGCCGTGTTCCAGAGACCAACTCTGCTGACCCATTTTTCCAGAGGTGCCCTCCAGAGGCCCAGGAAATAACGTCGGTGTCTCCAGCAGACTTGGGCTGTGGTCAGTTGGTCTGTCCACTGGAGCCAAGAGCCCTACCCCTTCCAGAAAAATCCATTAGCATACCTCCCCTATCTGGGTACCTTGGAGCCAATGCTGCCCTGCTCTCTCGTTTCCCAGCAGGATGGCCGTGGGGCAGTGATGGGCCACGGAGTCCGGAGTCCATCTACAGCCCGGGGGGGGGGGGGTCTTCTGCAGGCAGGAGGGGCCGTTCCGGGGGCAGCCACAGGCCTGGGGTCCCCGTGCTCCTGCTTGACAAAATGCCTCTGTCACAGTAAGCCCCTTCAGGCTGGGCTCTTAGGCCAACAAGGTCTGAGTCCCCATCGGGGTACGACTGGGGAGGTGCGGGGCACCCGGAGAGCAGAGAGGAATCCTTTGGATACTTAGACACTGAGAGAGGGGGAAAGGACGTCATAAACAAAGTTCAAAGCCAAATGACACGGCAGGAGAAAATATGTATTTGCACCATAGTAAAATATAAAGGATTTGCAGCCTGAATCTATAGATGGGGGGAAAAAAAGAGAGAACACAATAGAAATAGAAGCAAAAGATGGGAAGAAGAAATCCTCCGCCCTCCAAATAAAATGGTCCATAAACACACGAAACGAGGAAATACAGAATGGCCCCAAGGAGAGAGTCTTTTTCCCCGATGGGTCTGGGAGAAGAAGAGATGGCTGCCCCCCGACGCCGTGAGGGCCGGCGGAAGACAGCGCCCAGTGTCCATCTGAGAGGAACCCGGTGCGGCCTTTTGCAGGGTTCAGGGAGCAACGGCTCTCCAAAGCTTAAGCTCACCCCACTTTCAACCCAGCGATTCCACGTCTGGGACAACAGTGCCCCCAACCACGGGCACAGGCGCCAAGGACGGTTTGGAGAGGCGTCCGTGCAGCTTTGGCCGCACCAGCGACAAGCGAGCGACAACCCGAGCGCCCATCGGCGCCAGGCCGCTGCCGTCAGGCCACCTCGCGCTGCAAGTCTCGGGCACCGGCTCGCTGCGGGCCATTTCCACGATGTTGTGCTTTGAGTGAAAAAGCAAGTCACAGAGACATATGTGGAAGGTGAGCCCAAATGTGTGGAAATGAGACGCATCGAAGCCCCCCGTCTAGCAGCTCTCTCTCCCTCTGCCCCCCCCCCCAGCCCCAACCACAGTGTTTTATTCTCTGTTATTGTGGAATTTAAGAAGCAGGTAGCTGGGGATGGGGTAGACGTGCATTTTTTATTTAGATACTTTTGTGTTGCTTTAATATTTTCCAGCAAACATGTATTATTTGATATCCTAAAAATTCACAAAGAAAAACTAAAAAGATCCGATCTGGAGAGAGCTGTCAGCTGTAGGTAATCATGTTGGTATCTGGGAGAAAGGGCGGGAGGCCGAGGTAAGGTGGTGGGTCATGGGCAGGGACCAGGCAGGGCCTCAATCTTTCTGTCCCCTCTGAGCCACTCGTGGCCCCTCGTGCCGGGCAGCGACACAGCTGTTGCCCTGGGGTGTGGTCCTCGTGGGGACGCAGCTCCCTACCAGGTTGTATCTTCCGGAAACACAGGATCCACAGGGTCCCTGCTTCCCACCCAGAGCCCACAGGATAAAGCCCCTGAGTGGGGTCCTGGCTCTTCAGCCCTGAGTCCCTCCACCCCTCCTTTCCCACTCAGCCTGAGCTTCTTACTGACCCCCACAGCTGGGGCGGGCCTCGGCCTCACCCTCTGGGTTCCCCTTCCCAGCAGGGTGGCCAGTCCCTTCTCTGCCAGGCGAACCCCACTCACCCTAAATGTGCCTGGGTGCTTCTGCCCTTGGCCCCAACTCGGACAACAACTACTACCGAGCATCTGCAGGCAGTGAGAGGACAGACAACCAGACAGACAGACTGCCGTCCCAGGGAGCCTGAAATGTGATGAGGGAGAGGCCAAGTAAGCAAAGGAGATGCCCCTGGACGCAGCCAAGTGTTTCTCTCACCCTCCAGCCCGACGCACCCTGGCTGTCTCCCTGCCTGGCCCTCTGACTTTGCAAATCCTCCTTATCCTGTAAGCCGGCTCTCCCTAATTATCCCAGCCCATCCGGATCTGTCTCCTCTTCCAGATTTCTTCGCTACCAAGCTGTGCTCTGTGTGTGATTGTTCACTATGAAACCACATTCGTCCTGTGAGAGAGGCCAGCACCGTAGGAAGCCCCCAGCACGTGCCCGGTTCCGTCACACCAGAGTAAGACCCATCGGTTCAACGGCCGATAAT
Organism: Halichoerus grypus; assembly: GCF_964656455.1. NCBI lineage: Eukaryota > Metazoa > Chordata > Mammalia > Carnivora > Phocidae > Halichoerus > Halichoerus grypus. Next base: position 24,870,718 of record NC_135724.1, read on the forward strand.
GATCGGAACCCTGCAAAGTTGTTATGGCCATTTTATGTAGGAGGAAACTGAGGCACAGAAAAGTCAAATGATTGGCTCAAGGTCACACTGGGATTGGAGCGCGGGTCTGCCTGACCCCGCCACGGGAATTGTGTATTGGGTCCCACGGCTGCATCTGCCCTGGGTTTCCCAAGGCAACCCTGATTTCAACCCTTCTGGAAACATGATGCCCATCCTCTGAGCCCTGTGACAGCTCAGTAGTGCGGTTTATAAAAGAGATGGGGTGTGATATGGCCCAGGGGGACCCAGCTAGCTCAGTCAATAGAACATGTGACTCTTGATCTTGGGGTCATGAGTTTGAGCCCCACGTTGGGTGTAGAGATTACTTAAATAAATACATAAATAAACTTTAAAAAAGAGAGATGGAATGTGGATTTTGTTGCTGCCCCCCGTTTGCCAATGTCAGTAAGAGGGGAGAGAAGTTCTGGGGAGCAGAAGAAATGCAAGGCCAGGAAGAGCAAGTGGGAGGGAGGGGGCTGAGGGACGGGGCTGGCCTTTGGGCTCTGCCTGAACTGAGGATCCTCCAAGCGTGTTTTGACACGTCGCACTCAGAGGAGGGTGTAATTATTTTCAGTAAGAGTTTCCTAACTACCCTGAATGGATCGGTTCCGCCCGCTGCCGAAGGCGGTTGCTTAGCGACTGGGTGAAGGGACACATTCTCTGAAGGGCTGCAGGAGAATCTAGAGAAGGCTGGAGTGGCGCCAACCGCCACTCCAGCCCACCCCACTCCCCAGGCCCCTCCGCAGCACTGGCAGACCTGGGAGGGCCAGGCGCTCCCTCCTTCGCGCTCTGACGCACAGATCCCGTGGGTGGGGGCCTGTGTCACCCCTTCCGTAGGCATGCCGCAGCATCATGAGGCTGGGGGCTGCAGTGACCTTTTGGGGGAATGGGCAGAGGGCATTTGGGAGTAGCTGCCTGGTATCAGGGAAAGCGCAGAAGCTTCAAAATCAGAAAGACACCAAGCGCCAACCCCTCTACCTGGGCAACTTTTTGCAAAACACTTAACCTCTCTGATGTAGGCATCAGAGATGTAGGCATCACGTTGCATGCCTACAGGGAGCTTGACGGAAGTAGAGCTAATGTTTGAAAAAAGGTCAGAACAAAGTACATCCTCAATAAATGATAGTTTTTGCTCTTCGGGGTTATGTGGATTTTCATTCATTCATGCATGCATTCATGCATTCACTCAACAAACACATGCTGAGCCCAGCATCTTGACACGAGCGGCAAGTCTCTCCCCGGGTGGAGCTGGCATTCTAGTGGCAGAAGTTAGCCCACAGCAAGCAGCCTCGTAAGTAAGTAAACTGTATGGAGCATAAGGAGGTAATCAGCGCTATAACGAAGAATAGAGTGGCCATTGTAAGTAGGGTGGGAAGGGAGAGCCCAGCTGAGAAGACGACATTGAGCCAAGACTTGAGGGGGAGGTGAGAGAGTGAGCGGAGGAGACAGCCAGGACAAAGGCCCTGGGGCAGGGGTGTGTCTGCAGTGTTTGGGGGTCAACAAGGAGGCCTTTTGGGCCGGAGTGGAGTCCTTGATGGGGGCCAGAGGGAGTAGGTCACTAGTAGACCAGTAGGTCTCAAACTTGCATGTGCATCCGAATCACCTGGAGAGCTTTATTAACAGACTGCTGCTCACCTGCCCCCTGAGTCTGGGACTCAGTGAGTCTGGGGCAGGGCCTGAGAATGTGCATTTCTAGCAGGTTCCCAGGTGTGGATACAGCTGGTCCGAGGACCCTGCTTTGAGAATCACTGTAACAGACACCTGTCAGGTCTTCTGGGTTTGCCCTGGGTGCGACGAGGAGCCATTGGAGGGTTTCGGATTTGGGGCAGAGGCGTGATACGGCTTGCGTTTTAAGAGGACCCTCTGACTGCTCTATTGAGATTAGACTGCAGGGGACAAGGGCGGGCACAAGGACACAAGTGAGCAATGGAAACTTTCAGATGTGATTACCATGGGAGTGGACTTGGTGAGAAGTGGGTGGATCCTGGCTATACCTTGACGGCAGAGGCAGTGGGATTTCCTGGCCGACTGGATGTGAGGTAGGGGAGAGAGATGAGGTCAAGGATGGCAGGAAGGGGGTTTTAGCCTGAGTCCCAGACGGACCGACTTGCCACTGACCGAGCTGGGAGCCCTCACGGGGAGCAGCCTGGGGGGAGCTCGGGAGTTGAGGTTTGTCCTGCTGAGCTTGATGAGGTCGTTGGATGTCTGTGGGGAGGTCAAAGAAGCTGACGGTTGTGTGAGCCTGGAGCTCAAGGGAGAAGGCAGGGCTGGAGGATGCACGTGGGAGTCCTCCGCGGACAGCCGAGATCGAGGGGCTCCTTCGTGGAGCCGGAGGGCGGAGGCCGGGAAAGGCCCTGGACATCTCCATACAAGGGGCAGAGAAGAGATGGATGAAGCTGGGAAGGAGGAAGAGGAAGAGGAGGGAGAGGAGGCGGCGGGAGAGAAAAGCCAGAGTGCTGTGCCTGGTGAGTCAAGGAGGAGGGGCTGACCTCCCGAAAGCGGCTAAGAGAGCAAGCGGGTGAGGGCCAGGAGCAGAGCGTGAGGCCCAGTAACATGGAGGTTGCTCGGACTGACACCCTTCTCTCAGGCTCCTGACTAACCCAGTCACGCATGCCTTCAGGGTTGAGCACCAGCTCCGGGCTGGGCCGCGTACCCGGCGCCTGGCAGGGCCCTGGAGAAACGACAGCCCTCTTCCTCCTTTGAGGCAGGTTCAGGGCACCCCACCTCATAGAAGGCTCTTCGGCCACGGCAAGGTATTTCTGCAGAAATTCTTCAGCCTCGTTCTTCACAAACACACGCTGGAGAAAGAGGACATTTTCTAGCCCCATTCTACAGCCCAGGGCCCTGGCACTCGCGTGTCTCTAATGTAACTTAATGACTAATCCCCTCTGATAAAATTGCTTCCCATGCTTCATACATGCTGACTCTGGGGGCAGTGAAGCTGGAGTACCCTGGGTTGGGGGGGGTTCTTCCCCTAACGTCCCCACGCGCCTGACCCCCCCTTCTCCTTTCCTGCCTGTCTCTCAGGCCCACCTCCAACACCCCCACCCCGCCAGGGAGCAGCTGCTCCAGAAGCCAGGGTTGGGGGGCTGGCCTCAGGGCCCAGTTTGGGCAGGCTCAGATTCAAGTGAAACACACACATTTCAGGCCCTTGAGGAAAAACAGCCAAGTTCATCTCCAATCTAGGATCTAAGTCTTGAGAAAGCTCTGCCTAGGAAGGGTGTAGAGTTCAGGTGTGGCCAAAGCCTCAGGTCATGCCAAAGGGCATGATGCTACGGGGCTCATTACTGGGGTCAAAACCTGTTTCTGCAAGGGAGAAGAACTCCAGGCTGGACCTGGGATCTGGGGGCTCTGAAGGCTATGGGGGGCCTCAGCTACAAGGCACCCCCCTTTCCCACCCACCAGCCCCATTCACTGGGCCTACTCAGGACATGGAGACCTAATTATTTGTGACAACAGCCCTTAGATGAAACAGAATTACATGGAAAGAACAAAATACCTCCCTCCTCCTCCCCCCCCAACATCCACCTTCCCTTCCCTTCCCTTCACCCTGTCCCAGGACCCCTTATATTTCCTGAGCTTTGTCTTTTCAGGGTATTTTCCATCCAACAAAGACTGGTAGAGTCGGTTGTAGTCCTTGCAAACTCTGGAATAACCCGTCACCATTGAAAAACACCAGGAGACCCCTGTGAACTGCCCCAGAAAGCCCTCCAAGATACCATATTAAGCTAGGAAAGAGGGGTGCCTGGGGGGCTCAGTCGGTTAAGCGTCTGACTTCAGCTCAGGTCATGATCCCAGCATCCCATGATCCGTGGGCTCCCTGCTCAGCGGGGAGTCTGCTGCTTCTCCCTCTGTCCCTCCCCACCACTCTCTCTCTCTCAAATAAATAAATCTAAAAAAAAGATTCTCTCTCTCCCCCCCTTCCCTCCCCCCCCCATGCTCACTCTCTCTCTCTCCAAAAAAAAAAAAAAAAGCTAGGAAAGACAGTCACAGCACAGACTTAAAAAATTACCAACAAAATAGATAGAAACGAACAGGATGTGGTTCCAACAATGCCCACAAATGCAGGGAAAGGGTGCTTGCTGCCAACCCAGGACAGGGAAGAAGAGAGCTCACTGGGGTGGAACTTTTCATAGCCAACATTTATCATATTGTATGTGAGTAATTTTGAAATAGACCAAAGGGATTTTTGTACTTAAGCAGAGTGAGATCAAAGGAGTGTTATCCCTCCCACTTTGCAGATGAGGAAAACAGATGCCCGGGTTGCCGAGTGACTGACGGAGGACCCAAAGGCAATTGACTGATCAAGAAAGCCCTGGGCCTAGGATTCCAGGCCCCCTTCCCAGAGCGCCTTCCCTGGACATGGCCGGGAGAGGCACCTGAGGAACATGCCTGGGGTTTGGCTCATGTGGGCCTCGCATTTGACGACCGCAGGACCAGGTGTGAGCTGACTGTTGGCTGAGCTCCGGCCCAAGGCTTAGGTCCTTTGTCACCTGCAGCACCTGGCGCGGGCTCGATCTCATGACCCTGGTGCGTGTCCACCTTTGGCACCTGGCAGGACAGAGAAATCACTCCCCTTCCACAGAAGAGGAAACAGGCCCAGAGAGGTTACATGACTTGCCAGGATTTCAGACTCTGGTGCTCATACCCTCACGTTTCCACTCAGGAGAGACGGGCGACCCCTCCAATCATTATGATCTCTATGGCCTCAGGGAGATGTGAGGCAAAAGGAAGAGAAAACCGGGAGAGCCTGGGAGGACCTAAGGCAGGTTCAAGTCTGCCAAGGTGACTTCAGGCAGGCTGAGCACTTGGGGGCGGGCACTGGTGAGGGAAAGAAGATCCCCTTTTCCTGAGAAAAGGAAGAGCTGAGAGAGTTCAGGTGGCTACGTTAGCCCAGCCCCAGGGGTGGAGCCCTGTGTGCCCTAAGGGCAAAGGGGTTGCCCTGAACACCCTCCCCTGCCCACCTATGCTAATCAGCATTCTCTAGAAAAACAGGGCCAATGGTGTGAATCCAAGGGCCCAAGAATCAGGGTTCTGAGTGTGAAGGCCTGCGAACCAGGAGCACTCTGTCCAAGGGCCAAAGATGGATGCCTCAGCTCAAGCAAAGAGAGCAATTCACCCTTCCTCCATCTTTTTATTCTCTTCAGGCCCTCAGTGGATGGCCCACTCACGCTGGGGAGGGCATCTTCTTTACCCAGTCTCCAGATTCAAATCCCAGTGTCTTCCAGAAATATCCTCACAGATATACCCAGACATAATATTTTACCAGCTATCTAGACATCCCTTAGCCAAGTCAAGTCGACACATAAAATTAACCATCACTCTACATCAACGTCGAATGGTGGGCCAGGAGCTCCCCCAGGGTCCTGGGGCCCCTGTTGCTACCAATGGGGTTGTAGAATTCAGGGGGCTAGCTGTAACCAAGAAGTCCCCAGCACTCTCCTCCTCCCAGGACCCAAGATCTAGATCCTTTTTCCCTGGAAGATGGATCTTCAGCCAAGGGCTTGCTTCTCTGGATGGCAGGGAGCGCATGTGACTCCATGTGAGGCATGAGAGGACAGTCTTGGAGTAGGGCCCCCACACCCAAGTCCTTTTCTAAAAAAATTTACTACAAATTTATTACTGTAGACTTGTCGTTAGAGTTAATAGGTAGGTATAATGTTGATTCGATTTTTACCTCAATTTTGAGGTCAGAATTTTATGACAGGAAATGCAACTAATTTATTATTTAATGCTCTTTAATTATTTGGCCAGCTCTATATTGTACTTCAAAACTGACCATGGGGGCACCTGGCTGGCTCACTCGGTAGAGCATGTGACTCTTGGTCTCTGGGTTGTGAGCTCAAGCCCTGCGCTGGGTGTAGAACTTACTTAAAAAGCAAAACTGACCAATGTTCTGCACGTTAAAGGGAACAATCAAAGGAGTGAGAAGGCAACCTACAAAATGGGAGAAAATAATTGCAAATCATGTATCAGAAAAAGGGTCAATATCCTGAATATATAAAGAACTCCTACAACTCAACAACAAAATACCAAGGAACCTGATTTTAAACATAAAGAAACAGGGTACCTGGGTGGTTCAGTCGGTTAAGTGTCCGGCTATTGGTTTCAGCTCAGGTCATGATCTCAGGGTCATGAGATGGAGCCCTGCATCCAGCTCCGAGCTCAGCACAGAGTTGGCTTAGAGTTTCTCTCTCCCTCTCCCTCTGCACCCTGCTCTGCACGTCCTCACTCTCTCTCTAAAATAAATAAATAAATCTTTAAAAAAAATAAAAATAAACACGAGGAAAGGACCTAACTGGACATTTCTCCAAAGAAGATATATGAAAGGCTAACAAGCATATTTTGAAAAGATGTTCAATCATTAGAGGCATGTAAGTCAAAACCGCAATGAGCTATCACCTAACACCTGTTAGGATGGCCATAATTTAAAAAAAGATAGAGAAAGAAAAAAACGGTTCTGGCGAGGATGTGGAGAAATCGGCATCCTTGTGGCCCTGTTGGTGGGAATGTAAAATGGCATGGACACTGTGCAAAACCGTAGGGAAATGCCTCGAAAAACTAAAAAACAGAACGACCATCCGCGGCAGCAATCCCGCTTTGCTTATTTATCCGAAAGAACTGAAAGCGCGCTCCTGAGATTCTCGCACACACATGTACGTGGCAGCATTGTTCCCCACAGTCAGGAGGCGGGAGCAGCCCAAACGTCCACTGGCGGAGAGTGAATAAAGAAAGCCTGGTGTGTATATGTATTATTCAGCCTTAAAAAAGAAGGAAACCGTGCCACCTGCCAGCAACACGGATGAACCTTGCGGACATTATGCTGAGTGAAGCAAGCTCGTCGAGAAAGGCCAAGAACTGTAGGATTGCACTCACAGGAAACAGCTAGAGTCATCCAGCTCACGGAAACAGAAGGTAGAACGGTGTTTGCAGGGAGGGGGAAACGGGGAGGTGGTGTTCCAGAAGGACAGAGCTTCAGTCTGGCCAGAGGAAAACGCTCTGCGCATCTGAGACACAACAAGGCAAGTATAGGTAACCCTAGTGTACCGTCCACTTACAAACAGCCAAGAGGGCAAGTTTTACGTGTTTTTACCACGTAGAAAAAGAAAAACCAAACCGACCAAGGAGCAAACTCTGTCGTCTTACTCCAGCGGACACTCTGCTTGCTTGCTCGTGAGCCCGGCACTCCGTGGCTACCAATACGCCCACCGCCCTGCCGCTGTTTTCAAAGCCAGCAGCCTGCTCTGCCCTCCACTCTCATGACTCGCCACCCCGAGAAGGCCCCACCTCCTGCCACCCCAGGCCAGGCGCGGCACCCTAGCGGGCCAGGTGCCCCCACACAGGGGAGCGCACAGCACGCCGCAGCTGAGCCCTGGTGCCCGGCCGAGAGCCTGGGAGCCTAAGGAATGTGGGCTCCAGACAGGACACACAGCCCTGCTCCGGTCAGACGAGGGCCCTGGGGTGTCAGAGCCCAGGGGTGCCCCAGCCCCAGACACGCTTGCGGGGAGGGAAAAGCCCAGCCACTGGCCGGGGAGGTCACACTAGTCAAGAGCCGATGGCCGGCCACTTCGGCTCACACGAGAGTCTCACTGTTACATCAGATCTCTATTTTTTAAAGCTCCCTAGGTGATTCCAGTATGGGGCCAAGGTGGAGACCTGCTGCTCTCGAGAAGGGTCAGAGTTGCATTCCCGGGGAGCTGAGGCCTGGGCCTGTCCTCTGTGGGCGCTTCTCCCCGGCTCCCACGAGGCTCAAGAGCCCAGCTCTTAGCGGCACCTGACCTTGGTCAAGAACCGGCAGGCGGGCACCAAGGGTCCTGCCTGGGATTCCAAGGCTGTCACACGTTCCCCATCATCCCGCCCAGGAGCCAAGGCTGTTACATCATGCTCAGGGCCCTGAGTCACTGCAGTGTCTCTGGCGATGGGCACAGAGAGGCGAGTGGCCAGGGGGAGGGAGGAAGCCGCCAGCCCAGCCAGGCTCCCGCGTCCCCTCTCATACAGAGGCCCCATAAACAGGACCAAGCTATTTTAGGGGAATAAGATCAAATGCGGGTATCATTTCCCCCAGCTACTTTTGACTCGGTGCTTCGGGTTATTTCTGTGAGGGCACAGGCTGGTGACACCCCGTGTCACTGAGCACTCTGGGTCTGAAATTAAATGTGTGTCTGCCTGCAAGAACGAGTGTGAATTCCTATAGGATAGACGGTTGCCTGGCAACCGCAATGTCAAGGCCAAAACATGGGCCTGGACAGGGTGGGCGCAGGAGCTACTCAGGTTTGCCAAGTGCCAACGCGAGCCCATGACATTCTCAAGGGTCTCCGATACTCCGGACCCTGACATTTGGCCAGGACAATAGTGGGCCTTTCACTGCACCCAGAGAAGATATTCCGCGGAGCTAAGAAGCTTGGGCCTTAGGGCACCTGCTAGCCTGGGCTCCTGCCAGGGCCCTGCACCTAATTTTGAGTAGTAATTCTGTGTGACTTTTCTTAAGGAGACGCCCTCACAAACTGTAGAAGCTTCAGGGCCGCCCCCGAACCTGGAGCCACCTCTGACCATACCCTCCCAAAAAAAACAAACAAAAAAAACAAAACTTCCGTGAAAACACCACCGCTGCGAAAATTCCATAGAAAAAAGTCTTCCCAGTGAAAACCAGTTCTGTGTATGTGATGCGAACGGATTGGGACTCTAAAAACCACCTAGCTCAGCCCACTTTTAAGAGGGGGAAACTGAGGCTCTCAGAGGGGAGGCAGCTTGCCCCAAGCCCCTCAGAGAGCTGCCACAAAGCCTCCCGTTTGTCGGGGGGCACCCTCCCCCTGCGTCCACCCCAGGCCCTGGAGCCGGTAATAAGGGGAACGGACCTGGGATTATTTGAAGAACACGCCTCAGAGGTGAGAGACACAGCGCGCAAAGTGGCAATTTTATTATTCTTGTGATGTCATCACTCTGAGAAGCTTATCTGTACACACATCTCCCCACCCCAACAACAAAGTCAGCTTCAAAAAAGAAAGCCCTGAAGCAAACTGTTTGTTTCACGAGTTGCTTAGCAGGGAGAGCCATCTGCTCTCCAGATTCTAAAACCGTAGGTGTCGTGGGCAGCGAGGGCTCCCAGGTCTCGCCGGCCCGGGCCGGGCCACCGCTGTCTGGGGGCCGGGGGGCAGGCTGGTGCCCGGGAGGGGGGCTGCAGCCCAGACGAGCTGGGGAGGCAGAGGAAGGCTCGGCGCCTCCTCTTCATCCCTTGCCCAACCTCAGTGGTTTCCAGAACCTTTTGCCCCGGCCTGCCCACCCTTGCCCACAGCCTCCTTCCTGAAACGCCAACCCTCCTCCCTCGTGCCGATTCTCCCATCCTCCAGTCGGTGACTCCCGTGGCTTTTCCGACGAAATCGCAAAGCTCTGATGAGCCGAGAGGCTGGAGGCCACGTGCTGCTGGCCTCCTCAGACCCCTTTTGTTTTTCGAGACCACCTGTTTTTTTTCCTCCTTAAAAACCACTGCTCCGGGCTCTGTTCCTTGGGGGATCTGCTAGACCCGTGGTTTTCAGAGTGCGGTCCCTAGACCAACAGCATCAGCATCATCTGTGAACTTTCTAGACGAACAAATTCTCAGGCCCCACCCCAGACACCTACTAAATCTGAAACTCTGGAGCTGGGGCCCAACACTCTGTATTTTAACAGCCTCCCAGGTGATTCTGATGCACCCCAAATTTGCTAGACTGTAAACGCATGAGAGCAGCAAGCCACCCGCTTTGTTTCTGGACACCTGAGCAGGGCTCCCGGCCTATAGCAGATGCGGGGAGGCCCCCTCTTCTCATGCTGGCCCGACTCACCCAATCTTCCTCATAGACATGGTCCTCTTGGTTTTAGAGGAAGCAAGGCCCCTGAAGGAGCAGGAAGGGAAGCGGGATCATCACAAACTGGACACTAGCCTGGGACTCAGGGGACTGACTCCCTGACAACGATTTTTGGAAGAGAGGAGCCGATGGTGGAGGTGACATTTGTTCCTTGTCCGACCCACAGTCCGGCTCTGGGCCTGCATCGCTGGCCGCCGTGTGTGCCCACAGAAATGAGGTTTCCAGAAAGGGCACTTGGTCAACAGCAGACATCTTTGGGGCTCCTGAGCTGTGCCGTGTTAAGGCCACGAGCCCGCGCTGTCCCACCGGCTCCCCGCTGGTCCCCACCCTGCGTACCGGATGATGTGGGGACGCTGCAGGGGCTCAAGGCCCAGGCCCTGTCCCACTCAGAGCGGACAAATGCAGCCACACAAAGGCGTCCGAAAAGCATGCACTGAGAAGGCAGTGGGTCTCTGAGGGCTGCCCTAGTACAGCGGGGTCCGCTCGAAGACTGGCTGGTGGGAAACATCAGGAAGGGATGGGGAAGCGGGTGTAGGGACAGGAAGTTCCCCCCCAGAGAGGCAGGTCTTGTAGGGTTTGTGGTGTGGCGGCTGAGCAGGGCTCACGGGAAGCAGTGGGGCGGGGGGGGGGGGGGGGCTGCAGTGGGTGAGGTGAGTCGGGTCACATTTGAGGAGGTGTGACAATCGTCCCTACTGCCTGCATGCTTCCAGACTCATTGGGATTAACTGAAGAGCACACAGTGCAATACCCCTCCCCCCCAAATCCCCCAAATCGCCACCGTCTCTGAGCCCAGCACATCTCTGTGGGTTTGTCAGAGCGGGATTTTCCCTGAATGTTCTGTAAGGTCATTGTGTGGAGGGTGAGAGCTGGAAGGGGACAGAAGCGGGCAGGGAGAAGAGAGGGAAGTGCCTTGGGGACAGCTCTATATAAATAACTTACTATTTTAGTTTCACTACTAGACTAAAAGCCAATTATCAATTAAATTTTTTTGAAGAAAAAAATAGATGTATGAATCCCCACTTCATCCCTCTGTGGGCGTGTCTGCCCTTTGCTGTTTGTGAGGTTGTGTGTGGGTGCGAACATCCGCGTGTGTGCGGAAGGGTTTGATAGCGCGTGTGAACTCACACTATGCGTAACACGTGTTCACGTCCGGATAATCGGGTGCCTTTCAAAAATTATAAAACTGCTTTGTTAATCCAACCTGAGAAATGACTGGATTTGGCATTTTTACGGGACAGGGTGGTGAGGCACGTCCCCTCCGCATGCCATCTCCCAGGAGGACAGAAAAGAACATCATACTTTATTTTATGACCAACAGGTCATTCGTCTATATCTGCTCTTTAAAGCCACTGAGGACATCTTGCCAATCACTAGGAGAAACTAAATAAACAGAGCCAAACAGTGTCAGCTCTCTGCGGCTGAGTAATTATGAGGAATTCCTCTTTAAATAGAAGTTTAAGTCAATATAGAAAGATCACTTTACAGAAGGCAGCTCAGGAAGAGATGGGGGAGCCGGCAAATGTGAGACCCCTTCTAGGCCAAGGGGGAGATGGAGATGAGGCGCTGCAGAGAAGAGAACCAAGGAGACTGGTCTCTTACAGTCCACACTTCTCTAGCTGGAGGGCCAGTAGCCACCCTGGGCCTTGCTTCTTGTCTTCATGTTGGCGGGTTTCAATTTCAGATGCTTCATTCATAAAAATGGCTCCCGTTCTGGACCTGGGACCGAAACCCTGGCTCCGAAGCTTGGCTCTCTCTGTCAGCCAGCTCACCGGGGTGCCTGTCCCTCTTGGTCACCCCGCCAAGCCCGGGGGAGGGGGAGGGGTGCGGATAGCCAGGTAGAGCTTTGATCAGCTGGGCACACAGAAAAAAACTCACTGGGAGTGCTGGATAATTAATTAATACCGTCTGGTGCTAGGCCAACAGAAAGGCCAGGGAGCGATGCACAAGTCAAAGGGAAGGCCTGGGAGGCAGAGAGCGGTGGAGGCTGGTGCTGGTTCAGATGGGTGCCGGAGCTGGAGAAGGCATTCCAGGCAGGGGACGCGGGGTGAGCAAAGGCACACGGCCTGAAAAATGCCAGGGAGAGGTAGGGGGCAAGACCCGAGCTGGGTGGCTGGGGCAGACGGAGCTGGTTGGGAGCAGGAAAGTTCTGGAGCACTCAGAGCTCCAGACTGGGTAGCTCCATCCTGACAGAGGACAGAGGGCCTCTGAGCGCCAGCCACCCCCCTTTTCCACTAGGGAAGTGACTGTAGGGTATCTCTACTGGCAATGGCTGGGGGCTGGAGTCACCTTCAGCTCCAAGCACCGTTGGGGTGCCAAGGCTGGCCAAATCGGTGGGTGACAAGAAATAGCCGAGAACATTCCCTCACCCAGCAAACGGTTCTGAGCCCCCACCACATGCCAGGCACTGGGCCAAGTGCAGGGGATGCAAAGAAAACTCAGCTGTGGCCCCTGTCCCAGGGAGTCCACATGCCGGGGTGGGGGGGGGCACTGGAGGACACGAGAATCCTGCTGGGTAGCAGTCGACCCCCAGCAGACAGAAGTCACGATAGAAGAGCTGTGTGCTGGGAGCGGGAGGAGCACAGCAGCCATGCTTACCCGGCTCTGACCACAAGAGCAGGAGAGTCCTCCCAGCCCTCCTCCCTGGGAGGTTGTGAGGACAACCGAGGGGGCTGCTGAAAGGGGTAGGGCCTCTACCTATCATACCTGGGTATGATAAAGCATATCCAGTTTACATAGTTTGTGTAAACGAAAACTGTGTACCCAACCGTCTTGGGCCCCTCAGAGAGGAGCTGGGATGATTCCCAGCGGAAGTCTGGGCTGCATCCCCCAGGAGTGGGAAGGGGTGCTCCTCCAGCCCTGGACCCCCAATTTCTCCACCCAGCACTTTATTATAAAACTTGTTTTAGAATTGCACACATACGGCAAAGTTAAAAGAATTTTGCAGGGAACAGTGTTCACCCACCACCTAGGCTCTATCACAAACACCCTATGGTCCTTGCGCTGTCCTCGTCCATCAGCTTCTCTCTCTCTCCATCCCGCACACTTGCAGGACACATTTCAAAATAAATTGCAGACCTCAGTTCACCTCCCCCTACATACTTCAGCATGCGTGTCATTCCCCAGAATTCAATATTTATTTAAAGTGTATTTTCTTTTAATGTAAAATACATATACAACAAAATGCAGAAATCTTAAGTGTATATTTTCTGAGTCTTGACAAATGAATACACCATGTAAGCCAAACCCCAGCAAAATACAGCACATGGGCATCACCTCCAGAAAGCTCCCTTACGGTGGGCCTCTGCTTCTTACTTGGGAAGGCTCCTTACGAAGTTCTCACCTGAGACGTGCGGGCAGGGCTGACACTGTGAGCTCTGCCAGGTGCATCCCACAAAAGTCTGATAAGTCCCCACCCATAAGCCCCACCCAGTTCAGGGCTGTGTGATGACCTCTTTCCCCTCTGAACACTCTGTGGCTCCCTCTCAGGGCTCCGAATTCCCCATGGATCATGGCAGTAGGAAGAGTTGCCACCTTGAAAGCCAGAGCGTTAGATGTGCTTCCCACTGTGAAACACAAAAGCACAGTCCGAGTCACTCCTGCACACAGACCAGGAGGTCCTGGAAAGCTTCTGAGGGGAAGTGGCACTTGAGTGGGGTTTTGAGGAATGAATAGGAGTTTGCTAGACGAAGGGAGAAAGGGCATTCCAGAGCAGGTGTGATATCTCAGAGGCATCGGCCACGGTATATTGGAGAACTCCGAGGAGGCAGAATGGCTGGAATGTGGGTGGAGGAGTTGGGGCAGAGAGTTGGGAGGAGGAGAGGAGGTCAGCCGGGGGCTGAGAGGAAGAAAGGTCCAAGCTCCTTAAAGAGGACCTTGTCCTACAAGGGAGGTGTTGGGCAGAGAAGTGGCATAACCAGACTCCCATGTTTCAAACTTCCCAGTGGTTGCACGTAGAGAAAGGTGTGAAGGGGGATGAGAAGGGGAGCAGGAAACTCAATTAAGAGACTCCTGTAGGGTCTGGGTAAGAAAAGCTGGAGGCCGGGACCAGGCTGCTGGAGGGGATACAGACAGGTGCCGAGCTGAGGTGGGGGCTTGGCTGGAGGGTGGGGTGAGCAGCCGTCCAGGACGAGGTGGAGGCAGTTCACTAGATGGACCCCGGCTTTGAGACAGGGAAAACTGGAGGAGGGGCAGCATGGGTGCGGATGGATTGGATGTGTCTGTGGGACACCGAGGGGAGGTCCAGTAAGATGCGCGGGTCTGCCACTCAGAAGAGAGGTCCAGGTTGGAGGTGAACCGGGGTACAGATAGCATTTGGAGGCTTGGTTTAGAACAAGTCACTCCTGGGGGCATTGAAGTGAGGACGGGGCTGACGACAGGCCCCAGGGGACCCTGTATTGGGGGCAATACAGGGGAAACTGAGGCATCCCTCAAGAGGAGCACTGGTGCAGGGGGCATTCTAGAAGCCAAGGCAGGAATCAGAGGGGAAGATGGTCCATGGCATCAGCATCCCTGAGAAGTCCCTGGTGGGAGGGCCTGAGAAATGGCAAGGGCATACGAGGTGTAGCTGGAGACCACGGAGAGGCCCGTCAGTGGAGATGTGGACACCCCAGGCTGGCCTGGCCTGCAGCTGCCGCTGTGACAGGCCACACTGCCTCCTGCCAGGGAGGTGGCTGTCTGCCTAGTGGCGGGTGGGGGACACTGTCCCCAGTGCTGGACAGGCAAGCGGAAGCTGACAGACCCACGGCATGCAAAATCCACTCAGGCCCCTCCCTCCCCTTGCAAGGGGGAAGGCCTCCAAGCAACCCTAGAACTTCTAGAAAACCACCCTGTCTGGGGGCGCCTGGGTGGCTCAGTCAGTTGAGCATCCGACTCTCGATTTCAGCTTGGGTTGTGATCTTGGGGTGGTGAGATTGAGCCCCGTGTCAGGCTCCACACTCGGGAGTCGGCCTGAGATTCTCTCTCTTCCTTCTCTCTGTCTCTCTCTCAAAATAAATAAATACATCTTTAGAAAAAAGAAAAGAGAAAACCAGCCTGTTTGGACTCCTGTGCTCGCCAAGGTCCCCACCTGTGGTGACCCACACATCGCCCCTGGAACCCCTCTCCAGCCTCAGGAAGGTGGAGGACCATCTGAAGATTCCCACACCTGTCCTGGTTAAATCAGAACAGAGTGAGGGGCCAGCCCACTGGGGTCACTGAGTTCAGAGTCAAGCTCTGCTCCAAGTGGGAGGCCAGCAGGCTTGGCAGGTTGGTGCTCAGGAGAAAGGAGGAGTGGGTCCAGGTCAGTGTGGTGGCCTCCTCCCTGGAAGAGGGCTTCTGGGAGGTCAGTGGAGACGTTCATCTACTGGGAATCTAGGAACTGCAGGCAGAGCCAGCATCTTGTCCAGCCTCAAGGTAGGGCGGCCCTGACGCCCCTCCCAGGAGGGACTTGCAAATGCCTTGACCCCGCTGTGACTTATGACCTCTTCCTGGCCTCATTCCTAGCAGGTTCTGCAGATAGGCTAATCTAATCTCCTCCCAGAGTAGGAAACCTAAGAGAGGTCAGGTGACTTTTCCAAGCTCCCACAGCACCAAGCAGAAGAACCAGTTCTAGAGTTCGGGTCTCCCGATGGCTGCCAGCAGGGAATTTTAAATGCACCCCACGAATCATTTCATGGTCAGATGAATACCCAGCATCGGTTCCGTGCCCTTCTCCCCTCTTTGAAGCTCACTGAAGGGAGGGACTTGTGTGTGTGTGTGTGTGTGTGTGTGTGTGTGTGTGTGTGTGTGTGTGGCCCAGGAGCCAGCCACTGAGTAATAGAGACCCTTCTTCCACACAGAAAAACGACCAAATGCCTTGAGGCCAGCCCAGATGTGGCACCCAGGGGTGCTTGCACTACAGCTCTCCCTGAGCTCACAGGGCTTAGTGGTGGGGTCGGGGGAAACCTTTGCAAATTCAGCAGTGTCTCTGCTCAGTCTGGACCTGGTGAAAGGCAGGTAGGGCCTGGGTAAGAGGCCGGTAGGCCGAGGGAATATGAGGAGTTACTGGGGGTACCAGCCACAGGAATGAACGGGCACGGAGGTCCTGAACAAGGGCAGCTGTTGGGAGGGGGGTGGAGGGAGTCAGGACAGGAACAAGGGCCCAGAGTAGGCAGGGCCTCTGGGGCTTGCCCAGCCCTGGCTTCCCTGCCCCTTTCTCCTTCCTGCGCATTGCTATGTGAGCCCCCAGCACTCACCCTCTTGTAGAATTGTCTTTAAGGTTGTGACTCTGGAGAGTAGTAGGGGCCTGGAAGTGGGGAGAGGGACGGGAGGCTCTGCAGAGTGGCCCCGAGGATTCCCGACTCAAGTCACTTCTGAATGGGGGCTTCTCCCTCGCCCTGGCCTGGTCCCTGACCGGGGTCTTGGAGCTCCCAGCCCCCAAGGGCTGGCTCTGCCTTTGGGAAGTAGAAACCGCTGATCTTATCCGCTGGGCTCTGAGGAATTTGGCAGGGAGGGAGGAAGGGGCTCCAGGGACTGGGCTGGCAGGCCGATCTCCCCCATCCTTAGAGTGGAAGTGTGCTTATTATTATTAGCCCCACAGTAAACCCCAGCAATAAGCCACCTCCTCCTCCCTGACACAGGTAGTCTTCAAGTTGGGAACAAGGAACCAGATGAACAAACCGCCAGACCCAGCATGGCTGGGCTTGGTCCGTAACAATTCCACAGCCTGTGTCCAAGAGGGCTCCCCATTCACTGGTCCCCCCAGCCTGCCAGGAGTGTCTCTTTGTGCTCCAGATGCAACATTCATCCCACCCCGGTTCTTCCTCCAGAGATGTCGCCCCTCTTCCTGCCAGCCCACAGCTAAGCCCAGGCCAGCCAGCCAGTTCGAACCCCACCTCCTGGGAGGCTCTCTGTGCCCCCACAGGCTGTCTTCCAGCCAAGGCAAAGGCAGAGGCGTGCCTCTGGGTGGTGGTCTAATTCTTGCCCCGAGTGTCTCCTGTTTCCAGTTCCTAAGTGCTAGGCTACTCCCCTTTGAGGCCCCCAAGCACCATCTTCTTAGAGCTATTTCCTGTGTTTGCAGTTGTTCCTTGAGTGAGTGAATGAATGAATGAGTCACAGAAATGAGCCTACCTGGTTGCTGGCTAGGGCCTCCAGAACAATCACGCTGTAGCCAAGTTTGTGAAAGCAGAGCAAATGGCCGGGGGCACGGCTGGGGACTGGGGTGCCCCTGGCCCTGGCCCCTCAGTGCCTCCCTCAGGGCCTGGCCCCCTCTACTGCTAGCAGAGATTCCTAGACAGAATCCACCCTCTCATCGCCCCTGAGCCCCCCCTCCCCCCGCCGCCCTGTGGGCCGCCAGAGGCCTCCTCAGGACAGTGGGCCAGCACCTTCAGGGCACAGCCCAGAGCATGGTTTTGGTGCCAACTCATGAGCCTCCTGGAGCATTCAGTAGCCTACTTTCCAGGGTCCAACAAGGACTCCCAGAACCTTGACTGGGGAACTCAGCTCTGCCTGATTCCGATCTTGGCCCTGCCAGGCCAGGGCCTGTGACCATGGGAAAAACCGGCCGCCTGCCAGGGCCCTCAGCATGCCCCCTTAGCTGTCACTTCCGCAAGGCTGCATTTGTTGTGACTGAGGCTCCCTGGGGCCTGGGGCTGGCTCCGAGCTCCGAGCTGTAGGGAAAGGCCTGGGAATGACCCTGCCGGCCTCCCTGCAGGGCCTCAGTGCCGGGCAGGCCGCAGTGAGGCCAGGCCTTCCTTCCTGGGGACCCTTCTCCTGGAGTTCGGCTTGGGGGGGAGTGCGGGGGGCCAGGAGCTGCAGCGACCACGGCCAAGCACAGGTCCAGAGAGGAGCCACGCTGGGCTTCTCAGAAAAACAGGACTCTCTTCCTCAGTACAAGCACATTCGGGAAAACTTCTAAACAAAGAAATCCCGTGGGGAGAGTGGAAAAGGGCGAAGAAGGGAAGGGCAGGGGAGGGCAGGAGAGGGCAACTGGTTTTTTTTTGTTTTGTTTTGTTTTGTTGTTTTTTTTTAGGAGAACACTTATTTCTCTCTGAGTAGCCAAGCAAGGCCTAATCCCAGCAGTTTGGGGGCCAGATTCAATAAAAACTCTGTCTGCAGAGGCCTGAGCAAAGCCACAGAAAATAAATACTTCGTGGCTTGTCCGGTCTCCTGCCGCCTGGAGCCCGGAGGGCTGTTCTGTTGACTCCCGGCCCCGTGGGATGCGGACTGCGTGTGGAATTCTCTCTGCAGCCACGCCACTTCCTCCCCCCAGTTCGGACCATTTACAAATCATAAGTAGGGTTTCCAGTGGGGGGGGGGGACAGAAGAGAGCATATTTGCTTGAAGGAAGGAAAAAAGGACAGCAGAAAAGCCAGTTTGTTTTCAGTCAGAGCCAGAAGTTGTTGGGGAGTCTCGTTTGTAGAAAATTATGTTTGGGGTTCGGGCCTTCCCTGAGCCGTCACACGTGCACCTCACGTCTCCTTAAACAAGTTCGCAGCTCTGCGGGAGGGAAGCCTGGTTCTCTCAGAATGTGGCTGTTGTCGGGTCTCTGGGTGCCATCGGGTCCCTGGGTGCCGCCGGGTCTCTGGGTGCCATTGGGTCCCTGGGTGCCGCCGGGTCTCTGGGTGCCGCCGGCCCTGCTGGGCTCTACCCCGGGGCTGAAGGGGAGCGGCCACTCCATAGGCCCAGCTCCGAGGCTGCTGGGAGACTCAAGACGGAAAAATATTCTGGGCCACAGACAATGAA
This sequence comes from Halichoerus grypus, assembly GCF_964656455.1. Classification (NCBI taxonomy): domain Eukaryota; kingdom Metazoa; phylum Chordata; class Mammalia; order Carnivora; family Phocidae; genus Halichoerus; species Halichoerus grypus. Next base: position 24,889,299 of record NC_135724.1, read on the forward strand.
GAGCCAAACTGTGCCTCACCGGTCAAAATGGACAGACTTTTATAAACAGGGAAAGGGCAGGGGCACCTGGGTGGCTCAGTCGTTAAGCATCTGCCTTTCGCTCAGGTCATGATCTCAGGGTCCTGGGATCGAGCCCCGCATCGGGCTCCCTGCTCCGCGGGAAGCCTGCTTCTCCCTCTGCCACTCCCCCTGCTTGTGTTCCCTCTCTCTCTCTTGCTCTCTGACAAATAAATAAATAAAATCTTTTAAAAAAATAAAAAACAGGGAAAGTATAGAATCTGATGCTGTGTGGTGGGGGGTTTTTCCAGGAACCGGCAGGAAAGGCAGGGTCAGGGGCTTTCAGCACTTGGGAGACAGTCTTTGCGACGCCAGCCCCCCGTCTTCCTGGTGTGTTGGCCTCCCTGAAATAAATTCCTTTCTTGTCTCAACGCCACTCGTTCCTCTGCCTTTGGATTTTGTCAGTGGCGAGTGGCC